>NC_072453.1:5000113-5340947 GCF_027596085.1 Anoplopoma fimbria
TAAACTAACTCTTTCTTCTCTCTCTCTGTCTTTCTCTGTCTCCCCATTCTGTTCACTCTACCTTTTTCAATTTTCTCCTTTTTCATCTTTGCCCCTGTCTATTGTAATCTCTCACAGTGGAATCAAAGAGGCTTAAAAGGTTTTTTGATTTTTTTTTAATCATCCATCTCAATTTTACAAAATGGAGTGTGAGAGGAGATAGAGGCCGTTATCAGTGTTACTCAACAACATCTGAGGGCTACCGATGCTCTCTTGACATGGATCTCTTCAAGTGCTTATCACAATAAACTAGACTTCCCTTCCCTATTCATCCTGGTTTCCTGACTGCTGCGTCAGTCTAACGGGAGATAAACTCCTCATGCATTTTGAACACTGACCTGCAGCAGCGGTGTGTGCACGTGGGACACGATGTGAGGTAACCTCCGCCACTCGCGGATGGCCAGGCTGGAGGCCATCTCCACCAGCCGCTCTATGAAGTTGAGCTGCTGCTCCTCTGGGTGGCAGATGGCCAGGTAGCCACGATGCATGTTCACCTTCCACGCCATTTCCTTTGGACAGCTTAGCTCCACCTGGACATTTCAGCACAGAAGGTCAATTTCTCAACACAAAAAGTACCAAAAAACTGCGGCTACTAAAAAGGGGTTTTCATATCGGTCAAATATCAAGATGATTCACAAGAACGTTGTTGTTGGTAATGAGAGTGCATTCATCTGAAGAGCATAAATGTGTTGTTATTACATTCATCAGTCTTTTACTTATTCTACCATCTGCCGTCTCCAGGAAATCAAGTTTTACAAATACTTTCCTCTTCCAAAACCAATTAATTGTGCTTCCTTTAAATAATACTTTTCAGGAGAAATCATAGATAATATCTAAAGTTTGCTCTAAAAAGCAATTTTCATCTTGCTATTTTATGTTGTGAAGACTTCCACCAGTTTTCCTGCTAAATCCATAGTGTTAGCACACAGGATAAAAATGCTGAGACGATAATCTCCTCAACAAATATTATGTTTAAGGTAAGACTGTTTTTTTTTTTATTCTCTTTGTTCTTACATTCTGTAACTATTGTGTCACGACAGCATTACATCGAAAAACTATACTTTTGGAAACAGCTGACTGAGTCACTAACAGACAGTTGCTGTTATTTGCAAATAAAAACAGATTCATTCAAGAATAAACACAAGAATGAATGTGGAATGGGTGACATATTCTCTTGAAACAGATACACACTTGGTGTATGTGGCGTGTTTGTCCATATGATGTCAAGCAGAATAGCCTATACTCCTCACAGCATTGTGAGTGTGGCAGCTTTAATCAAATGAAAACATCCGAGGGGAAAAGACCTATGACACTTTCCTTGCACAATTTAACACAAACACGCAACGCTGTTTCCGATTCATTTTCTGAATGGTTTCAGCAGGACTTTTGTACTAATGACTAATCAACCTGGCGAGTCTGACACAGAGGCGGAGGAGAGGAAAAGGCCCTGCTATTGATTAAATCGCTGAGTGCATTAACACTGAACAAACAATAGCCCAAGGGAGCCGGCTACGTCAAACCTGTGGCTCGCTGTTGTGTGTTTATAAGTTATAGAGAGAAAGCCAGGATGTGAGAAGACCAAAAAGAGGCCGAGTGAAAACGGCAAGAGAATGAAGAAGCATAGGTGTTTATTTGTGTATGCTCTTCCAATGTTGGAGAAAATGACAGTGACCGGTTAGAGCACACTTATCAGGGGTGACGCATGATGAATATCCTGGCGACAGGGCCGCCCCTTATCAAGAGCCAGCTTTAATGGAAAGCGAGGACATTTGGACTTCGCCTCTGAGCTGGTGAGCAAGTGGGCAGGCAACTGAACGACTTGCTCCTCTCCTCCACCATAAAACAAATCACCCCGCAGCAGATGCCCGGGTAATTATTCATGCACGCAGCTGTCGTAAATATTAGCCGCTAAAACCAGAGCTGCAGAGCGAGGGATGAAGAGATGGAGATGGAAGCAGAGAGGATAGTGAGGACAAAAATAAACCAAGTAAAGAAGAGAAGTTGGAGAAGTAAGAGACAAAAAAAAAAAGGAAATAGGAACACAAAGGAAGGAAAGAAGGAATGAGACTAGAATGAGGAAAGGACATAGCGGCGTTGGTGCTGCCATCCAGACAATTTAATTAGGTGTCACCTTAGGACATAGCGGCTCAATGGATTGGTTCCAAGTCTCCTTGAAAGAGCAAAGCAGGAGTATTTGTTATATGTCAGGTACTATCACGCGCTTGCCACCCGTCTACACTTTGTTTTAGGAAACAGGAGGCCAATAAATTAACAGAGCAAACAGCTGAACTGCATTTCCACTGCTTTACGGCCAGCTCTCTCATTATCCCCGGGGGCGTGGGGGTTGTGGACGGTCCTAATATCAAGTTACTATACTGCACACTGACGCGGGGGCCTGTGCTTAATATACAGCACTGTACCTGAAACCAGGAGTAAAATGGAAAAGTTGAGTAAAAGGCTCTGGTTCACTGGGTTCAAGCCTAGAGGCTCCACTGCGTCTGCGATTGTGTTAGCGAGAACTTGTGGTTGTGACTTGTATTTTCTGTCAAACTGTTGGGGGGTTATTGCAACCTTTGGGAGACGTTGATAGAGCTCCTGTGTGCATATGTGTTTAGATGTGTATAAATATTTTTTGTAAAAAATAAAAAAAAATGACATTGTGACTGCGCAGCGCTCACCTGTACCAGAGCCTCCTTCATGGCAGCCCAATTGGAAACCCTCCAAGCACACTCGAGCATGAGATAAGGGTTCGAGTGGCCTTTAGATTGGCCGTATTCTGTCAGAGGTTCCCACTGGTTCAGTTCCTTAGAACAGCTGGACAAGACGACAAGGGAGATGAAATGTTAGGCAACTTTAAACAGTGTATGCTTTTAAATGTGCCACAGCTGTGCTTAAAAACATTTTTAGCAATAAATTGATTTTCTTTTTATTCGTCTCTCAGTGGGTCATTTGGAGCCGTCACTGTGGGAGGTTTTCCTGGTTCACTAGTTATGATTTTGGTTTCTAAAATCCCCTCAGATTTGTTTCACATTTTCATAGGCCATATATTTTTGTGTCTCCTTTGTTGCTATAAATTCTTTGCATTGTAGAAAAACAAATGTTTGAGCTAAAATACACTCCATTTTTGGGGATATTGAATAACATTAATGGTTTAAACAGACAGGGAAAACAACTGGGAGTCACTGGGTTCGGTAAGGAGGCTGGGTGGTCGTCCTAGACTGTCGCAGGTTGTTATTAAGAAGCCATTTAATTCAGAGACATTACATCCGAAGTGGACTTGATGTTAATATCCCTGCTGACAGATGTATTTTTTCCCCAGTAACGGCACCTATACCACACCCATATGAGAAAAATTACATTTAGGCCTGCAAAGAAAAAGTTGACTTGCAACTTTTGAAGAAGAAAAATATTCCTTTCATACAGAAATTCAATTTGATCTTTTTATTATGGTTTCTGGGTGCCTTGCTGTATAATTTGTGTCATGAATGGAATAACTGTAATCTGGTTTGAACAATCAATGTTGTACAGTATATATATGAAGATATTAAAGTAAAAGTCCGCACTGATTTTGTGCTGTGCTGGTTCTCTTTATGTGTAACACAAGACTGCCCTCTGGGATCCAGACATCTTACCGTATCCAGTGGTCCTCCCACAGCTGGTACTCAGGAAAGATGGCTGGGGAAACATTGCTCCTTTCATGCTCTTTTCTAGCCTTCTCCATTGCTTTCTCGTAGCTTTCTTGGGCCTGAACAGACACATGAAACATTTTAATAAAAGCTTTTGGGGGGCTAATAAAAAGATTATCAGTACAAACAGCATCATCTTCATTGATATAAATGGAGTGGATTTAAGATTAGAAACACCTCTCGGTGAAACGCAATATAATTTAACGGCACCACAAATTACAGCCCATAAAGTTAAATAACACCTTCCTGGAGGTAGGATTTATTCGCAGGACGGTGAACCCAATAAAATGGCAACACTGTATAGTAACTAGGACCAGATACATTTTTTTAAAGTGGCTACTGGTTTCCTTTCTCACCTGTTCAAAGAAACCATGCTGCTCGTAGGCGATGGCTGTGGCGGTCTCAGGAAACTTGCACCTCTTCTGCCACAGGCCGGCCCACATGTCCTCCTCTTGAAGCAGAGAGTAGAGCTCCGCTAGAGAGTCCAGAATCTCCTATAGAGAAGTAGAACAAAATGTGGATGGGAGCTGAACAAACTGAAACAATTTGCAGTGATCACACTATAAATGAACTAGAGCAGCTTCGCTAATGCGTCTAGTTCAAACAAGATAAGTGGCAGATTACCAACTTTAAACATGAGGCTGTGACACACACACACACACACAAATACATGATGCACATAACAAATATATTTTCAGATCCTCCACTGAGAGAAAGATTAATAAGAAAAATTACAGTAGCACTTTTAAGAAGCTACCGGCAAAGATTTGTTTAGTCTGTTGAAGTGTGACATAATGAGATTTATTTCCCTGGCAAATAAATGTCTGGGAAGAAAAAAAATAGATTTTCAATTGTCATGTTAATAAATATTAGTGGAAATTAGCCAAAATATTGAATTTGATCGTTGATAGTGCAAGCTCAAAGTGTACATCAAAATACATTACCTGTTGGGGTGGTGTGATGCTCTCCTGCTCGTAGAACTCTGTGCTCTGCTTGGGTTTGTTGTGCAGGCTGAGGCCCTTTTCAAAGGCCTGCTGCTCCAGCATTAAAGTGGAGCGCAGCCAGAGGTTGTGTGTCTTGCCCAAGTACTTCAGCACACAAGGGCGGATGGGAATAGGAGGCACACACTGGGACATGGCCTCAACAAAGCAGTTCAGGGCACTGGGCTGACAGTCCCTCTGGGCCTGGTGGCTGCCACTGCACAGGAAGGGACTCATTTCTCCAGACAATGCCTGTAGAGTGGAGAGAGAGAGAGGGAGGGAGAGAGTTCACCAACTACCCAGTTTCACTTAAGCAGATGTGCACTGATATAGCATATTGATAAAGGCATTCTGTTGCATGTATGGGATGCAACATGATGACCTTTTTCCAGTAACAGAGAGCTGTTAAGAAACAGGAAAAGAGAGGTAAGAAAAAAAACAAGGTGACTGGGAAGGGACATAATGTATGCAGCCTGTTTGTGTATTCAGAACACAAGAAACATGACCAAAAAAAACTGAAATGTTTTCTACAGACTTGAGCCAAATGTGATTTTTGGAATGTTGTGATTTTATACATAAGATAAGATAAGATAATCCTTTATTAGTCCCGCAGCGGGGAAATTTGTAGAGCTCAAGGCGAACCCGATGTATTTAGTGTCCATGGTGCACAAAAAGTTTTTAAAAGTATTTAAGTCAAAGAAAAGGTACAAATAGCGTTAATAAATAGATAACAAGAGGAAATAGCTCAGTTTTGAGCAGGAGCTGCTGTAACAGGCTGCCACTGGTGTGGAGCCAGACACCAGACAATAGTCAATGTGGGAAAATATCAATATCATGCAAGGGATTACAACCGTTAAACCCAGTCACTTATTTAAATGAATGCAGACTATTAGGAACTTCTACTTTTATTTCAGGTAACAGTATTATTTGCTTGTTTAAACTACACAGGGCCGCTTAATGCAATCCGAGCCTCTCAGAGCAGCCACATTTGGACAAAATAAGACATTTAGAGTGTGACCGTGGAGTTAGTGCTCTGATAATCATGACTGACACACACTCAGATATAAATGATGTATTGGTAATGAATATAATTCCCACTGCCCATTGACAGCATGGAATAATTAATGCCTTGATGGTCACTTTAATTAGGCTGGTGTGGGAGAAGGGCAGTATGTCATCAAATTCCTTCCTAAGAAGAATATGCTCTTCTATAACTCCCATGTCATAATCCCCCCAAAGATATAGCCTGAGCACCAGTAATCATTATTTCTTCACCATAAATTGATATGGTGCAATAGTTGTACGAGACGCAGAGCTGAGGTAGGCACCAGAATAAACATGTGACATATTTGTGACTTCATGCCTGTCACAGGAAGAAAATAAGATTACTTTGAAGCCATCTCTCTATTGACTGCATCTGTCAGATATTTAAGCGCTTAATCACTTCAAATCAAGGCCTTTCAACGAGTCTCAAAATACTCAACATGCATCTGGTTCGTTAAACTCATTACAGAATTCCTCTCTCTGCTTTCTCTCGTTTCCGTATTAAGCATAAATGAATCAGTCCTCATTCAGTGGAATTGAATATTTTGAGACAGAAATTGGGTGGCCAAGGTCAGATTTACTGTCTGCTTGGGTCATTGATGAGATACAGAAAAGAATAAGAGAATGGATGAGTATATATGTGTTTGTGCATAAGGAGAACAAATAGGCAACGTGCAAAAATACTTGGGGATGGAGAGAAGACATAAGTGTGCATCTGTTTTTGTGATTTAGAATCTGAAAGAGATTGAATTGTCATTGTGGATTACATTTTGTATGGCTAATAGTATGCAAGCTGCGTCATGCAAATGTAAAATATTCCAGCAAAACCTTACAAGCAAAATTACATCAAATATTTTCCACATGGCTGGATGTTAATGCTTATAACATCAGGTTGATGAGAAAGAAGCATGTGTTTTTTTTTCTGTTGAATTTTCACATTATTTGAAAATGTGATGACTTGGTTACACATATGACCTCAAACATCGGCATACTTACACATACTCCTAGTTACACTAAAATGTGCTGTGTGCATAAAACTAAAGTTACCTAATTACGTGCCTCTGTGTTCTGGGTGTAACTAGATAGAGGCCAGTAAGTTATACTCACATGCTGCTGCCTGTCAGAGAGGATCTTCCAGAGGCGAGGGAAGAGCTGAACCCAGGTCCTCTCAGCCAGCGGTGTGGAGATGTGACAGAGCTGGACCAGCGCGTTAAGAAGTGCCCCCGTCTAACACAGAGAAGAGGAAAAAAAAAATGACAGCTGCTGACTCAGCAAGGCAGTGGCTCGCCGTTTTCAGGACTCAGGAGTACTGCTGATTTACTATCCTACTGGGTTGTTAATTGTATTCAACTGATTTTATACATAACAAATCAGTTCCCACTTTTATAGTTACAGTGAAAATCAGCAGGGTGCTGGATCAACTTCTGGAAAATAAAGATTAGGGAAAATATTTTAAAATATGATTTAATTATATATCTCAAACACTGCATTCTATGCTAGAAGTGGCCCCTGGGTAATAAGGATAACACTGAAAATTCCTCCACATTCATCATCATCATCCCCCCCGGTATGTCAAAACTGAAGTTTTCTCAGTCCCTCAGTACACTGTTGGAGAGAGTACAGGTCAATCTTACCTTGACCTCCCGTAGCGAGTCCAAAAACTTGTCATGGCGGTTTGTCAGCATGTGCAGTTGGTTTCCTGCATCTCTCTCAGCCTGCTCCTTAGTCTTTGGGATGGCGGTCTGGTCACCTGGTGCCAACTCTATGTCTATCTCCACATCCTGCCAGAGAAGAGAAGAAAATAATGGTCTTTTGTGGAGAGCTTTGCCAGCTAAGAAGCCATGCTTTAAGAAGTTCTCAGGAACAAAGTATGTAACACACACCTAATAGGATATGTGCTAGTTAATGCAAGTGATCATGTCTCTTGACACATTGTGTGTGTGTGTGTGTGTGTGTGTGTGTGTGTGTCCCACCTCCTCCTTGGTCTCGCTGGTCTGACTCTCACGCGGCTCCTGCTTGACATGCGTTGCCATAGCGAAGGCTGCGCGGTCATGGCTGTCAGCCAGGTTGATGACGTTAGTGATAGACGGCAGCATGGACCCCTGGCAGCTGGTGCCGATGATGGTGTTTCGTTCACACACTGCCAGCAGCAGCTAACACACACACACACACACACACACACACACACACACACACACACACACACACACACACACACACACACACACACACACACACACACACACACACACACACACACACACACACACACACACACACACACACACACACACACACACACACACACAGTTGAAAAGGTCAGTGACGGTAAATGACATGACAACTGACAGGCATGACAAGAGGGTAGCTGGAATCAAACGAGACTTTTGAATCAAAAATGCATTATTTTTAATGTTGGATTAAAAGCCTTGAAAGGCCTACTGGAAGACCAGAGGCAGCACTTGGCTTACCTCTATGCACTGTTTGATCCAGAAGTGGCTGCCCATGGCCTCCCAGTTCTGAGAGCAGCAGATGTAGAGCAGCCTCTCATACACACGCCGCTTCATGGAGGCATCAAACACCTCAAAGAACTTGGCTCTGATCAGTGGCTGAGTGCACCGAAGCCCCGAGAGGAAGGCTGGCTCCAACTTGGATGTGATGTCACTTCCTGAAAGGCTCTCATCCCTGAATAATGTGACATAAAAACAATTATTTTACAGAGCTCCCATGCCGGCTTTAACATATTTAACTTGAATGATTTGTGAAGGCAGAACACAGTTAGATAATAAAACATTTAATCCACTTAGAGAATCTGTTTTAACTGAAAGTAGTCACGGCATTGATGCACGAGCCAGAACTACAGTAAGACAATTGTGAAAAACAGGTGACATTCTCTGACAAAACAATAAGTACAAACTGAAATGACAGAAAATGGGAGCACCCGTACCCTGTATCAATAAAGTTTTTGTTGAGATTACATCAGAGATGTGCTGATTGAACTCTAGGGTCAGTTTGGAAGCCGTCATCTGAGCTGGTGCTATATTGCAATTGGTTCAACTACTCCTCTTCTCTAAGTAATTAGAGTATTAAATTAAAATTGTCTTCCTCTGAGCTTAATTTTGCACATTTCACTTTCATGCAGCTGCAATTGCACTGACAATAATCACTGTGACACTAAGGGCTTAGTGGCATGCCTTGAGAATAGCAGTGGCATATGCCAATACTCATTGGCATATGAAACAACACTCAGACATGTTGAAGCAATTTAATGAGGCATGAGATTTAGTCTTAATGTTTTTTGTTAAGTGCCTTTGTAAATTAATGATATTATTAAATACCATCTAAACATTACCACCCTGGACAGGTTACCAGATTATAACAGGGCATAAAGAGACAGACTACCCATCATGCTCACATTCACACCTACAGGGAGTTTAGAGTCATAATTAACCTAGCCTGCTCATCTTGGGCCTTGGGAGAAAGCCCAATAACCTAGAAAATACGAGCTAACAAAAACTAAATGGTAACAATAATACAAAAAACAATATGAAAGTTATATTTACAGCTCATTTTTTCATTTCTGTGTAACTGTTGACTTAATCTCGCATACTACTAATTAGCAGAATAAAATATGGAAGGCAGGATTCCGCACATATTACCAGCACAAAAAGTAATCTCAGAGCAACATTTAAACGCAAGTTGTCAACATGTTTAAGCAGCCGTGTATTGCAACACTGAGGATCACAGAAGTGCGGGGAGATGGCAGTTAACACTGAATATTCTGTGAAATGAAGTATCTTTGATATGGTTACTCCACAGTTAGTAAAGCACCAACCGTCATGCATTTAACACTTAAATAACAAATGTC
Source organism: Anoplopoma fimbria (assembly GCF_027596085.1). NCBI lineage: Eukaryota > Metazoa > Chordata > Actinopteri > Perciformes > Anoplopomatidae > Anoplopoma > Anoplopoma fimbria. The sequence goes on from NC_072453.1 coordinate 5,009,731, forward strand.
ATCATTTCTACATCATCCTGCTGCACTAAAAGGGGCCTCATGGGTATGATTCACATAACAGAAGGAGAAAGGGAGGCTGGGATAAAAGCAACAACAAAAGGCAAGGCTGCCACAGCTGCATATTGCCCCTATTTGCGCCATTCTCTTAATCACACATTGTTCTGGCACAGCTGCTTTATCAGTCCATTATCATTACTTGCTGTCCATCATGGCTTTACTGCTTGTTTTAAATCTTTTTGACATGGAGAGCAGATGGGGTGGAGGAATACAGGGTACATTTGGCTGATTGAATGTGTATGTGTGTAAGACAGAAAGACAAAGAGAGCCATGGTTTGATGAATAGCGGGCAGTAGGACAGTCTTTTCCCTTTGGCCTCCACCTGCTGGGTGTCTTGACAGGAGTTGGCTGAGTCCTGACACTACTGTAGCCCAGCAAAGACCCGGGTACATTATCCATCTCCATCGCTACCTGCTGTGTTTCTGACCCCTTCTGCACAAAGCCACACTCCTGTTCTCCACCTTTTTTTTCTATTTTCTTTAGCTTCAATTTTCTTTAATTCATTCTTCTGCTTACATGTACTACCACCTGACTAACCATTCGCATCTATCTACCATAATCTATCTTTCCCTATCCTTACTTTGATCTTTAAAAAAGAAGGTGAATTGTACAACACACATGCTCCCCATCTCCTTTTTCTGTCACTCCTTGATCCAACCTCCCATGTGTTTCCCCGACTCACCCTTCCGACCTTCATCCCTCCTTTTAAGATGGATGCAAGGGCGGCCCGGCAAAAGCGGCACGGCCGTTTGGCCATGTGATGAATGGTGGTAATTACCTGTAGACGTAATTAACGAGGTCCAGGAACTGGGCGTTTAACTCAAGTTCATCAGGGAAACGCTTCTCTATGTAGGTCATCATCTTCACCAGCAAGATGGACTTCTCGCGTAGGTTTGGCATCTGGAGGGAGGTGGAAAAGAGAGATGTCAGTTAGAAAGGAGAGATAGTGGCTATGATAATCAACGAGAGAAAAACAGGGCAGGATGAGAGGAGAACACAGATCTATTCAGTTTTGTTCCTGTCACTGCATCGCTCTGTCCAGCTTAAAAGAAAATAAAGACCAAAGATACCTCAGTGGGTATTATGCTAATGTTAACCTCACTGGGTTTAGAAAAATGTGCTTTGCTTGTTGTTTGTCCAAAGGTTTCACACCTTTTAAAATGTACATTGCTGATTCAGTGCTGATTCACACCTGCTATTATCAGAAAAATAATGCAATGATCTGCTAAATCACACATTTCTATTTGTTTGCACACCTTATATTTGTGTAACTTAACATTGTTTCAAGTCTGATGTTCTGAGCGGTCTCTCTCAGAAAAGCCTCCTGCTTACCTGATTTGCAGCCATGGGGGAATTGTTTTTTATCCACTCTTCAACGATTTTGACGACAGCTCGGAGGATTTTGGGGTCAGGTGACTTCTCAATCAGCGAAGTGAGGATGACCTGGATGAAGTTCTTCCTCATTTCCATGCTCATGACAGACAGTCGAGTCTTCACCAGGTCAAGACTCAGCATTACCAGCTCACTGGTCACTAAAAGAACAGGGGGTTAACAGTCAGAAGCAGGACCGAGACAAACAAGCTACAAAGAAACATGTTAATAAATATTAACAATTTAATGCTAAATTAATAAAGACAAAACTTGTGTCTTATTGAGAGTCAAGCTGGTCTTGAACAATGTGAGTCGTGCACTTATATATTTTTAACAGTGATAGCAGCCAAAACACAACTAAACAGTTTCAACACAATCGGGTTGGAACTACTTTACAATTAAGTTCATTAGATTAGTAAGACATGAGCAATCCTAAGAGACAGAGGCCTCCCTGGTCAGATAGTCTTTGGTCTTAGTGACTATAACTGTGCCTAGTAGAGGGTAAATGTCTGTGTTTCCTGATATAGTCATTAGGGGGCAATTTAAAGCCCAGATAGCATCTTACAGCCATTACCTCCCTTCTAAGAAGTTGCAACAGGAATTATGTAGTGCCTGAGTTCTATAAATCTGGTGAAGCCAAGCATTGAGAAGACAGGGAACCTCGATGAATTTTGTAACAGTCATGAGTAAGCTTAACAACACTCGTGAAACTCTTCTCTTTACCCTTGCTGCCTTACGTATGAGGCGAGTTGTCAAGAGGTTCTACGTCAAATAGTGTCTACATTTTCAAACCCAAAGCAAAACATCACAAAGTAACCATCTGTTTGCTTTTTATCTGGAGAGAGGCTATCAGACAACACAGGGTGGGAACCAGAGATGAGGAACGTTCTCTGTGAAACCAGACTATCTGTAGAGTGGGTCTCCCCTGACTACAAAAGCTGTTGAGAATCATTGATAAAGAACTTTTAAAAACAGCCTTTGTAAGGAGCCAGGCACTGCTGAGATACCTGGGGTATCTGAGATCAAAATGAGTCTGAGAAAGATCAACGTACGAGTGTGCATCTGTGTTGTGTACAAGTGGATCAGAGTTGGGGAAAGTATGCACACTAGCCTTCCTGATCGTGTCAGCCAATAAGTTCAATTCAAATGGTAATTTATGGGGAAAATGTTTTGGATCTCTGAGCTCTGATGGTGACTGATGTGTGCTGTGGACTCAAGAACTGGAGGAATGGTCAGAATATATTTTGTATCTATTGTGGACTACATAACAACTTGTTATTAATTAAAACCTCAATTCAAAGCTACATACATATACGTGTGATAATTCTTTGTGTTGTAACATAAGGTATAATGAATCCATCTGTTAGGTCTGCGCTTGGCTTCCTCATATTTTTCCACTGAATTTGTGTCCATGTACCTGTGCTGGTTTCAGTGACCCCCGGGTTGGCCTGCTGGGGGCTCAGGTGTTCCCGCACCATCTTCTGCAGTGAGCGCATGAACACCGAGATGAGGCGGTCGATGTAGCTGGCGTTGTAACTGCAGGCTGACTTCAGGATCATCAGTGTTCCTAGAAGACAAATGAAGGGGAAGCGATAATGAGAAATACAACAATAGGACGAGAACCTCAACCTCTGCGGGGCAAGGTAACACACACACACACACACACACACACACACACACACACACACACACACACACACACACACACACACACACACACACACACACACACACACACACACACACACACACACACACAGTCAGCTTGTGTTCATATACACAGCATGACAAGGACTTTTTACACACATGTTCAAATGGAACCGCCCCATCACATCAGCACTTCCTCTCTTTGACAGCAGGATACCCAAATGCTTATCATTGACCAAAACTGCCATTTTGGGAAAGCGTATAAAATAGCATTACTTTTAGTCTGCTCCCCAGTAGTCATTTCTTAACTTGAGGGCCCTTAATTTGGAAAGCTACTGCATAGTTCAAATAAAAGAGAAGAATGAAATAACTGTCTCCTTGGAACAAGCTTTAATGTAAGTATTTCCGCTAAATACTTTCTGACATCTGGGAGAATAACAGTAATGTTCGTACAGGAAAAGTGGCCGAAAGCGGCAAAGCTTCCAGAAACAACCTTTTCCCAAACCGCTGGACTGTGGCCTCAGTTTAAACAGACCAGATGTTAGCCAAAGCAGCAGGGCTCATCGGCTTGCATTTTAACGACCCACTCACTGGCTTAATTGCTAAAAGTGACTGAGGTGGGTTTTGTAGGGATGGAGAGAGAGTGTGAAAAAATGTATAAAACTAAAACTAAACAAAAGAAACACCCCCACAGGGTTTATGAGCGACAAAGTGAGAGTAACAGTGCACGAGGGGGTAGAAAACGATGAAGGAGAAGAAGAGAAAATTAGGAGGTGGCGAGGTCTTACCGAAAAGCTGTGTGGGGTTAGTGTTGGTTGTGGCTTTTTCATAGTTGGTAAGTCCCTCATAGATGACCTTGCCCACGGCAGCATACAGACACTCCAATTCCTCATACTTAGATGCCACAGTTGATGTGCCTAGGGAGAGGGAGAAGGAGAGAGAGAGGGAGAGAGCAGTGTTTACTTCAAACAAAGAGAAGCTGAGTATCTTAATCAATGCAAAGCAAACGTAAGAATTTAAGCATCAATCAACAGAGCAATGGCCCAAATACTATGTCACATTTTCAATGAACACAGAAGTTTACAAGTTCTCAGACATGCAATGCCTTCCTGAGTTTATGAGTACAGCTGGCCTGTTGCAATTTAGGCAATTTAAGGTCTGGCAACTTACCGGGCTCAGTGGGGAAGATGCTCATGAGGCGAGAGAGGAGGGAGTGGACCGCCCGCAGGACTTTGGTGTTTCCGCAGGTCATGCATGCAGCGATGCCCCGCTGGAGGGGCTTAAAATGGGCCAGGATGGCCGGGGACTGCAGCACTGTCAGCAGGAAGCAGAGGATCTCAAGTCCGGTGCAGATGTTGGAGATGTTAGCCTGGGCTGGCTGCTCCTGAGAGGACACAAAGAACAGGGAAACCAGGTCAGTGGAGTAAAAGAAGTGTGTAGATAAGGGCGACAGTCAACGGTGGCGAGATTATACAAGGGCAGCTGCTACCAGTTGATTGATCTGATTAATTGATCTCAGAATATGTGTCATATGCGTCTCTGGTAGATATTTAACTGTTATATCTTTGTGCGTCTCTCCCTTCACCTTTTTTGGAGAATAATTTCATATATATAATTGTTTTTCTTAAAGCAATATCAACCCTACCAATCAACCCTACTAATAAATGTGACCTCCATATCAAGGAGAATATTCAGGGTTTTTATTTTTAGAACTAAAATCTACAACTCCGAAACAAAGCAAGGAAAAACTATTCTGCTATTTTCATCACTAGATGCATTAATCATCCAAGTTTTTAATACACCGACACACAACTCAGAAATCCATTTTCTACACACGGAGGTATTTCTCACACAAAAGGAACCAAGGCAGTGTGATTGCTGCTAAACCAAAGATCAATGGCCAACATTGGGCCCTCATTTTGTCTAAATTGCAATCAAGGTTTAGAGCGAAGGCAGGGCCAAGAGGATAATCTGGGACAGATCCATAGCCCTGATCTTGGCTAATGAACAAGGGGACTCTTGTGATAAGGCTCCTTGTAGATATTAGGGTATTGATTTGGCACTGTATTAACAGAATGGGACCATGTCACTGGAGCCATGCAGATTAGGGAAAATGCATGTATGTGTTTCAGCGTTTGATTTGTCTGCATGTTTTTGCGTGTGTGTCCCCTGCCGCTCCTCATTTGCCCTCTCAGGACACTCCTCCTGACTCTTAATCACTGCCATGCCAGGACAATGAGATGATAAAAGGTAATCCGATTTAGAGCATTGTTCATTAGTCTGACTAAGACGGCTAGGCAGGTAGAGCATGCTCCCAAGGGGAAAGGGCCCGTGTATGTGCATCTACATAAGACCTACAGAAAGCCTTGTTTGTCAGACCATCCCCATGGGATCTGGAGGGGCTGATTGGGTTTATGTGTGTGTGTGTGTGTGTGTGTGTGTGTGTGTGTGTGTGTGTGTGTGTGTGTGTGTGTGTGTGTGTGTGTGTGTGTGTGTGTGTGTGTGTGTGTGTGTGTGTGTGTGTGTGTGTGTGTGTGTGTGTGTGTGTGTGTGTGTGTGTGTGTGTGTGTGTGTGTGTGTGTGTGTGTGTGGAGAGAAAGGCGCGACCGATGCAGTGATCCCCAAAAGGGAACAAGGGAAGATCGTGACAATTGCCGGCGCATTGCGATAACCTTGTCTGAACAGTGAGGCTGAATCAGACCGGAGAGATGAGTGGAGAAGGAGAGGAGCAACGGATAAAAAGAGAGAGCAAGAAGAGAGGCTGCGATAAGAGCCTGAAAAGAAAAGAAGAGATGAGCGGAGAGGAGGAAGTGGGGGCAGGAGACAGAGGAGAAGGGGAAGAGAGACGCACAGAGGCACACTGGGGCGATACAGAAGGCGAGGGTGAGGAGTTGAGGATGGAGAGGGGTGGGGGTTTGAACGAGAAGGCACAGGGCAACCCGGATAGACTCCGGTTATCTCACCACTGTCATTATTTTGTCATTATGGTGGTTGGCGCCTCACTTCATGTATTACTGATAACAGACAAAGGACTCGGAGGCGTTAGAGCAAACACTAAGACAGAGCTTAAGCGGAGACAGGGTAACTTCTGCAGTCTCTGGGAAAGCAAACAGCAAAGACGCATTAGTTATCCTTTCCCGTTTGTTGATTATTGCTTGGAGCTGTAACAACAAGACTGAATAGTTTAAATTTTATTCAGAATTGTGTGCCTAAAACACTTTTAATGACATGCACTTGCACTTTCAAATAATCTGTGACATGCTCACGTAAACAAATACTGTTTTGTGGACTAATCCGAAGAACAACAATGGTACCCGTCACAAAATAGAAAAGATAAGCCAGAAACTTTTAGAAAGTCAGTATTAATCTATGGAAAAATTAAAAGGAAAAGCCATTACAGGTCTGGACTTGTGATTGACAAGTGATCTCTGGGAAAAGCAGTGGAGACAAAGCAGTAACGACAGTTTAAACGCAATTATGTCACCAACACAAGCATGAATGTTGCTTTGCGAAACATAAAGGCAGCTTCACTCTGAATGCATATGCCATCTTACCACTGTCATAAGCAGCTTGTCAAACCACTGTAGCTTGAGCTCGGCGCGAGGCCACATGTCAGGCCTGAGGGCAGACTTCATGAGGCTAACACAGCGACGGGACAGCAGCTCCCCTGGAGACCCGGCCACGTTGGTGCTGTCGTTCACCTAGAAAAAGGGGGGAGGAAGGTTTGGCATCATTATCATCATGACAACGGGTCTTCATCTTCAGTATCACAATGATGCCCTGATGAGGCGGGAAATCACACAGGGCAAGAAGAGACAAGGACTGTCACCATATATTGTAATTTAATTCATGCAGCTAGAGTTCAACAGTGGCACAGCCAGGAAGGTGACAATCCTTCAATCAGAAGGATCCTTTAGCAAGACAATGAATCTCCATCAGCTCCATGTGTGGTGTTCTTTGGTTGATGGTAATCCCTGGGGGCCAGTGAACAGATACAATTTTTCTACAGGAATCAATTCAGTATCACAATACACCCTTATCGAGTGGGATACAAAAAGAAGATAATGTTTCTTTAGACTGTTTATTGAACAGTGAGTGATCCCCAGCGGTTATTTGCAACAGAGATGGTCGGATGAACAGTGAGAATGGAGCTTGTCCCAAAAAAGAAAGTAGGAAAAGTCAAGGTGAGTGAAATCTCTAAAGTCTATTTTAAGCTTGTAACCAAGGTCATCACTGCCACAAGACCATGGGACAGCTGTGTGAGCAGACACATAAAGGACTCAGTGTGTGTGTGTGTGTGTGTGTGTGTGTGTGTGTGTGTGTGTGTGTGTGTGTATGTGTGTGTGTGTGAGTGTGTGTGTGTAGAGATGTGTTCGGGACAGCCACCAGGTGTGACCTACCTTCAACACAGAGGGGTCAGGGTAGCTGTATCCTACCTGCCAGGCACTATGTGAGGCAGAACTGTACCTTGTGTGTGGGTGTCAGAGCGAGAAAGAGAGCGAGAAAGAGAGAGAGAGAGAACGATGGGAGTGTGTGGTGTGTGTCCAATCATGGCGTGGTTGTTACCTGGCATGCAATCCTGATGAGGAAGTTGACCACGGTGTCCGTATGTTGTTTCTCGACAGGCTTGGTGAGCATTGTCTCTGTACCTGGCATGGACTGGCTGCGGCCAAACACCTTAAAAAACACACAAACATTATAAATATTAATATATTCAGCCCTGTTTTGTTTGAATACAGAGAAAAGAAAGGTCTCTTACCAAGGAAGAGGATAAACTTTTAAGAGGCCAATAAACTAAACAGATTCCATCATCAAACTCTTGACAGCATTGTCATGTACTACAAAACATCTGTTTTTGGAGTACAATTTTCTTTTTTGATCCTTTGTATGGCTGTGTATATATATATATATATATCTGACATACAGCAAGCATTATTTTCATTTGTTTTGAGTTAAACTTTTCATCTTTTTCAATGAGTGTGTTCACATTCAAATGGAATTCAGTAGGAATAGTCAAATTCATGTCAAGAGAAATATCATTGTGCCATAGATGAGGTAAATAATAATAATTGAATTCATCCGAAACAGTGGCGAGGAACTCCAGCAACACAGGGAGAATTAGATTAAAACAGCATCCACTATCTGTTTTAAATGAATATTCTCTGGTCAAGTTAAGCCTAAAAACCCCAAAACATCAAATCAGTTAGCATGTTGGCGTTTCTTTCACTACTGAGCGCGTTTGTAACCGCTACTGACAACGTTATCTTCGCTTCACCCATCTCTGAAATTGTACTGGCAGAAAAAAAAAAATCTGAATTAATATAGGGGGAAACGCTGCCAGTTTAGCCAATCCCTGCCTAAAGTTTCTGGCAACTGGGACTAGTCTCTCACAACCACATACTACTGAGCTCACCGTGGAGGCCGCTCCGGTTGCCGTGCGGAACCTCTTGACGTCTTGCCCAGCAGCGGTGGCTGCAGCAGCAGCAGCACCCTCCAGAGACAGTCCTCTTTTCACAGCACCGCCGCTCGTCCCTTCACCGCCAGCAACTACTTCAGCCTCGGACTCCGGCTGCCACCCCAAAAAGAGACAGGGGAGAGGACGATCAGGGTGAGGATGAGACCATCATTTAACATATTTACAGTTTATAGAATTAAACGTATGTGCACACCAAGGTTTCAGGCCACATTATGAGTCATGAGTAGTGAGTAAAACTAAGAAAATGTTATATTCTATGATAACTGGCCGTTTCTTGTGAATGAATAAGCATAGAACAGTCTGCAGTGAGTGGTTAGCAACATAAAAAAAACAAACAGGAAGGACATCATTTGGTGGCACAGTTACTTTTACAAGGCGCCTTACTTGGGCACAACCCTGCAAGTCACAAACTCAAAATCAGGTTGATGTGATTTTCATTTAATAAAAACTGTGTGATGATGAGACAGCCTCTTTGTCTTGATTTATGTTGTGATTGTACATTAAATGGCAATCCGTGAACACACCTGCTGGTCTTTGATCCTCTGTAACTCCCATTTGATGACCACCTCGGCCAGGTCCACGGCCAGTTTCCTCTGCTCTATGGTCACACTGGGGGTGAAGCCCAGACGCTGCATTGCACTGATCATGTGCTGCACCAGGTGGTGGCGCACAGGGTAGTACACCTGGAGAGAGAAAGAAGTAAATCAATAATTAAGAATGAATATGTTAAATCATATAATATTATATTAAAGAATGAAGTAGTGATTCAACAAATTGGATATTTAGTTTTCCGAAAGCTTCCATTTGGTATTCTGAACACAATGTGTCAGGTAGAACTTGGCTCCGTTTTCTTTTCCTGGAGCACCAATGGCAGATGGTCACTGGTGCCAATGGCAGAGTTAGTATATATGCACAAATGACAGCCAGCAAGACTGAACAGATAACAGAGCAGTACTTAAAAGAACCCAAACTTCTATACTTTACACACAGGCACAACTTGAGCCTCCACGTTGCAGAAACCAGCTGCACAATCCAAGTGTGGAAGAGATGGAAAAGGTTGATACATTTTGGAAGATTAAGCCCACTTTGTGAGCCCGTCCAAATAAATTGTCACACAAAAAGCTCTTCCCTCCCATCTGATTGCCTACCAGAGGGTGAACCCAAACAGATAGACTGTAAGAAGCTGCATGAATTTCAGTAAGACACAAACATGTAATGTGAATTATAGAATTTATATTAAACATGTAAGTTTTGAATATTAATTTACCTAGCTTTTGATATCCTTGTCTATTACTGGTTTGGCAAACTTGTTCCCAGAGCATCCACAACAGATGAGGAGAACCGTTGCTTCCCTCAGCTTCATTTTAAATGGACTTATTTGTCAGTATCTAAACTTATAAATGAGACTGGCTTCAATTGCCTTAGCAGCCTTCCAAAAGCAATTATGAGAGTGAGTTACTGTGCGATTCTTTCCCTAAAACCAAACTTTCTCAAGAAGACAGTTTGTCTAAAAGCCTCAAATCAGAGCTCTCCGGGCAATTGAGAGTCCTTTGAACAACTTTTGCCTCGCATCCGCTTTGTCTTACAGCAAGAGATCAGGTCAGCCTGCCCATAGACCGTTCATTATCATGAACGGTAAAGAAAATAAAAAAGGTGTTAAAAAGTGTAACACTGACAAGACTTTGCTCTAGATTTTGAAAATGATAACACATGCAAAGTTTAAGAGGGTGTTCAATCACTTTGAGACAGAGTCAAAAGAGGCAAACTCTGAAATCGTATTCCTACTTAGTCTCAAGGACATGATCACACACACTTAGCTATGAGAATTCACACCCCCAAGCGTCACACTCAAGAGTCACTTAGTTTCATCGCAAACTGAACTGGGACTCAGACACACGCGGACAAAAGAGCAAAGAGATGAGATGTCTATCTGAGGGCTGTTGCCAGTGTCAAAGAATATTAAAGCTTCTCACTTTGCGGGTAATTATAGTCGACAGAGCAGGGCTTCACAGCCCCTTAATGACAGAGTGGCTAAGCCCTGTCCATCACATGTGCACACACACAAACACGCACACAATCTCTCCATTTCTTTATCAAACACACACGCGCGCCACACGCACAAAGTCTCTCATCTGTCTGTCATTATCTCCTCCCTAGCGTAATTATGCTGATGTGATTACATTAGATTAGTCATCTGGCCCAGTGAGAGCAGCCTGTCAGTGAAATAGAGAGCGGCGCTGAGGAAAATGTCAGTTTTCTGCTAAAAGACTGGAGCTCTTTGACCGGCGAGGCGGCGAACATCAGCTGAAGGAGTAAGAGGGCAAGAAGTGTCTTTTTTTGAAGTTTAAGGAGGAAGGCAAACATAAAGCCCAATGATCTGTTGCTGGCGTTGACTTGTGAACAGACTCGATGCTCTCGGCCTCTACTGATCGTCACCCAGAAGAGTGTGCTTGGGAAACTGCATCTGCATTAAGGCGATTAAAAGGCAGCAGGCGGTTACCATTAGATACACTGCCCAGTGATGAATGATCAAGCTTTTGACTAGGAGGCAACAGACAGATATTCGAGAATAGTTATCCTTAAAAAGGTGGATTAAATTGGGATGAGTACCAATGCATATTACCCTCAAGTGTTCAGACATTGCCTTATGAGTATTGTACAACACTGGGACAGAAAACCGGTTTAGTTTTGACTGTTCTGTCTGCCCCACCCCGCCTGGATGAATAAACCAAGAATCAATCCATTCAAGAGTTATGGGCTGAATGAAAGAAGGTGGTGCACCATTGACAAACTGTATTTTCTGTGTGTGCTCTTTAGTATATCTGCTCACCCGGAAGTGCTGCACAATGAGATGCAGTATGTGGACCAGCTGCGGTACAGTGTGTCCCTCCTCCACAATGATTTTGCGAGTCCAGTGCGTCAACATCTGGTGGCCGTCCTCCATGCGGGCTGGCACGGCTGGGGTCAGGATGGCCATGGCCTGCCGCACAATGGCCCGGGCCTCCATAGTGTGGGCCTTCAGCAGGCTGTGGAAGACCTGTACAAAGGAAGAGTAATGCACTTATAAAAATGATTTCCTGTCCCACTGAGGCTGAACTTTGTTTTTTTAAAATCATCACTGTATTTCTTTTCCATTACATTCAAATTATAAAGAATGATGGGCAAATACATGTACGCTCTTTAACAAGCACATACACATTTCTTGTTCTTATAATTGTAAGCTTCTTGTTTCCTTTTTTTCGTATATATCTTTTGTCATATCATTTCAATTGAATCTTGATGTTTTGAATTTTACAAGGTCATTCAGTGTTTTTACATCTCCTACACAAGTTTGACATGTATCATCTCTATTCTCTGTCTTAAGCTCCGCTGAGTTTCTCTTCTCATTCTTCCTCACCTGCAGCACAATCTTCTTGTGAATGGCAAACTTTGCAATGATGTGGGCCAGAAGTAAGTGACCACTGTATTTGCAGGCAGGGTCCACGCAGGCTTTGGGCAGGAGGCATGGCCAGGCGAAGGTCATGAGGCGCCGCAGTTTGCTGTTGCGTGACTTGTTGTTGTCATGGATGTGGTGGGGGGCATGCTCCACCAGCAGGGTGGAAAACTGCAGCAGGCAGATTCGCAGTGAGTCCAGCAGGTCAGCCTGCTTCTCTGGGTCCAATACCTTAGAGGATAGGGAGAGACGTGGGGTTAAAGATTGTTAAGTGAGGGGGAAAGAGGCACAGTTGTTTTCTACCATAGCAAAAAGTGAGCATAGTATATCTACAGAGTCAAAAACAATGAATCAATTAGTCATTTTCCAGGTGGTGAGAAGTTATCTGAATAATACCAAAACCCATTTCTGAGTGTAGAACAAAAATGCCTGAGACCTGTTGGTGTGGCTGTAATACATCCCAGGTGCCAACAGAGGTCAATATAAGTATTAGATTACTTTATGTGCATAAATAAGAGAAACAAATTAAGTATACTACAGTTCAGACGAATGTTCAAACCACAACAACAATATACTTTCACATTTAGAAAGCCTCTTGCAAAAAGACAGTCCCCCATTCAAAACATCTGACTTCCCTGGAGAGGGGCACGGGGGAGAAAACACTCAGAGAGAGGGAGGGGAGTGAGGAAATTACTTTTAACCAGGCCGTAGAGGAGCCATTAGCGGCCATTAGGACTGGTGTTAGTCAGTGATGAGATCTGCCACAGCACAAACAAACATGCTGACCTTTAGCATGGTCACATCGTGGCATTTACACCAGGAATTATAGTCAGGCCTGATGAATGAAACGTTAATGAAAGAGGGACCGGCGGGATGGTGGGAGGGAGAAAAACAAAGACAGATGGAAGAGACTAAAAGGAAGTGGAGAAAGATGGAATGACAGCAATTAATGACCAAGTAATGTGTGGAGACCATGGGAGACTGAGAAGAATCATCTGACTAAGTGGAATGCAGTGGATGTCGACTGAGAGTATGGAGATGTGCTGGACTGATAAGACATTATGAGAGGAAATGCAGAAGGTAATGAAATCAGGGAGACTGATGGAGAGACAAAGCGGGTGAGTAATGAACAAAAGAATGAAGGGGGGAGAAGTGAGCAGATTGGATGAGAAGGAAGATGTTGAGAGGAAAGAATAGCTGCAAGCGTATATGTGTGTGTGCATGTGTACCTTTGTGATGAAGACACTGGTAATGCTTTCTGGATTGTCTCCTTCGGGGTTGGGCGGTCCAAGCAGCTGCTCACCTTCCCCCTTCTCGAAGCTGTGCAGGAAGGCTAGATTGAGGATGTGCTGCAACACCTAAGAAACAGGAAAGACACACGTTGATATGATTTTACTAATAGATATATATATATATTTTTTTTTTTACCATTTATTAAGGGGAATATGCATCATCCATGATAGCACACCAATAACAAAAAGGAGAAATTTCTTGAAATGACCTTGTGTGTTCTTTCAAAATCTGCATAAAAGAAACAACTGCACACTGTCACCTCGACACATAATTAAGTGATGAAATAGTCATCTAGGAAATAAACAGTTTTTCGAAAATGATTTAAGAGCAGTAAGACAGGCTCGAGGCGCAGCACTATCAAATGTGACACAAAATAAAATGGTAATAAAAACCTGACATTTCAAGAATCCGAAAAGAAAAAACACTCTTAACATGTTCTCTTAACTAATCCATAAGCATTGGAGGCAAAAATAAAATAAAATAAAATCTTAACTAAATTGCTGATGAAAGGCTTAAAAATGCACTTTACAAAGACACCAAAACCTGCAGGGATTGTTAGCAGGGATCTGAGAGTGAAGACAAAGGCTTGATTAGCTGTTCAAAAGCAGAATAACCCAACCACAATACGGTTAACGACTGCATTTATTAAAGAAGCCGCTATCTGTTAATGAACCCTCCCTATTCAATCCATCATTGGGGAGGACAGGGCATCGCTCAGTGGAGAACGAGCTGTGGCAGCATATGTTCAAGCTTCTCCATTAGCACATTATTCACGCATGCTCTACACAATGTGCATGCATGGTTGATAGACTAGCACACGAACGCAGAAACATGCACACACCCTTAAATGAAATCTGTTCTTCAGTCTCATCTGTTCCTATGGATTCTAAGCTTCACTTACATTGATCATTGTACTTGTTTCTTTATTGCCATTAGAGGTCTGTGTCTGTGTGTGTCTGTGTGTTAGTGTATCTGCACACACAATACCTCTGGGCGAGTAACCGAGATCTCATTCTGCAGGTGTCTTAATTATCTTAAATCCCATTTCCACGCACTTAAACAAATAATGTGGGTGTGAGTGTTTTTTGCAGTGCCACTTGGGTTCCTCTCCCACCACAAAAAGAAGGGAGATGGTGGAAAACGGGGACCTAGAAAATTCCCCCATACACCTCGAGAATTTGGAATTCTGTATTGACTATATTGTTAAGTAGGCACAGGACGGCTTAAATAATAGCCACTACCATTTGCATTGGTTAGTTATAAGTTATTAATTGGTCTTAACGGTCATCTGGATATCTTAAGCATTTATTATTACTTCTTTGTATTATAGTATATTGTAGTATTATAGTTTTAACGTAGTTAGGTGAAGAGCTCGAGGATCTCATTTGACTCTTGGCAAACCTTTAACCTCATAAAGTCAAGGTAAGCCGCTGATTTTAAGAACTATTAATAATGTACTTTTATTCAACTGGTTTTGTTATTTGTCTAAATCTAACAGCTTGACTAGACAACTAAAAGGCAATTAATATGTGCTTATCATAATTGCACTCAGATATTTCTCCTTTTTAAACGGCTGTACTTCTTATGAAAACATGTTTTAAAAAATACTTTGCCATTATTCATATTTGTCATTATTTAATTTGTGGATATTAAAGTGGAAACCTCTTTAAAATGTGGTTCATTTTAGCCTCTTTTCCCACACCTAACACTACCAGCTGTTGGTCTCTTGAAGGAAAAATGTTTTTGTTTGCAAATTGTGTTTCCTACCATTATCTTTATATACCTTGTTCACTTGTACATGCCAGAAGTGTATAACAAAACTAACAAAATATCTATTTGTTATTTCAACTTAACAATACAGTTTGATATCAATCTCTACTGGGGATACAATGCTAGCACAGCATGTTGACACATACGAAAAATGTAGAAAACTCTGCTACACTGTATCTCTTGTCGGAAACATAAAAAAGTAACAGAATGTGAAACAGACGTGCTGTGCTTCATAAATTTCGTATACTTGTTTGTTTGCTTGTCTGCTTGAAATCTATTGCATGAATTATCAAACACTTTTGAACAAAAAAAAAGCAGCACAAGAGCAGTTTTCTTTCAGAACTGTTTGGATGTTAACAAAAGAAACAACACTGGAGCAGCATGAATTCAGTCTGTGTCATCATAGAAGATTCATTGCTGCTGTCCCACACCGTCTCTCTCCTTCTTTCTCTTTTACACACTCCTCTCTGCATCTCGCTCACAGTGAAATATTCTGAGACCCCTGTGATGCATGAACCTGAGCCTCCATCTAACTCCCAGGCAAACTGAGAACATGCACATGTGCACACTAACGCACGCGCATGCACACACCCCTGTGACATTATGCTTCTGGGAAAATGCTAAAGGCAATTATTTAAATGTCAGACTGCCACACTAATTCTCTTGATCACGAGTTGTACACCAATCAACACAAACATATTCACACACAAACACATGCTTTCTTTCTCTGTATGTCGGTCTCTCCATCTCACATTCACAGCTAGCAGCTGCTGTGCACCAGAGGAGGACAATTAAGGGAAAAACGGGGGGGATGTTGTGTTATCTGAGGTACTAAACTCCGTTCTGATAAATATTAGAACGCAGCATTTGGTCCTGGAAAGACACAGTGAGTTGGCTGAACTCTATCCCCTGCCTATATTTTGTCTCCAGTCCATATGACGCTGAGGCAATGCACACTGCACATGAGTAAAAAAGAAAAAGGGCAGGGTGGTGTCAGCAGCATCATGAACACACGTGTATGTCCTTGGATTTGGGAGTCTGGGTACATTGCACTCGCCAGTTGTGTTTCTTGCCACACAGTCATTTGGCTTTGTGCTACAGTGTGCCAGCCAGGGCAGGCCTTCCCCACTGACCCGTTTGTACTTAATAGCAGTGCTGTTGCTCTTCTGTGCCAGGCTGTGTCTCTATTACAGCTGTGAAAAAATGTGTACGTGTGCATCTGTCTGTGTGTGTGTATGCTTGTGAGCATGCATGCGGGAGAGTGATCTTAATTAAAGAGCAGCCCGAATGATTGTAATGGTTGCAGCAGCAGGTCAGGTAGAGAGGACAGAAGCATTCATCTGTGAGCCTCCGAGGGTCTAAAACCAGACAATGACCTTCCTGATTCTATCAAAGAACTTCTGGTACAAAACACACCAACCATATAAGCCACACAGATCAGGTCCCACACTGAGGCAGCAAAGTAAGTAAGCTTAGGGGATGCTCAAAGAATTTAGAAACATCATTTATATTCCACCAAAAGGTCTAGGACAGGGCAATATGTAAAAAACATTACTCAAAACTTATTTTGCAAGCTTGTTATGACAACTCAAAACTTTCTCAATTTAGACATTGTACAAAAAGATTTCAACTGGAGGAATGGTTGGATGGCTTAAGTGTTTAACACCTCCCACAAGACCAATACTTTATATCCCGTGTGGATTTTAAGACTATGCATTAAATCCTCAACCACGTCTTGAATGTCAATTCCATAAGTGGTTGGCAACATTCATCGTCACTGGTAATTTCAGGTACCTCTCGCATGTAGTCCTAAATTCATATGCACAGACTCTTCTGCTCTGATTGGCTTTGACGTACCTTAGCTTTAAGCTCATCGTTGAAGTGTGGGTCATTGAACTCAACGAAGCGGAAGAACAGGGCCCGTTTTTGGGCAATGGAGTAGTTCTTTGGAATCTCCTCCTCCATATACTCCTTCAGGAAGGTCATGTTGCATAAGAAGCGACCTGTGAAGGCCCGCAGCAGCTGGAACAGCAGCTCAATCTCTGAGTAGTTACGCCTATTGAGGACACAGGTGGGGATCAACAAGTTCAGTGTACAGAGAATATGACAGAGATATGCCTATTGTCAACAACAGTGATATTATATATCAGAAGTTTTGAAGAACTTTAGATACCAATGTGATTTGTGATTGTAAGCCATTTTTACAGTTAAAATGAATACCACTAAGTTAGTTAAAGTAAGAAGCTGCATTAACTTTAAAAATCTGCATCATTGGCTTGTAGTCCTTACAGAAGCCAAGCTAATAAGTTACTTAAAGGGTCACCTAAGCCATCAAGTATGTCTCTCTACGGTTAGGATTGTTAATTTCAGAATGACAGTAGTTAACAGTAGTCAGCAGTAGTTGTTGAGAGGGCTTATAAATTCTCACTTCCTAACTCAGATTTCAATATCAAATGCCTATTTTCAGATCGTATGACAACTTTGTCGAACGTTTAGGGAATTTCTATCCCCATAACAGTTTGAATAAGTGTACATACTTGCAGTAGCTAAGCAGGCAGAAGGCCAGCAGCTTGGGCTCCTTCCAGTTAGTGGCAGCCATGTTGTCTTTGCGATGTCTCTCCTGGAAGGCTTCACTGACCCAGACTCGCCTCAGCTGACTGACCAGGGAGTGCTGCCCTGCCAGCCAACCCTCATCATTTTTCACTATGATGCTGATGATCTGAGAAGAAGGGATAAAGAAGAACAGGCTAAGGTCATATGATGGAATTACTGAGAATGATGTGGTATTCTGATGAGGATTCAGCACCACTGACTAACCTGAGGGTTAGCTTTACACATATATATATATATGCATCTGACGTGAAATTAACGTGTTTTTTACAGTTTGTATACATTGAAGAGGAAATTAAATGTATACCTTAATCGCCTGAAACTGCAGGTCCAATCTGGCAGTGGTGGTGGAGGGAGAGCCAGGTCGAACAGTTGCTGCAGTGCCAGCGGGAACCAGCAGGGGGACGAAGCGGTTGGGGTTCGAGGCCAGCACGTCTCTTAGTGGCTTGGCATCTTTGTGTTTCAGAAAACTCTGCATATGAACACACACACACACACACACACACACATACTGTTACTTAAACACATTTAAAGAAACATGATACAGGAAATTAAGATTTGTTTACTGGGAGTGATCTGTCTCAATTTGGTGGCAACAGGACCACTGAGCCTCGAAACACCCATTATATCCCTGATTATAGCCGATTACTGCGGCAGCAAAATGCACTTTTAATGGCAAATGTGTCAATAAAAAGCCTGAAGGGACTGCTAATAGAGCTGCTAGTGTCTGACCATGAACATGCGACTCCACTGGGGGTCGTTCAGCGTAGCCTCCATCATGAACAGCTCCACTGTCTGAGATGGGTGACGCGTCAGGAACTTGATCAAAGGCTCCCTGAATGGACTGCCGGCCTGGCACAGGAGGGGTGAGTAAAGCAGCACAAGAGAAAGTGGAAAAGGGCAGAAATACAAAAGATGGTAAGGTTTTCATGAAAGCAAACGCACTTTCTAATAAAAATCTGTGCCAAGACGCTGAGATCTCCACAAGAAACAGAGAAAAATTTACCATTTATATTACACATCATAAGGTGATCAAAAATGATCAAAAGGCATATGGCTGGATGCAATAATAAGTATCATGAGATCAAGAGTTTTTAAAATATTTATATTAAAATGATCAGGCATTGCCTACTTTAACTATAAAATGCATTAAGTAATGTCAACGACTTTTTCAAGCTGTAACATCCCGAAGCATAACTATGTACGTTTTTATCTTTAAGACTTTGCCCTCGTCATACAAAGGAACACTACAATGAATAACCAGAAAAGATGGAGTGGAGTTGGAGTCCTACCTCTATGAGCATGGCCCTCTCCGTCTTCATGACCACCTCTAGCAGAGGTTTGACCAGAGTCTGAGGTGCAGCTGGGATCAGGTGGAAAAGGTTGATGATGGCAGAACAGATCTTCATCTCCTAGAGAAAAAGAGCGGAGGAAAGAAGGGGGTGGATGAAATTTTGGGAAAGATGATGAAACTAGACATGGACATAATTTCTTGATGGACAGCCACTGTAGAAAGACAAGGACAAATCTCTGTCAAACGACTAATTATGCAATCTGTGCAGAGTTAACTCCACACAGAAAAGGTGCAGAATATCACACTTGCATGACTTCTTGGATTATTTTAGCACAGGGTACAAACAAATAAAAGGACATTATGCATGATCATCTTCATTAACCTTGTATTATTGATATCTTAGAGATAAAAAAAAAGGGAAAGGGGGAGGACTGGACAATTCTAAAACAGTCAAAATGTGAGGTTAGAGCAAGGTTGAGATGAAATTAACGTTTCAGAAGATGACAACAGAGACGGACACAGAAATACGGGGAAACTCCACCAGCACCACTACCACGACATTGGTTCAAGTCACCAGGACAACATTGGTTCAACTAAGCTGAAATCACAGAGTCACCAACAGGAGGCGCATCACCAGGTCACATCTCACCTCAACGCCCTCCAACGCAGGCTGTACCGGAACGGGAGACAATGATCAGAGTCAGCAAAGCAGTACGTGTGCAATTTTTTTTTTTGTGGGGTTGTGTGTTGTCTGTCTTTGTTCAATGTGGAAGGTGAGCAGATAAGACAGGGTGATAATGAAATGAATGGGCAGACAGCAGCAACCTTTAAGAATGACCTCAGGAACAACTTCTCTCAACATTTGGTGAATAACAGGGCAGGGGCCAGAATGGAATATCAGTCGAGCAACACAGAATCTGTGGCATTTGGAGGAAAAACACTTTTCTGACAGATATCAGGTCATTAATTCAGAAAGTGACATTTCGTTTTGGTTAAACTTTTTGTCTGTACCAGGCTTGGCTAATTGACCCCCTGACCCTGGCTATATTGTCACTGCCATCCTTCCTGTCAACACGCACAAAGACCCATGGTTGGAGGGAGGGAAAGACAGAGGGCCAATTTGCATCTAATTAAACATATTTTAAGATGGGGCCAGATGAACTTGCATAAAAGGGAAGGCAGTGGAAGATGGGTTTTATTTTTTGTGGGGGAGAGGCAGCTGTTTTTTTTCCCCCCCACTCTTTCTCTCTCACCTTTTCTCTGCCTTTACAAGGTTATCTGTCGGGGAGATAATGAGGAGACGCAGCGCTGGGCCCACCACCGCCTGCCTGGCGCCTAATTAATCATTGATTGTAATATGGCCACTCACAACTCATCTGGGAGTAAGCCACATTGAGGAGGTGTTGACTACATTCTCTGCCCCTTTTTTTCCCTGTGTGCTGTTTCGTTAAGGCAGGTCGGGGCATAGAACAAAAGAAAACGTGCCAGTAGACAGCTGTATTGACCCTAACTCCTACAGGCTATGACTGCGTCTTCAGTGCATTCAAACAAGATTTACATTCAAGTAAATGGTAGAAACAAAAAAGATCTACATGTCATCAGTGATGTTTTCACATTTGTATTAAATTTCTCAGTGCTGTAAGGTGCATGTATGGAACTGTGTGGTGTGACTACTTACACTGCCATCACTTCGCTGGCCTCCCTTGTGTGTCATTACAACCACCTCCATCCATTTCCTAAGGTGTTGCTGAGAGAGACAAAGAGAAAGATGAGATTGGGACTCGTGTGTTGGCAAAGTATGTGTGTGTGCATGTCTGCCTGGCTCAATAGGCGGATCATGGCTGCAGCAAAGACCAAATATTTACTGTAAAGATTCAAGTCATTAATGAAAATATTTCATTCTTGTAGGTTATGTTTTCTTGAAGATATTATTAGGTTTATGACTAGTAAATGTGGTTGTTATTGATTAAATAACTATTTGAGAAAAATTCACTAGTTATTTTGAAGAGAAATTGTATATATCATTTCTCACATATTTACACATGAAAATACTTAGAAATAACTAATTGATCAAACCTGCAGAATACTCAGAATTATTCAAACTTAAAAAAATAAGTTGATATTTACATACTACTAAATAAATATAAGTTTCAAGCCTCGCATTAACACTACCACAGTTTAAAGGTTTTGCTGTCATGTTGATGCCATAAAAAAACAAAACTGTATTCTATGCTGTCTGCCGTTTTGAAAAAAAAGGTGTTGCAAAAAGAAGATGAAGTTTCTCACCATCATCTGATCACAGAACTTGTCATTGAAGGAGTTGGGGAAAAGACGAGTGACAGAGGTCAGGCGGTTCACCACGTTGAGCGTCAGGCTGCGGTAGTCACCCAGCATCATCAGCAGGGGCCGCATGTGAGTGTGGATCTGGTCCACCTCAATTGTTGCGCCTTCCAGGAACTAAAACAGAGTACAGGGAAACATCATTTGCAATTTCAAAAAGTTTACATACAACTCTTCAAATGAGTTTTGCAAAGAAAACCAGATAGTAATGTTAAAAATCTAAGATAGAAATTGTAAATATACCGACTTTTTTTATATGATCATAACTTCAAATACAGGCTTGTTATGCTCTGATGTTGTCAAACAAGTAGTTGAAGTTTTAAAGTATTATTGAGATATGTGACCAGATTTATTTTTCCTCCAATGCTTTGTACCAAATCATTTTATTTTCCACAAATATTTTTATTCTCTACATTAGACCTTGCCTTGTCAGGTTTTCCAGCCCCATGAACTGCTGGCTACCCCTTGTGTCTCCATTAAGGAACTAAGGCCACTCAAATGAGGGCATGACCAGCCATAAACAAGCACACATGAAAACACCACACACTGATGACGCACACGCACACGCACACACACGGGAGGGAATGATGCATGGCAGCCACATTCATTTTCCTCTCAGTGCTGAGAACAAACACTCCATCCTGTATCGATCGGGTCATGGCAACGCTCATTAGTGCTAGCGGGGCAGAGATGAAAGAACGGAGAGAGCAGAGAATGGCTAGCCAGAAAAAATAAATAAAAAGAATCAAAGGATAGTGAAAAGGAGTGATGGTGGTAAAGAAAGAAAATGAAGGACACAGAAATGGAGGGAGACAAAGAGCTTGAAGTAGATGGATAGAGGTGAAGATGGTATGGATGCTTTGATGGATAGAGGCAGGATTCGTTCATGGAGAGTGTGATAAAGCAGAGGGAGGTCCCTATGAATATAATTGGGTGGGGGAATGGTATAGGGGAGGATTAACAAAGGACCTCCAAGATGGCGAATGACATGATTGGTCCAGATAAAAGACTAATGGAGCAGGAAAGAAAAGAAGCAAGATAAAAAGAACTATACTTAGAAATAAACAAGCAAAACAATAACAAATAAAAAGCACTAAAATAACATTGGAGCAAATGAAACAAATAGATAAATTAAAAGGGGAAAGTATAAGGGTGACACAGAAAAAGGCCATTTCAAAAAGGTGTAGAAAATGTGATTGTAGAAAAGATCTAAAAGGGTGCCACCTAATCCACTAGTTTGATTTTGAGTAGATCGCTTCCTATCTTAAGGCACAGTCTTTAATCCAGATCAAGAAAGGTCATGTCAGTGGGTCTTAGGCTCTTTTTCGCGCAAAGGGAATTGCAGTTGAAGTGAGTGATGTAACACGAGTCTAAGCTTTCGAAGTAATCAATAAAGTCTTAAAATAAATTCGAAATCAATCTTCTTAAATAGGCTCAATGTAAAGATGCTAAGAAAGGACAGAAATAAAGATGTGTTGACAAACATCTTGCAACATGTGGGATTGTGGACTTTAAAAATGTATAAATTCAATCTGCTAAAAAAATCTTCAATTTCAAGTGTCACATTTCCTGTAAATCACGATGTAATATAGACTAAATCTGAAACCATTACAAGCGACAAAAAAAGGCATAAGAGAAGTTGCACTGACCTTCCTCATACATGCCTCGCCCGCTTCCTGCAGTTCATTGTTGGTGGAGTTGAGGGCTTTAAACAGGGCGGCAATGATCTTCTCTCTGGACTGTGGCAAGTAATTACAAGCTGCAAGGGCATCTATACAGGACAAAAAGTAACATTAAAAAACAGCTGTCTGACAAGAAAGAGATACCTGATGATCAAATCAATAAAATAATTCAGATTATTCAAATACTTCAAAATGTTTTGTTCACAATTAAAAACAAACAATTCATTTAATTCACACAGTGGTACAAGATAAAGTGACAAAGCATTGTCAGACAATTAAATCATAATAAAATCTGTCAAAAAAAAATTTTTCCAAGTTGAAGATTATAGTTCGCATGAATTATAAATGGTTTGCAAATTCAGGAATCAAACTCCATCCAGAACAAATAACACAAAAGACAAGTCAGCATTAATTGCAAAATTCCAACAATACATGGGACTTATATCGAGTTCAGCATGACAACTCACTGAGAGCAGCGATGCGAAGGGGAACCAGGGAGGGAAGGCTTTTGTAACAGGGCAGCTTCATCAGAGCAGCATCCTCTGTCTCACACAGGTTCAACAGCTAGAAGGAGAGGAGGGTGTGGGTGGACACAGGTCATAGGTCAACAATCTGACTGCTAAAGATAGTGATTTAACATATTTGAAATGTTTATATATTAAGTGAAAACATGCCTAAAAAATTATATGCAAAAAAAGAGCTTTGTATAAATTGCTACCAAAACAAAAAATAGAATGAATACGTGATAAAAAAAAATAGAAATAGAAAAAACATCAGTGACCTTGCATCAAGCATACCTCTGTGTAGAAGACCTTGTGCTCCATGACATTGAGGTCCATTGTGAAGAGACGGGGCTGCAGGGTGGTGCAGAAGGTGTTGCCCTCCATCAGGCCGATCTGGGCGTTGGCAGGCTGGTGGCGGAGCAAGTGTTTCTTTGGAGGAACCATATCTTGCAAAACCTGGAGAGAAGGAAACAATAAATGAATGCAGATTAAAAGACTGTATTTCACTCTTAAGTAAGTCCAGAGTGACCACACACACACACACTGCATTTTTATTTGTAGCCTATCTTGGGTTTAAGCTGAAATGTTAGTGTCCAGCACAGTGCTTATATACAGTTGGAGAAAACTTTACAGTCCTTGGTTTCACCTCTTTGTGTGGTTCCATGATGACGGTAACACTCTTGCCGGTGACCTGGGCAAGCACCTGCAGGGAGTGCATGGCCTGCTTCCTGACGGTTGAGTTGGGGGAGGTGACCTCTCGCACCAGGTCATGCGTGACCATATGGAAAGACTTGTCCTGGGCAGCCAACAGCTCCTCAGTCTTTTCTTCATCTTTCAGTGGAGTGGCACAGCGAACAAGCAACTGCTCCAGGGTGGTCTTAGCCATGGCAACTGCTCCATTTGACACCTTATTGGGAAAATCAATAGGTTAGTAAGTACACTGCTACTGCAGCGAGTTGTGCGACAAATGAGGAAAGTTACAAGTTGTGGCATTGCATCTCCTGCAAGCCTTTGTAAAACATTGTGTGAACACAAGTCAACAACAAACAGATGCAGGTAAATCTTTGCGATGTCTCTTCTACTCCCTTTGAAATGATGTGCCAAATAATAGATCATTGGGTTATTGTCTCTCACCTCTCCTGTGAGGTCCATCATCACAAAGAGAAGGGCCTTGAGAAAGGTGAGCTGGTTCTGTAGCACCCAGATGAGAGGCAGCCTCTCCATAAGGAACTTGATGGACACCACACCGCCAAGCTTGGCATACCAGGCCTGCTCATAGCAACAGGCGCACAGACGTTCCACAATGTAGGAGAACAAGGGCAGCTGGCAAGCCTGAAGATGTAGAAAAGAGCACAGGGTGATCAACTGATTCCCACTTTAACACTATCAAATATGAAAACATAAATCAATCATGTAGAAGATTGATTATTAAATGTCAAAAACATTTGAATTTGATCAAAAGGTGTATCAGATGTACTCATCAAACATCAATATGTAAATGGTGGTGTACAATTTGTCAGAATAATGTTTTCACAGGGTTGACCTAGATTCAGGTTGAAACACTTTCTTAGTTATATAAATGGCCTGCACAGTTTACCAGTGTTATAAAACAATTGGTACAATTAGTATACTGTCTTTATGACATTCATAAAATAACTGAACCCTTCATAATCCTCCTCCCAGTGACTTACCCTCTCCTTGGAGCCAAGGATGATGCTGGCGACGTCGAAGATGACCGCCAGGGCCACTTCCCCAATCTTACACAGCTCCTTCTCCTCGTACGCCATGCAGATAGCTATGGCATCGATCAGGACCAGCGGATCCATTCCCTTTGAGCCGTTCTCCTCGCTGTGGAACATGGCTGTGCTTGGCTGGCTGCCCAGCTGGTAGCTTGGCAGCAGGAATGGACCTGGGATAGTGGGAAAGTACAAGTGGAACGGGATTATGTTTAACATGAAATATATGAATCTTAAGAAAGATTGAAAGATGTTTCAACTACACCTGTCTGTCACGGCAATCATTCGGCAATCAAGTCTTTTACTGAAGATTTTTTATCTGCAGTAAACCATTGAGCCTGAATGTTCATTTTGTTCTGATATTAGTAGCCTAATTATAACATTGAATCTAAAAGAACGGCTGACGTACATTCTGGGTTTTTTTCCAATGAAGGGGAAAAAAAACCAGGGCCTTCAAGTCTGCATAATGTTAATTGTTTAAATGGATTTATTTGGTCTAATTTGTAAAGTATTTAACATGCGAGTATGTTTTATAACACATGCATAAAATGAAGCTTTGATTAATAAAATATGTATCTCTTTAAAATGGCTGGTTTAGGTCTTCAAAACAATATAAGGTGATGTGGAAAATCAGGTAAAAATGGTCTGGAACGTCCATATGAGCACAAATTTGCTCTACTCATGATTTGTAGATAGTAGAGCCCTATTGTGAAATGGGTTGTGATGGTTTGTCATGGGCTGCACGGTGGTGTAGTGGTTAGCACTGTCGCCTCACAGCAAGAGGGGCCGGGGTTCAATTCCCGGGCTGGACAACCTTCTGTGTGGAGTTTGCATGTTCTCCCTGTGTCAGCGTGGGTTCTCTCCGGGTTCTCCGGCTTCCTCCCACAGTCCAAAGACATGCAGCTTAGGTGCATTGAAGACTCTAAATTGCCCGTAGGTGTGGATGTGAGTGTGAGTGGTTGTTTGTCTATATATGTCTGCCCTGTGACAGACTGGCGACCTGTCCAGGGTGTACCCTGCCTTCGCCCATTGACAGCTGGGATCCAGCACCCCTGCGACCCTTAACTGGATAAGCAGGTTACGGAAAATGGATGGATGGATGGATGATTGTCATTTTTTTAAAAGTTGGTCCCCAAAAGAAAAAGTTTGGGAAACACTGTGTAACCGTACAAGTAACTCTTAAATGTCTATTATTCTTTATTTTTGTCAAAAAGAAAATGAAAAAAATACAGAATCTTAATAAAACCGGAGAAAGGACAAAATTGGAAAGTGACTGATATTGTTGTGCAGCTGGGAATCAATGCCAATTCTGGGGCAAAACAGAAAGCTAATATTAGATGTAGAGAGTAGAAAGAGCACCGGTCCCTTACCACACTGCTGAGCCACAGCGACCATGGTGTAATGGCGAATCAGGCTGGCTACGAAGGGCAGCGCGCTGGGCCTCAGGTCCTTTATCACGGCAGACATGAAAGCCCCAGTCAGGGCCTGCTCAAAAGTTCTGCGGGCAGGCGTGTCTTGTGCTTTGTAGCGGTGAGAGATGATGACATTGGGGATCCACTTCTCAGCGAAACTAATGGGTGAGAAAACCACACAGTAAATTAGAGGATTACATATAAACAAGCACAATATAATAATATGTGGCAATGGCACTAAACATTTTCTAAGCTAAAAGCCCAAAAATCATTTAATAGTCTGTGTTCAAAAGCCCATTTGCTAATATTTCAAAATAAAGATCCATGTCCATTGCCTTCAGTTTTCTCTGCCGTCTTAGTTCCTTCTGACTATATTTCTGCCTCGCTCTTTGTCCCCTGTTGGTATTTTTGTTATTTACTGCAGCTGAAGGCAACTGGGCCTTGGTGTGATTGAGCAGCTGTTTTCTCCATGCTTGAGCTTGTGTTTTATAATGCCACAAGCCAGGGGCCGACCTGATGGATCGCTTCATTTCATTATTGCCATTTAAAAGAGAGAGAAGTGGTGGTGGGGGCGAGAGTCTAGAAAAGCGCTAGCATGGAAAATGGCGAGTGGAGAAAGTAGGGGGCGGCGTGGCTGACAGAATGTCAGATAGATTGCCCTTCACTCATCCCGGGGCCTGACACTACTGCACTCCCCCCCAGTCGGCATTTCATGATATGCTCTAAAACTAAAAGAGTATTTTTACAGTGACCAAATAGTGATGCAGAGAAATGTGAAAGAAAATGAAGAATGACAGAGAGAGAGAGAGAGAAAAAAGGACACAAAAATCTTTTGAGAGAGAGGACACTGCAAAACCAGACCTCTTACATGAGGAGGGGGGGCAGTCGCAGGCCCCCTGATCATAACCGACACGTCTCATTATCCCCACCGAAATGTGCACACAGACGTATTCATGTGGATGCCTGTGTTAGTGCATAATGACAGGAGGGTGTAAGGGGCATGGTGTAGCATAAACAGACAGGGGAAAGTCAATTAGCCCCTGGCCGGGGATCAATGATGGTAATGTGACTAACCCACCCAACATCCTACCCACCCCCTTCCTGTTTGTCTATTCATGTATGTGTCTCCGCCTCGCAGTGAAGCCTGCCAGAGGGTTGGGGTGGATCTGCGAGTGTGTAATTAGTAACTCCCGTTCTTGAGAAGGAATTGATGAGGCAGTGTGTGGCGGGGAGAGAGGTGAAGACGTGACGTGGGAGGCTGAAAGCAGGGCATGTCAGCAGGTGGCCGGAGAAGGGTGGAGTTGAGAGGATATACACTAACCTAGTGTGGCTGGTGGGCTAAAAAGGAGGACACGCAGGAATGGTGCGATAAGCAGTGTGGGCAAGGGTAGCGGTCAAGATCAAGTAAAGGTTAAAGAGGGGGGGGTGATTGATCAGAGAAGTGGCTTTTTGTGGAAACAACGCATGGCATTTTAATCACCTCCTGTCATTTATGTAGACTTAAGTAGACTGTCCACTGAAGGCTTGTAGATATATATATAAACTCTCCAGAACATTCCTAAAAATATATTTGACAATTTTTTGAAGGCTGAATTACAACTAAAATAATAATATTTATTCGTTGTACCACAATAACCACAGTTTACTTACTTGGGATGAGACAGAAGCTGGTAGAGAGCGTGCTTGTTGTCGTCCAGACTGGTCATGGCCACCAGGAAACACTTAATGACCTCCCAGGCCTGTCGTCTGTAGTAGGGCTCCGTGTTGGCACTCTTTAGACAGTCAAGAGCCGTCTCTATCGCCTAGAAGGGAATATACCAGATAAATCTTACTAAAGAAATCTTAACCATTTTATATTCTGAAATGACAAGTTATTATCTTGTAAAATTCCAACATTCCATATTATTAATATGGGAATTAAATTGCGAAAAACAACTATAAATGAGATTAATTTGCAGGAAGTAACACAGGGCGCCATCTGGCCAAGCAAAGGTCATTATGATTTCTACATTATGGGCTGACAAGCCACAGCAGCCGGGCACTTAAAAATTGAGAAAATTGACTAATTAATGCCACTCAGAACAGAGGGGAGAAGATGAGGAGGATGCTAGAATGAAAGGGAGGATGAGAGGAGAGATGAGTGGAAAAGCAGGATTGAATTGTCAGTGAATTAGGATATCAGGATATTTCTGTCAGGACTGAGACTCTTTTAAGGTCTCTATTACTAGGATTTAGATATAAAAAATGGGGGGAAAAAAAGAACACGATTTTGAATGTAAACTTCTAAGAAAATGAGCTTCCAACTCAAGCATTTTAAGAGGACGGACTTCCTTGAGGTAAAATTGAATTGGAAAAGGCATAAAAAGCTGAAGAAATTCAGAAATATGTAGCTCAAATCACGTGTGAGTATTTTACTTGTACTACCTTGAAGAGATTCAAGTTACTCAAATCGCTGTTATTTGATCTCTCTGTTTACCTTACAGCGTTTATCTTACTCTCTCTCCCTCAATGTGCCAACTATCCATATGGCTGTATCATGAGCCTGCTAAGTGATTCATGCCTTCAGCCCGTGCATGTGGGTGTGCAACACGTGAGAGTGTGGGAGTCTGTGTGTCCTGCCTGGGCCCATGATGATGGCAAACACACAGATGGATAGCCAGAAAGAAGGAGCAGCCATTAGTGAGAGTAAATAATGCCGTCATGGTGGCCCACACTAGATTGATGATTACTGACTGGGGATGAGGAGGAGAAACAGGAGATGAATTTAATTACCTGGAGGACACACACATCTCACTCGCTACCACTCCCACACACACACACAACCCCCTGACAAGGATATATTGCTCTCAGTGGAGCACAATAATGAGGAGTATCAAGCTCTTTTTCGATTAGTTCTCTCTTTCTAAAACTTAAATACAAAAAGGTAAGGAGGGATAGAAAGGGTCTCCAGGCTGATTTCAGGAAATGTAACAAAGTAAAATCATCCCAAAAAACTTTCCTCCTCAGAGTTCTGCAAACAACTTAACAAAGTGGAGCAGAGTGGACTTACCTTCTCCATTGGTAGCTGTATGGACGCCTTGCAGTCAGTGAATTCGGCCTTGATGCTCGGTCCCTGGACCTCAGTCACCACGTAATGCAGCCTCTGAGACTCCTTCAGCATCTTCCTGTTGCTGCCACCAAACTTTCCCAACACCCGGTACGCTACGTGAGAGATGCTCTCAGCTGGGTTGCGGAGAGTACGCCACAAGGCCTGCAGCACAGGAAGAGAAGGAGAACCATCATAAGCTCCAGTGTTGGTGGGAAATAAGAGAGGCAGGGAATTAAACAGTTGGAGGGAAACGTTGCTGCTTTTCAACTGGCTCTGGGTGCTAGCAGCGTGGAGGGGAGGTTGAACATTGTTTATTTGCATTTACTACCTGATTTCTGGTCATACAAAGCTGGTTGAAAATCTTCAAAGTTTCTCTTTATAAGAGCTGATCAATGTCAAAAGTGTGATGACTTATTCAAATTATTACTGCTAAACGTTTACAAAAGGCAAGTAAATCTAATACGTCGCTGTAAGTTACAAGCTACCGAATGATGGTAGCATTAGTCATTCAAGTAATTATAATCATATCCATCTATTATGTTCTATTATTGCTAATAATGCTGAGCTAGTGCAATGAAAAACTTGGACTGTGTGTTGAAAGGACTTGGTGTTGCGGACATGAATGACCCTACACAGTGCAGCAGTATTGTGATAAAGAGGTGTTTAAGGTATCCTGTTTCAGCAGATACTGCCATGTCTACTGTTGACCACTAGAAGGCAGATATGCTAGGTGATATTGAGATAATTATCTAATTAGTGAATATAAACTAGTTACTTTTGAATCTAAATGTGTCCTGCCAGGCACCTCAGTAAATACGAAATTGGGTATGATAATGAGAAGAAAAAAAAAACCCACCTGCATGAGCTCGGCCCTAACAGGCTGAATGTGGTCGTAGAGGAAGTCGGGCTGTAGGTTGTCCACACACAGCTCCAGAGTGCGAAGGCCCTGGCTGACCAGAGTCTGGGAGCCATTGAGTGCAGACACCAACGGATCCATTAGCATGGGTAAGTAGGGCAACAAGGAGCTCAGACGCACTGGGACCGTCAAACACAACTCAACAAATAGATCCTTCATGTGCTGCTTGTGAAGGCCGCTCTGTAGCATGTTGAGACCTAACAGCATCGGCAGGGAAGAAGAATGTATTAGCGGAGGGGTTAGGGTTTACTTTTTTACCACTTTCAATTCGGAGCTATGGTGTGTGTGAGGCTTTACCTTGAAGCAGGTTGGGTAGAAGGGGCAGGAACTCCTGGTAGAGCAAGTCATGACTGCCTCCACCAATGGAACGGAAGAGTGCCCGGAGAAGCAGGAAGTAGTTGTAGGGTTCCTTAGCTGATTGGGCCAGCTCCATTGAGCTGTTCACAATCTTGTGGAGGTGTGGCTGGGGAAACAGTGACAGTCATATTAGTTAAAAGTGACAAAAAAGTTAAAATAAAAATACTAGCCTAGACACTAGAACATTCACTTACCTTGAGCATCTGTTCGTTTTCAGCAGCAAAAAGTGACACTGAGCCAAATACTAGTTTGAAGAGCTTGAGGTAAAGGTTTGAGAGCTCAACATTGGAGCCCATCTCTGGTAGTCTCTCCAGGAGATACTCCACCAGAATGGTGGCAAATAGTGCAGACGTTGACAAGTTGGCCAGGAAAGAATTTGCTACAATCTGGGAAAAGACAGAAAACAAGAAATGGAATTCCAGCTTTTGATGATTAAGACCTGAATATCTAAATGTTATGTACTGACTTTTATAATGGTTAGAAAAACATATAACCCATGATACAAAACTAATTCACACATGTTGTTTGACACCGTTTATATACGAGAGAGCATGTACCTGCAGTGCGTAGTTCTTGGAGATCCTCTCCACCATGTATGGCACAGTTGTCTGAAAAATCTCCTTGAATGTGAGGGGGTTCATCATGGTGAAGACCCCGGCAAAGTGCTCCAGAACTTCTTTCTCCTCTTTCATGCGTACAGTCTGACAGTTGGCTACCCTGATGTACGTCTGCTGGTTATTGGCAACCTGAACCTGGTCAGGAGAAACACGAGCTGTTACATTGGGCTGTTGTGGGATTTAAGTCATTCTATTAACCAGTAATGTCTAACTGACAATATTTGTGAAGGATTTTTATAGAGCCAAACTTTATTTTTTTAAGTGCACAAATAAAAATAGTGATGGTAAAGTCAAGAACTTTGGCCGTACCTGGTAGATGTCCAAGGCTTGCATGGCATATTTTACAAGCTTAATGTAGATTTGTGTCTCCTTTGGCTGAAGCTGCTTGTTAGGAATGAACTGAGCCTCTGGGGGGAAAAAATAAAAAAAAACATGTTGGAAATTCATCAAACAATGATTGCGAGATATACAATGACATGCTATGTTGAGGATGGACCTGTGTCATCTCACCTCCTGGGGCCTTGCAAGAGGTGATGCCCCAAGTAATGGTTTTCACGCCGCACACCAGAGTTTTGACTAAGCTGCGGCAGTCCGACACCTGAAAAGTCTGCTTGTCCTCCTTCTCACTAGTTCGGTCAAAGGACGTCGATGGGGGTGGAGGCGGCGCGGCAACGGGCGTGGGAGGAGCGGGAGGTTGAATGGCAGGGGTGGTGGATGGAGTGGGTGTGGCTGGTACCCCGGGTAACACCCCTGGTTCAACTACACCCATCTCTGACTGAGGCTTGCACTTTTTGAAGATTGAGACAAGCTGGTAACGTGCGATGGTGTGAAACTTCAGCACAAACACCTGATTCAAAGGGAAAAAAAGAATCAATGTGTATGTAATACACACAAGTGTCTTTTCCACAGATCCAAGCTAAGTGCTGCCTACCTCCAGCATCCTCATCAGGATGTCCCGCCCATTGCCGTTCTCCTGTTCTGACTTTGAGCGAATGCAGTCTACCAGGTTGAGCAGCAGCTTGCAGGACATGGTCTGGATGTTGCTGGGAAGTGACTCATCATCAATGTTTTTGGCGAAGAGCTGCACAGCTAGGGATAAATCTGTCAGGGGCAAGTTCTGCCGGACGTGGTGCACCAGGTCTGCTAGTGTGCTGTAGGCCAAGGGTCTGGTAAGAAATTGAAACATGCAATTATGACATTTGGAGCAGAAATATAATCATATTAAATGACTTAATAGTGGTGAAAACGGAAAACTGTCATTCACTGAACCGCAGAAAAAGTATTAATCAGCAGCAGTCAGGAAAAAGTTTGACAGATATGGAAAGTAGCTTTGGGAGGCAAGCGAAACTACAAGGGAGATGTGGAGGAGAAAGAGGGGGGGGCTAATGAGTGACACTGATGGTGCCGTCAGGTCTCAGCCAACTGCCTTGTTTCCTATGTAGTGCTAATGTGAAATGACAGCTATTTTGTTGATGAGGGAAGCCAGTTTGGCATGTGAAGAGGGTCAACAAGGTTTTGAAATCTACCTAAGGGGGGGTGATGTGCTGGCTACATGACAACTTGACAGTGCGATCTAGGCTGCAGTGATGGAGTTAGCTAAGCTGTTGGAGAATTTCGGCAGCATTGAGAACTGCCTGATTAATATGCTAGGACACTTGACATGCACCTGGCTGAGCAATCAACCACAAGAGAGAAAGAGAGAGCGGGTTTTGAGACCGAGGGGATCAAATGAAAGTGAACACAAACAAACTCACCTAAGAGTCTCCCGAGCGGTGTAACCAGAACCGATCAGGATGGATTCATCGAAAAGTTTATCCATACAAGGTATAAACTCTGAAACACAATAAAATATGTTTTCATGGTATGATTAAAAAAATGAAGGTGTGCACCAGAAAAATATGTTTATTTTCAAAAACTACAGATGCTAAAAACACATGTTTTTTCAAGCGGATTAATAATAAACTTACAATAAAATAATTGATATGCTTGTTTTATTATATTTTATAATAATGTTAATAATGTGTCAATGCTCTTTCCCCCACTTTTGCAGCAAGAGAACAACTATCACTAGAACACCTAATAATGGCTCGAAAGTTTCCTCAGTTTTCCTCAACCTCACAATGTCAAATCTATTGCAGAAATTGAGCTGAATCACTAAAAATGGTCTGAGCTATAAAAGCAGAAGTAACTCACAGTATGGGCTGAAAATCATCAAAAAAGTGTATCGTGTCTCAAGATTTCAATGATCGGTTGTTGAGTTTTCATTCCATTTCATTCAGTCTCACTTTTCACCGCTCAAACACCAAATCAGGTTCTACAGCCAGCTTGACAGCTAATGCATATTTATATTTTAGTTTGAAATGTGAATAATTAAACGTGACTTGGAAAGAATGTGGGCTGTAATGTTTTGACCAGGTAGAAAACATGAAACAAAAATGTATTTTAAGTTTCTTCAACTTTTCCCACAGAGAAATAACTGGATTAGAAAAAATAGATTAACACTGTTCAACTATTCATAATAATTTACCCATAGTTTACATTTTCACACTAGTTTATATGTACCTTTTGTGTGTGTGTGTGTGTGTGTGTGTGTGTGTGTGTGTGTGTGTGTGTGTGTGTGTGTGTGTGTGTGTGTGTGTGTGTGTGTGTGTGTGTGTACGTACGGCTACGAAGGTCAGTTGTGAGGATGTGCTTGGCTGCAATGAGCAGTTCCTTGCGTAGGTGAGCAGTCTCAGAGGGGCAGTTGGTCAGAAGCTGCAGCATGCCCTTTACCATCTGCTGAGAATACTTCCCTACCAGGTCCTG
The DNA here is from genome assembly GCF_027596085.1 of Anoplopoma fimbria. Lineage (NCBI taxonomy): Eukaryota > Metazoa > Chordata > Actinopteri > Perciformes > Anoplopomatidae > Anoplopoma > Anoplopoma fimbria. The sequence goes on from NC_072453.1 coordinate 5,044,138, forward strand.
GTGGGTAGACACACACAATCAACATATGATTAAAAAACACAATTATTTTTTTAAATCACTGAATACTGAGACAAGCTATAGTCAGAAAAAATAATGAATATACCAAGTCTATAATATTTATTTTGGACAAGCAGGGTGTCTGTACCAGCACAAAAACAGGTTAGTAAATATCCTAATAGAATTCTTCTAAAGTTAGAAGTCCTTTTTATGGTATTATCTGTGTTTTTTATGTTTGTTTTTACTTCTTTAACACTGTTCATGATAAAGTTTGCACACAGTCAGTGCAGCAGGAGATAGCTTCAGAAGAAGTTATTTGTTTAAAACTAAATATATTAAAGTGAGGATATTAAATGGAATATTAAAGTCTTAATTTAAGTTTTCAAATACCGGTTACAACTTTATTCTTCCAAGCTTTGGTGTCTTCATATAAGTGAGCAAATTATGTTAAACTCTTCCAATCACCTGGCACCCACAAGAATAAATGATATATAGAAAACAATCCTTCAAAACATGTCTGCTTGATATACTACATCTTTATATTCTGGGGATTTTTGCCAGTAGTTAATATAAAACCAAATTTGATAAGAGGATGCATTTAATGAAAAAAAAAAGTATATTAATTACATTTTAAATTCTAGGAATTGAATCTACACATGGCAAAATACTGGTGAGAAAAACTATGATGCAAGTGTAAGGTCTTCAAATATCAATGACAATTATATTTCTTTAAGGCAGGATGACTCATTGCCAGAAGAAAAGTGATGCAACACAAAGTCAAAACAATTGTACCTGGTAGATTCGGATGATGTAGGCTAGAAATGACAGAGTCTTGATCTGTGCAGCAATGAAGTCTGCATACAGCTCCTTGTTATAAAGCTTGTGTTGCCTGCAAAGGAAACAGCAGGATTTACATATAAAAGCCATTTAGTCTCATCAAAGACATTAATGATGTGGTATACCTGCAGTAGGTGGCAATTATAGAGGTTGAGAGAAATTTTGGGTCAACATTTAGGACTCAGTTCTACACGGGTGACTTGCTTGTTTGTGTCCCAGCTGTTACTGCACGTAAGGAAGACACACTCTTTAAACCTGCCAGAGACTGCAGAGGTATTTTCTCCAAATTAACTCTGCTCCATTTCCTTCCTGTTCCAAATGCTTAACACAAGCCTCTTCCTACCCAGAGAGGGTTCACCTCCTGCTAAGCCAATTTCTACAATTTTAACTTTCCAAAATGGATTTTAACTTCAAGTTTGGCAGACAAAGTTTCAGGCAACAGCTTCAATAATTCTGTTGCTGGATAGAAAGATTGGATATTTTTCCTCCCATTCTCTTGAACGCGCCCAAACTAATTTTAATAGCTGTGAAATTAAAATGAACTTTGTTAAAGGGCACATTTAGTCCTATCGGAGACACATTTTAACAGCCCACTTCCGTAAACATGCACGGACACACACGCACACACACACATGCATCTCACCTGGCCTGCGGAGACACCTGGAGCATGATGGTGTTCATGATGAGGGGCACAAACTCTGACACCACATTGTGAATGTTCAGCTTATATAGCTGAGGGGACAGAGCAAAAACATGATCTTAGTGAATGGAAAACTAACCTTATTTTAATACACAAGCATTAGTTTAGCTTAAGTGATACATTCAAAAACTCCTTGTTTCTATATTTTTTTTAGGGGGACATATGCTAAAACTCCCATGACTCTAATTATCTAAATATTTAGATAAGCTTATTCAGTTAGTGGTATCAACATTTTTTTAATTAATGGCAACTTAATTGCTGACCCTAAAAAGGAAGTATTTTTACCCTTCATTTCATGTTTATTGAATTTCCTTTGTTTAGAGATAAAAGCAGATAATCACATTTTGCAATAATTTGTTTAACTTATTCCTTTTCCCTGTTAATGGACCACGTTACCAATGGTAACCGTGGGATGGTTGTATTTAGAGAAGCTCAGGATTGTGTCACTAACCTGATACATCAGCACCACTATGATAGGCAGCTCTGCCAGCACCTTGAGAGACAAGGACCCCCGTGGGATGATGGTGTGCTAGAGGCAGAAACAAAGTGAGAAACACAATAAGGATGACTGAAATAACTGGATGATGTAAATGCTGGACACCAGCTACAACTTTCTTCCCCGTCAAATAAATATTCTGACCATGGTCCACTTAAACAAGAGGTAAACAAAGTAAGTTAAAGAGGAATGGACTTCTGACCACAAGGTTGCCAAATTTGAATCCTTGTCAGTACAACAAAATGTCATTACTTTTACATAGATTATGTTATGTTTCAGTACACTCTTTGTAAAATGAAAACTTTTAAAGAAAAGACACTGGCAGTCAATAAAGGGGTGCGGTCCTCAATTAGACAAACTCAGCACTGCATTATGTTAAACTGGCAAAAGTGAATGCGTGATAAAAGCCTCAGTTTGAATGCTGAAAGAGAGCTTAAGTATTTTTTTTGTATTTTCTATTAGAGGGGGGTTTATTGGTTTCTCCTGTTAGTGTACCAACATGGTGCACTACCACCATCCTGTGGTTACAGGCAGTATTGTGAAAGTATTCGGTGTGGATTTAAAACAGGGCAGATATAAACTCTTACAAACTGTTGGTTAGCTTACTGTTCGTGTTTCGCTGTCTTCCCTCTCAGGTGCAGTCTTGACCAGCACTGAAGTGATCATCCCAACCATTTCCGGGGAGGGAACCGTGTTCTCTGCTATCACCTGCGGGTTCTCAAAGTACCTGGCCTGGTGGGTAGAAGAAATAAAGGAAACACAGATACAGGTGAAAAGGAAGAAAAGCCTGAGACGAAAAGAAAAAGGCAAGTTACTTAGCGTTTCCAGTAAAAAACTCACAACCAAACACTTCTTAACTGAGAGCAGAGCCGCCTGCTATGAAGGTTGTACTTACAACAACTTTTGGAAGGTCTTTGTAAATCAGCTTCACAAAGTCCAGAAAGTGATGAATCTGAGAAGAGAGGATTACCGAAAACATGTTAATCCAAGACTTGAAGAAAATGGTCCAATGTTTCTATTCTTTTTCATATGGCGTCACAGGAATATTGACAAATATGCTTTTAAAATACAGGACATTTACTAAGTTTAAGACAACCCTATCTATCTTACTTTACAAAATTCTTTCACAACTCAATTATTTTTTCAAGCAACAAGGCTGCGATTCTCACCTCCTGAGAAATCGGAGGCCGAAACTGTTTGTGCAGCTCAATAATGATGCGGAGGCATATCAGCACATTTTCCTCACTTTCAATCTGTGAAAAAAACAAACAAGGAAAAAAACAAAAATGTGAACTGGCCACACAATAGCTTTTATATCTATGAAAAAGTGCATACTGACATATTATACTTATATGCCTGCTATCCAGTGACATCAACAATTTACACTTCTTTCTGATGCCACAGCAATGAACCCCACCTGCTTTATTTATTCTATGTAAAATGTCTACTTAAAAACAAAACTATTACAACATGTTTTTGGGAGGTGGTTCATATTCATTATCCAGCTCTTTATGTGGATTTACTGAGCTCTGGAAACCAATGAACTGTTAGAAAGTAAGGTCAATCAATTACAAGTGTAAAAGGTTATACAGCAACTGAATGATATACAAAATTCTAAAACGTGAAACGTTCTGTTGTGACAGAATAGGACCCATACCTCCAGGAATCGGAACATCACAGACAGGACGTTCTTGGTGTGTGGACGAAGGTGTTCATTTGTTGGAATGCGGTGGATGATTTCCAGCACCAGCTTCCTCAATTGCTGAAAGAAAAGGAAAATATCTTAATGCTAAGTATCAAACCATTTGATATGACCAAATTGATGTATTTAATGAAAAGTGGGTGTATGGGATTATAACTGTTTGAGAATGTTGGACCACGTCTACAACAGCAGTCATACTTTTTAATCTAAAATACATTTTTTGATTTATTACTTACAGACTAGTGTCTGTGACCAAATCAGTATTTCTGCTACACCGTGTTTCTGTCTGAACAGTTTTTGAACATCGATGGATAGGTTGAAATTGGTGAGTTAAGGAAGAAGCCCAGACTCTAGTCTTAAACTACACACCTGTGTAGGTTTTTCTTGCAGGAATTGCACCTCTCCATCCTGGAGAAATGTGAGGAAGCGAGGGATGATGTGTTCCAAGAAGGTGGAGTATTGAGGCGAAGATGTCACATTCTGAAATTTAAATTCCAAGACAAGTTGTCAAGTAGTAGATAACTCGGTGTATCCTGCAGTCATGTTTTAGTGCAGAGCCAATTTCCATCAAATATTTTTCTTATTTGCTGCAGGATTATTTCAAAAACTTATTTTATTTTTCACAGGTTGTGTTACAATTCAAAAAATCCTGAGAGAATTAGACCTTTGCAGAATCTATTAAACTTCTTAAAATACACCATAATATATCAAAAGGAGAAAATGTAAATCAATCTCTTCCAGACAATTCATCAAACTTACCTCAAAGTTTTCGCTGACCTCCTGCATCATCTTCAACTTCGTTTCATCAGCTGGAAGTTGAAGGACAGAATATCACCATTAATCAAACTTTCTCAAGATATAGTTCCAATTTTCATGGCTCCCTCCAAGTGCTCAGCAGGGACTTATCAGATCTTATCAGTTTTACTTTCAGCATCCAGGATGTTCAAAAGGTACATCAGCAATCACACTCACACGGTCAAACACTCACACGGTCAAACACTCTCGCAGACACACGTACCTTTGACTGGATTAAAGGATATCGCTCTCATCACATTGCCCATGCTGAACACAAGTGCTATCTGAACCATCATTTATTTTGACACTAAGCCTAAACAAGTCATATTGTATGGAATTAATTAACAAGTATGAGGAAGGTGTTCTTTGAATTTGCAACTTCAATTATTAAAATTCCAAACAAGAAATAAGACCCTCTACATTTCTGTGGGAATAGTTACATGCATTCTTACATTAACTCCTATCGTATAAAGATATTCTTAATACTCTTACTAATTGCCAAATATTTAAATAAATAGTTGATTTAAAATAATGGGATATGTTGCATTAACACTAATCAATACTGTGTCTGATCAAGGACCAAAAAATACATGATCAAATGGAAAACATCTGGTTCTAAATCATTTAGAAAGTTTGATAAAACGTTTTAGGGTAACACCAAACCCACGAGAAAGTGCATCCATTTACTGACATGTACAATAAACAATAATGTAATTAAATGTGCGCTTGATAATTAAAGTGTGATTAAATACAAATATATTTGTTTTCTGAAACCTGATCATTTGAGGCTTTCTTTGGCCATTTTCATACATCTAGACTAACTGGTGTCTTAACAATACACACCGAGGTCTATGAACTTACGTGTGTTAGCGTCTGTGAGTGCTGCCACAAACTGCAGGTACTTCTTCATCAGTGTAGTCTGGTCGACCACGGTGGGGCTGGGCGCAGGCACGAAGGCCATGGTGGCAGATGGGACAGACAGGTCTGCTGTGGTGTAAGGGGCAGACAGCAGCCTGCACAGATCTCAACGTGTTCTCATGCACACTGCAAACATGTGGACAAAAAGATCCGAAATTAACGTCATATTTGCTTAGAATACAGGCATCAATATTGTTACGGTAAAATAGGGTTTGACAAGCAGACCGGTAACAGATCCACAAACATGCCTCTTAACGGGCGTACATTGATGACATCACAACAAGCGTCAGCTAGCACAATTTTTTGTATTTTGTGATATTTGTGAATTAAAAGCGGGTGTTGTGACGTCAACACGGGATCCAGCGTGTTGTTAAGAGGCGTTGCACGCTTATGCATCCGCTCAACACAGCCACAAAATGCATGTTTGATATTATTTTGCAGAACACGCTAGCGACCGACAGCTAATAAGCTAGCTTTACCCAAAAGAAAGAAAGCGCTCGCGAATCCCCTAACATTACACGCAAACTTGAAGAGAAGATAAACACAGGCGAGAGGGAGAAAACACACCGGCTCAGACAAAAAGCGGTTTAAAGTTAGTAGTGCACAGGGGTGTTTGCAAAACACCTAATATTTTGCCAAAGTTTATTAAAAAAAGCTAACCATTTGTACTTACCCAGTGCCACGGACAGGAAACTGCCAATTCGCTCCGTATCCGCCGCGCTCGCACTGCTGCTCAGGGCTTGCGACCCGCCTACATGTGTGATATCCCTCCGCGAATTGAGAATCATATTTTCCCTGTGAATGTATGAATACAGTGTAAGCATGTTTCATTGACAAGGCTAGATGAGGAGGAGTGATATAATGGCTTTTTTCAGTGTTGTAAAATTATTATTATAACAAATGATATGCCATTTGGTTTTATTCTAGTACCAGCGGAGCGATACACAGTGAAACCTGTAGATATAAGACCATCGTTTTCGATGGTCTTCTGGTTCACAGGATTGTTAGCAAAGGAAGTAACTTTGCGGGTAACTGCGGTTGCGGCTTCCCCGCACAGAACCCTCTGGGAGAGGTGTCCCGTATAGAGCATGTAAAGCACGTCAACTCATGCGGTTATGGTTCAACTTTAAATGTATTGCTTAAATATATTTGCTCATTTGTCAGTTTAGGCAAGGGATTCAAAAAGGCAACTTTGCTTTGCAAACCTAAGGCCTACCAAGTATATCATTATATATGCTTGGCCTAAAGTTGAAGTATTATCATTTTGGTTTGGTTTAAGGTATAGGTTAAAATTAATGAGTTCATTCATTGTTAATGAAACATTTACTAGCCTTGATTTATAGTTCAAGGTAGATCAAGGTCAAAGGGTCATTTTAAAATGTTTGAATTTTAAAAGTAATTAATAGTGGGTCAAAAGTTTTTGGGATTAAGCAAGTAAATCTGCTGTTATGAATGTCAGTAAGTCATTAACAGGATGCGCTTGCAACAATCCACCAATTCTGTAATTGTAAATGTTGTTAGATTTATTTTGGTCCAGATGTCTACTGTTATTAAATAAATAAAAAAGTGCCATCATGCCAGAGGAGAATTAAGATCAGCCAGAAGGATATTTTACAACCTAAAGGGAATTATAATGGAGAATAACTGATGAATTATGAGGGACAGGCCACGAGAGGGAATGACACTGGAACAGAATTAAGTTAATTTATTCATTGTTTTAATAAATTTTCATACAGTTGCATTAGCTGGCATGGTTTGTTTTGACCACAAGATGGCAGCCCACTAAAGGAGCCAGAGGCAATTAAATCCTCAGTGCTGAAAGTATTTCAAGCATAGTTCCAGCCCTTTATGTGTAACAAAACACAAGACATGGGCTGCAGGAATCCTTTGAACTGGTAATGAAGTGTTGCAAATATTGCACTTCCACCTCATTTTCTTATTTGGTGCCTGGCATAAACTTGCGTGTTGTTTAGAAGCAAAGGAAATTAGTCTTTTCATAAGATAGTGCTGAAGAATTTTGTATGGATATGGCAGCTGTCAAATATTAGTCTAAGTCAATAATATTTTTTGTTTTATTTTTTTGTACGTCTTATTTATTCTTATATTAATCATAAAAACATTTAAGGATGGTTGCCCAAAATAATTTGATTTTGCAATGACTGTTCTGGTTTTCATTGATCCTCTATGGTTGTTGTTGTTTTTTGCCCTCTTTCATGCATTGTGTTGCTTCTACAGGAAAATCAGTCACTATCTAAAATTAAAACAAATCACCTTTCATGATCATTTTGAAGGTTGTTCCCAATGTTTATTGTCACAATATTAATTGCTGTCATACACACTTCTGTGGTTTACCAGTAAAGGTGTAAGGCAACAAGGCTTGAGATTCTTTTTTTTATATCATAATGCTTGTTTCAATAGCTTTGGAAATAATGAAGGCAGGTTCAAAGATGATCATTATTAACTTGGCCTGTCTCCTGCCCACATGCTTTACTAATGGCTTTTAATTCATAATTCTCTCCTTTACAGCCTCCTCTGTCCATAGAGTGAAACCACTGGCAAAAGACTGCAGGATGAGATACTCCTTTCAGTTAATGTCATGTATAATTTAAGAGGTAATCAGACATACAATGTGACATTCTCATTCTCTTTCTCGCTCTCTGTTCCCTAAGTTATAATGAACTGCTAAAAGATGTTTGTCTCAGGCTTATTGCACTGTCCTATTCGTTTCATTAGTGTTTTCTTTTTTGTGTGACAGGGGCTTTATGCTGAGAGGGGAGAGTGGATGACACACTGGTTCTCCAGCTTTCCAAAAACCACTCATGTGTCCATTAGATTTGTGTTTTTTTATAGCGCTGCGGCTGCTGATGCCCTTATGATGAAACCACATCACCCGTGCATTATTATTTCTCATATAGAAAGAAGAGCACTTTCCTTGAGACTGAATCAACAATACCCCGGAAATCTATTCATGTATCTGAAGCACCCATGTGCATTATCTCTTTCTATCCATACATATGAGGACATGTTCTCGGTGAACCAGCTCTATAAACAATTGAGTCAAAGACTCAGACAAGACAGTCCACCAGCTGAGTGAATATGGGTGTTAATGGAAATCTTAATCTTATAACGTGAATGTCAATCCTATAGAACCAACGTTGATTTCTCAATTTCCAAGTTTAAAAAAAATAAATCTGCTTGAGTGTGAATTGGACGGGCAGATACTGTTTTTGTCAACTGGTAAGCATAAAAAGGGTGTGATGTCAGAGTCTTCCACCGATGATTGTAATTGGTTTGCACAGGCTTTGCAAAGGTAACTCTGAAGGTGTTGATGGTCAATCACTGCTGCCAGATCCTGGTTCCCCCTTTCTTCTTTCTTTCTCTTTCTTTCTTTTGTTTGTTCATTTATTCTTTCTTTCTAAAAAACACACCAAATGTCCACTGTGATATTCTGAAAAATCACATGTTGTGTACATTTTTGAACAATTGTGTGGTAATTCTTGTGTTGTACAATCCGGATATAAGTTATCAGAATGAATAAATAAATCTTTAAAAAATGATTTGACTGCAAACATGCATAAAATGAAAACGTTTAAAGTATTGCATTGACAGATTTTAAACCACATATCCAGACACCATTCATTAGCAAAACAGCCACAGCTCTAACGTTTTCATATTATACTGTTTAATCTTGCTTTCAAATGTAAGCAAGTACATTTACTAAAGTACTGTACTTCAGTACAATTTTGTGGTATTTGTACCTTAGTATTTCCATGAATACTTCTACCCCAGTCAATTCAGAGGGAAATGCTGTATGTCCCCTACATTAATTTGCTATATACTTTGAAGTGAGTATTTTAAGATATATAAATGTATGTATATATATACATATTATAAACTAATAAAATGTAATGCATTGATTAAGATTAAATCATTGGATCCAGATTAAGATCAAATAATTTGATCCAATCATTTTGGACTTCTGATCCCCCTGGTTTTGGCCCCTGGTCATAGTTTGTGCTAAAAATTCTCCATTGGTTTCATATTGAATTATTCAAATATTTCATATAAAGTATCAGTATTGTCTAACAATATTCCTGATGTTGATCTGATGTGGATCTGATGTGATGCATTGACGTGGAACTGCCTGTAAGAGATGGTAACCTACACTACCTTCATGTAATCACTTGAATAACAGTGTTTTCAATGACGTCTTTATCTGATCATTAATTTAGAGCTAATAAGAAGCCCGACGGCTGAGTTACTTGCTGTTTTAAAACAACAAAACTTGAACAATGTGCAGTCAGTGAATAAAACCAAACAGCTGATACTGTTATAACATAAACTCCCTTACTGCCGGTGTGATTTGGAGTATAGTTGGACGCCGTGTGCAAAGCACAGTGGTAAGTTTTCCAGTCCGCACACCAGGCTTTATTGACCTTTCACAGCCAGGCAGGCAGCTGTTGCTAATTGTTTATCACCACATCCTGTTTCTTCACTGCTTCCTTTATTGAAGGGACTCACCTGCATTTATAATGATTTGTCGTGTTTTTGATGGTTGGAAAAGTCTGTCCTCAAATGTCCTCAAAACCTCTGAATCTTGGTGTAAAATGTACTGGCACAGATAGGTACTTGCTTGTTGTTTTAACTTTTCTAAATGTTATCAGAGTAAATATTACTTCACTGATCTCATCCAATGATTGTGTTGTGTATTTATTGTTAATTTATGATCCAGATATTGTACTCCTTACCTGGGATTGAATTTCAGCCATTTTGATATATGGAATCAATGTTACACTTATTGACTACCTTTCTTTATGTATCCAACAGTACAAGATGTTATTGTTCTCTACCTGTAAATAAAGTTCAAGAAAACAGAAAAAAATAATCGCAGTAGGATCAAGCTTGAACCTTAAAGGCTAGCACAGTTAAGTTAAAAATTTAAAACCAGAAATCCAAGAAGGTCAACATTCATATAACTGAATACAGTCACTATTCATGTGCTCAGGTTTCAATGTATATTGTTAACATTCCAAACCATCTGATCAACCAGAATAAACACAACCAAATATATCTAGGTCATAATGTATCTTAGTGGGGTTAAAAGGGGGGTTAAATCCACATTATCTGTAGTACTTTATTGTGGTATAAAATCACATGCAATCTTTCATTACTGTCGCCTTGAAGGGCCTTTTCTCGGCTCTGCACTCCCACCTTTTTACTGACCAGCCTATTGTTTGGTTGATACCGGCCAGATCACCATCGAAGTTATAGCTATTACAATCAATGGACCAATATGCCAAGATATATAAGCTGACCTATAGCATTTCCATTTGTTAATAGGTTCAGCATTTGTTTTCTATAGCAGAGGGTTTGACTCTCCCTCGTAGCCATTTTCATCAAAAAATGACTTATTTAATATATTCCCCATTACACATTATTATTTAGTTGTCTTATTGATTTAAAACCAAACAAGCTGCATTACAAGCATACAGCATACAGTGATATAAATAAAAATGTGTCCCTAAAATAGTTTATTCCCATTCCTCATTTAAATTAATAAATACAGGCATATTGAAACAGTATTGATTTAACTTTAGCATTTCAATGTTGAAACTACAAAATAAACAATGTCCATTCAGCGGCATTTTTTTCATATAAACTGTGAAAACTGTGATAACAGCCTTTCTGAACAGAATTAAAGTTGAATTGACATCCTCAGAAATAAGAGAGCATCATAATCAAACCCTCTGACCAGCTTAACTGATGAGAGATCATTAACTCCTCGCAGTCTTCATCGCTTGATTAACTTTCCAAATAGATGAATCAACAAATGTTTTACGCAGTTGCTCGGTGACGTCAGCCTACTACAACCAATCCAGTGTCTTCCGTAGACACCTTGTTTTTGGTAATCCTCTTTCCTAGGAGGAGCTGTCCCGACCAGCATCTCAGTGTGCGCTCTGTTTGCGCCAGAAATAGTCCCTTTAACGAGAGCCAGTTTAAGTGGCCTCGACTTATGAGGATCGGATTTTCTCTTCAGGCATTGCGCTACTTTGTAGAAATAGTCCTACGTGATGTTTAGGTGGACCTATACATTTTTACGCACAAAACCTGAGAGGGGAATTCGTTAAAGAGTTTAGTGTTTGGCTTTTTTACTTTCCCTTTGACTTTCCTTTACGGTAAACGCCGCCGGTATGTTTTCACTCTTGTGCGGATTGTTGTGTTTCTGTGCGCTTTGCAGCGGTCAGATAGCGACGAGAGGCCAGCCGGACGATGGGAAGCGGTACATCTGCCGGGCTGTACCCATCAGCGGCGATTCAAGCTGCCCTGTGACTTTATTACCAGAGCTGAACGCCGGGAGCCAGGAAGAGGAGCTCAGAAATACTGTCATGCAGCTACGAGAGACAATTTTACAGCAGAAAGAAACGATTTCCAAACAGATAGGCACCATCAACGAGCTGACCACCAAGCTGTCCCTATGCGCCTCGGCCACCGACGATAGGAAGTACGACAAGGGGGGTTCCTGGGGCAAAGAAAAGCAAAATACAATGGGGGATGTTCCTAGAGATCCAAATGACACAATTGACAGTCTTGGAAAAACCATGCAAGGGCTCAAGGACCGGCTGGAGAACTTGGAGGTAAATCAGAAACCAAATGCTCAAGGCGTACAGTCAGTGCCAAAGCCATGCGTAAAGGCACCGTTAGACTCTTGGAGCAGATTTATTGGATCACCACACGATGTGGATTAACTTCTCAGCAGTAGTCTGGCACTTCTGAGAATCATTATGCACCGTGGTGATCAAACAGAGAAAGAGAATGTCTAATTGGCCTGCTTTTAATTCCTAAAATAAATAATCCGTGGCCTATTATGAGACAAGAGCTACTATTCTTGTCAGACCAACTGCAGTGCTTATAAGAATGAACACTGTTTTCCTCACAGTCTTAAAATAGCAACGTGTTGGTGATTTCAACCTCTCATGCATGTTTAACTAACTGTGTCAGCAAATGATCATGCCGGCCTAATGATAGGGACATGCTGGGGATCATTTATTGCCACTTTCAGTTTAACAGAAAGTGACCAAAACCTTATATACAGTCCATAAACTATATTTGCAGGCCTTTCAATCAGTGATATAGGAATGGACTGATAGAGAAGTGATGTAAGACATCACCTGTTGCTCTGAGGAGGGTCCCACTGTCCTTGATCATCTCTGTGCACTTCCTGCTCATGTTTACCTGTCCGTCCTTCCTCAGCAACAGCAGCTGCGGGCCAACATATCCGGCGCCTCCTTCCCCAGTGAGCTCCGCGACATCTTGCAGCGCCGGCTCGGGGAGCTGGAGAAGCAGCTTTTGAGGAAGGTCAGCAGCCTGGAGGAGGAGAAGAGCATGCTGTCCAATGCCACAGCCGCCTACAGGCTGAAGACAGAGAGCACGCTGACCGCCCTGGTGGACAGGATCAGCGAGCTGGAGAAAGGTGAAGGAAAACGCCGGTTCATTCAACAGTTGTCAAGTTCACATTGTCATACCTGTATAGATAAAGTCAAGATGAGATATTGTTAGGGTAAGGTAAGGTAAGGTAAGGTAGTAGAGAGGATGTGTTGATGGGAAAATGGTTCATGGTGCTGCACAGAAGGAAAGATAAGACTTTATAAAGCATGCTACCTATTGTACATCCACTACACTAATGATGAGGAGGCAGAGGAAGGCCCTCAGGGGAATACAAGAGTTGAGAGGGTCTGATGAATCAGAGACAGACATGAACATATTTTTTTTACATAAAAGGGGCGTTTGTTGAGTTTTTATATCACGACTGTCTCCGTACTAAACATAAAGGGAAGTGATGCTGCTGTTTTCCCTTTTCCATTCCAAGGTAGCAATTAACAAGTAAAAAACAACAACTCATGGGACACTCCACACATCTCCCTTCCTGACCTTTTCTCCTCTCTTTCTCTCTCTCTCTCCATGTCTTATTCTAGGAGGGGGAGACTTCAAGTCCCCAGAGCAGTTTAAGCTGTCCCTCCCCCAGCGGACCAACTACCTGTACGGCCGCATCACCAAGAGCCTGCCAGAGATGTATGCTTTCACACTCTGCATGTGGATCAAGTCCAGCGCCAGTCCTGGCATAGGGACGCCTTTCTCTTACGGTGTGCCGGGCCAAGCGAATGAGATTGTGCTGATCGAATGGGGCAATAACCCAATAGAGCTGCTCATTAACGACAAGGCAAGTAGTTTCTAGGTTTACTAAATCTACTATTTTTTTAAGGATACATTATTAAGGACATTGTATTCTGAACCATTAGGTTGCCCAATTGCCGTTGGAGGTACGTGATGGAAGGTGGCACCACATTTGCATCGCCTGGACCACACGAGACGGCCAATGGGATGCTTACCAAGATGGAGGGAAGCTAGGAACTGGCGACAACCTGGCAGCCTGGCACCCCATCAAACCCGGGGGGGTCATCATTCTTGGGCAGGAGCAGGTGAGGAAGTGAAGCAGGACCCCGTGAGTCTGACTCCCGCCCGTATCTGTAGCTTTACGCATCACTCTAGCTCCTTTGTCATGATCAAAGAAAGCAGAACAGATCACTTATATTTGTACCGTCAACTAGTGCAGCATTTTCCCATTTTCACAAGTCAAACACTTCTAAGTACAATGTCAAGCAGTTCAGCTAATAAGCAGTGTTATTTATGGAACACCGTTGTACACCTGAAGCAGCAGTAATAGGCTGCAGGAAGGTTATCATGACAAAACAATTAACAAAATAATGGGAGTTCTGTCTCTGCCCACAGATGCTAAGATCTCCCTCTGGAACAATCTGTGTATTATTAAAAAATGTCCGAATGAGATCCATCAGTCTGTAAAGTTTTGTGGAAATCAAATGTGTTAAAATCTTCAGTGTTTGAAGTCGCTTCTTATCAGAAGACATTTTCTAGCTATATGACTCAGAACAAAGTGACAAAAGCAACTAATTCAATTCAGCATGTATATATTTTATATACAATTTTTAAACATAAAATAAAATCCATCCATTACTTTGGTTTCTTGTTGAACAACTATTGAATGGATTACCATGACATTTTGCACAGACATTTGTGCCTCCTAGAGGATGAACTCTCATATCTTGTTAGCACATTTTGTACTGATATTCATGGTTCCCAGAGGATGTGCCCTAATGATGTTAGTGATCCCCTGACTTTGTGGACATTCATGGTTTTAGGTTATATGTCATTACAATTATCGGATCAATTGCCATTCATGTCCAACTCAGGATGAACTGCAATCACTTTGGTGATCTGCTGACCTTTTATGTAACGCCATCATCAGGTCAAATTGTCATTTGTTTAGACCATTGTGACCAAAAACCTGAAATCTAATGACATTCCCATCTTTACTTTGTGTTTAGTACAAAATGCCCATGTTAGCATGCTCAAACTCTAAACTAAGATGATATAAATTGTAAACATTACACTTACTAAACATCAGGATGTCCTTGTGTGCTTGTTAGCTTTGCTGGTGTTAGCATTCAGCTCAAAGCACTGCCTAAGTGCAGCCTCCAAGAGCTGCTAGCATGACTGTAGCATGTGTGTTAGCACAATAAAAGGGCTAAATTAGAAGGGAACAGAGAGATGCTAAGATGATGTTATGAAGGTTCATTCACTTGAGTGTACATAATACACACTAAATACTGCATCCTACTTATTGATAGTATAGATTAATGGGGTATAGTATTCAGTACCGTCTGGAATGGGATCACAGCTCAGTCAGACCGTTTTGTGAACTACAGTGTGACATTTGGACAAAAGGCCCTTTTCACAGCAGCCATTTTGACATGTCAGCAGGGTAAACACAGGTGTAATTAATAACATTAATTATGAGCCCATTCATTTCTTACCCTGCAATTGAATGTCAAAATAGCTGCTGTGAAAAGGGCCTATTAAACAAGTACTGTAATGGTGTCTTTATTTCTTAATCAAAGCTTTATTAAAATCCGTTTATGGCATATATTTACACACGCTGCTTCAACATTTGCGGAATCGAACAAAACAAGGAAAAAACACTGATTAACCCTGAAAGTTTAATGACTAGTCCACCCATAGTCCCACTGACTACTTCCTCAACCTCAGTAAGATATCTGGCTTTGATTACATTGTTGTTAATGCGTTTACCATTAACTTCCCGCTGTTTATGGCCCCTACAGGACGTGGTGGGCGGGCGCTTTGATGCTGGACAGGCCTTCGTGGGCGAGCTAAGTCAGGTGAACATTTGGGACCGTGTTCTGAAGCCGGTCGAGATCCAGTCCATGGCTAACTGCAGCTCTTATATGCCCGGAAATGTGATCTCCTGGCTAGCAAGCAACGTTGAAGTTTTTGGGAGGGGAGCGTTCAAGCGGCCCTTGGAGGTGTGTCAGGATCGACTCCCGAAAGCTTAAAACTCAAAACTCATCTGTCTACCTGTCTTTAGATTAGCTGCTGTTTCCATCCATTCAGCAATTTTTTTTAATTGTCTGCCTTTTGCTGACAGGCAGTTTATGGACTTTACTTTACACATTGATGTGTAACAATTTTTGTTTTATCTGCTCTGCACCGAGAGGTATTTCAGATTTGGGATCCAGGTGAGAGGTCATGTGGAGGGTTAACCCCATCATTGAATGGTGGCCATTTCATATCATATGTATCATTTCTCTCTTTACCACGACTAAGGTACTTCAATCCTTCAATACACCCACCCCCATTGAAAAAGGTCCCCTCAGGTATCAGTGCTAAGACATACATCCTCATCCCCACATAGCCTCCCACACACCCCTCCCTCCTCACTCAAAAGCTTTGAAGTAATGAAAATCCACTCTAGTCCGACACAGACGCACGCATGTTCTGCAACCACTACAAATACACTGAGGTCCAGACAAGCTGACAGTTTCCGTCGACATGTGAGTAAGTATTGCGTGCTGTGGCAGTGAGGATAGATTAAAGGTCTGGCTAGTGTTATGTCTATTCCTTAACTTGTAAAAGGCTTAGAGCCAGCATCAACCCCACCTCTGGTCCTGACATGTAGCTCTTTTGAAGGAGAATATTACTGGAAAAGTACAATTTGGCACTTTATCTGTATTAGCGGTTAGTTGGAGCATGTGTGCAATATACTACTATAGAAATACTACTGTGGATTTAGTCTCTGTCAGTCTGTGCATACATAAGTGATACCAGTGATACTAGTGAGTTTATCACCGTGCTTTTCTTTCCTTGCCTTTCTCCGTTTCCAAACTTGTTTAAATGGTTAATCATGTTTGAAATGTATTCATAGCTTCAATGTTGTGCTATATCTTGAGTTTGTGATTTGTCACACTGTTGCAGTTCAAGCATTTAACAGCAAATGTAACAGATTAGATCAAAACTCTCTAAAATGTATTTTGAATATATAGTGTAATTTTCCATTATTTGTGTCTTTTTTAATGTAATCTCTGTTTTTAGCACATGTATAAGACATTGCCCACCTTTTCTTGTGGCCTTCTTATGGAGACCTAAGTGCCATTAAATGTTTTATGTGTGGAAAATAATTTGCTTTGCCTTTAATGAAAATGTGGAAAATAAAGAAAATTCCTTCTGCAAATCGAATTCATAAATGTTGTTTTTTTGTTTTATCTGTAAGCCATTACATTGCAAGTTCTTCCTGTTATCCATTTTACATATATTATTATAGGCATTTAATCATTCAGTTATGGCAGATCAACAACAGATTAAAATCATCTTGCCATTTGGTAGCAGTAATGGTCAAGCTGGCAGTTTGACATGGCATGAGTTAATCACACAGGCTGAGCAGGATCTCGAGGCTCAGAAGGCTTGGGCCAAGACAGCAACAGGTGTCCTGGGTGGCATTAGCAACACTTAAAAGATGAGAAAGACTGAAAGGTCAGGGGTGGAGTCACATCCACACGTCCTCAGACAAAGCTTTCTAATCACACACTGCTTTGATAACTGCTGAAGTAGGGCTAAAGCTGCACTTGATTTTGAAGGCCATAAAGTATAAGCTTCAATAAAATCCTGATTTATAAAAACAAAAACATTACACTGTTTGGGTTTCTGGAGACAGGGATAGGGTTTTGTTGTTGCAAGCTTTACAATATGGTCTTCAGTAAAGTCGTCTGATTCATTTGTATAATTCACATAGGGCTGTTCCTTAGGTGGCCTCGTCTGAGGACTCCATTAATGCCATGTGAATTGTCATGCCGTAGTGTTAGGCACTTCTTTTTTCCTCTCTTCACAACATCCCATTTTCCTATGACACAGGCTGAAAGAAAAAAAAAGCAATTACATAAAAGTTTTTATCTTCCTATGTGGAGCTGAATTCAATCAATTATGCTCATGGAGATAGGAAAGAAGATGTCCAAGTAATGTCAGTATCTGTTCATACTTTATACGCATGTGTTTTATGTCGGATTTTACAAGCTAAAGCTTAAATGTCTGAATAGCCACCTGTTTTCTCTCTTATATGTCCTTCCCATCAGCTTTAATCTTTAAATATGATGCTTTAAGTGTGGCTGTTGTTTTAGTATGTTAGGTAGCACTTTTCTAATCAGAGAGCATCCAAATGTTATCCTACCACATAGAAGGCTATTTTAATTTGAACAACTACCCACCAGCGATAGATAATGTGGTATATATTTTTAAGGTTCAATCTTTGTGAATAAAATGTTTCTTACATGACACAGCTTCAGTAGATGTGAGTGAATGTAACAGAGTTCAAAACCATGTTCGTTAAATGTTCTTCTTCTAAAATCTGGGAAAGGCTGCAGACTTTAACCACAGCAGAGTTTTAGCTCAAGGTCGATCCTCTGATGGAAGTGAAGAATTCATCTTGGGACCTGCAGCTTCCCACAGCATCTCTGACAGCTGGCATTCATTAGGAGACTCACATTAATAATGTTGTGACATCTCTAACAGAGGACGAGCGATCATTAAACACCAGCAAGGTACTCAACAGCGTGAAAACAATCTGACTGACGTCAGCACAGTTGGAAAGATTCAAGGATTTTATATATTTATACAACCCCTCATTTCATTCAACTCTTTCTCTCCTGACACTGTGATGTTTTCTTGTTTCTCATACTTTATAGTGAAAAATGTATTCTATAGTATGTTTTTACAGCAGAAAGGCTTGTTCTTATTTGAAAAAGTGTGTTGTGGTGAAGAGGTGGCTCCATGGCCGGGAATATCAGCCCACCACTTTGGTTCAGACTGAAATATTTCAGCAACTATTGTATGGAATGCCATGAAATGTGTGTCAAGAGGATGAGTTCTCGTGACTGTTCATCCGCTGACCTTTCCTCTAGTGCCACAAGCGTGTTAATCATATCACTTTTCCAGTGAAATATCTACAATATCTACAAATTGGATTGGCCCAAGTTGTTAGTATGACTGTACACTCTTACATCATGTCTCAAATTCACAACATAAACTGCAAATGTTTAGTATATAGTGTGTTACATGTTCCTCCGAGCAGAGCAGGGTCCAGACTCTATTTAAAACCTTCTTTTTGTGAGTGTGCTGTAATGCATAATATTCTCCCACAATGCAAATGGATTTATGAATTTTCATAAATTGTGGGTGAAACAGCTTCAAAGACATCTTGCAAAACAAAAAGACAAGTATTAAAACACAAAAAACAATAAAGATTCAGTTTTGCTTTCTCTTTTTTATGTTCTTATGAAGGTACTTGGCAGTATTTACAGTTTAAACGGCATCTTTGTATCGCTTGCATCATCATCTGTTAGTTTAAAATGTTTAAGTTTGTGATACTTATGAATGCTATATACTGTGACAATTGGTTTGTAGTCATACTGTATAAGTTTAAAAATACAAATGTCAGAGATCAAAACCGAGCTGCAAAATGTATTATAAAGTATTTAATTCTAAAATAGCAAAAATGTTTTATTCTTTTTCCAGAAAGCAAAGCAAAGCATGGCCCAAATGTATACATCAATATGGGAAAAAAACATAAATAAATGATTTATTCACAGCATGCTAAAATGAACGCTCATTGCTTAAACATGACCTGCAATTGTGCTATTAATTTATTATGAGTTCATTTGAATGTCAGTCTAAGGTCTGTGACTCATTAATTGATCACCCTATAATACAGAAGGTGCGTGAACTAACTGAGCATTTGTGACTCAACAATTCATTAGCACAGCTTAGACCATACTCTTAAACACATACAGGCACTGCTTATTCAACTGTATTTATTAAAATGTGTTGTGCACAGATCATTAATAGATTTACCTATGTAGATCTTTAGTACAGTGATATGCAATATGAGGATTGTTCTGTGATGCCACGATTGTGCATTTTTCTTCTTTCTACATGTTCAGTATTCTGGAGCACAGACGCAGAGCAGACAGATGAGCAGTCTGATGGTTAAGAGGAGTATTGAGTCTCATACTGAGCAAGGAGTGGCTCCTTCTCTCCCCTCTTCACATTGGAGAAGTTAAAAACAATCGCGCTTTGACCTTCAGAGTTTTGGTTCTTCAGGAATATAGCGTTGCTGGAAGTAGCAATCTGCAAAAAAATCAAATATGACCAGACAAATGTTGTAAAACATAAATTTGATTCAACATTTTAGATTAAAGACAGTTCTACAAACTAGGTCTGGGAGTTTTTGTGCCACAGACAATTTGTTGCTCAGGCATAACTTATTTGTAAGCAGAGACAGCCTCCTTGTGGTCATAAACTGCAATCACAGAAGCTCTTTATGAGGGTCTAGACTCCATTAATCAGAGCTAATGAAGACAAACACACATCAGGGATTATATGCTGCTAAACATGATAAAGCATTTTACCATCGTTTTACTTAAACTTTACCCTGGGTAATAAAGAGTTGTATTGAAATATAAAAGAGTACTTTATACAATGTAAGGTGTCTTGGTTAGATGTCGCAACAAGTTCAGTTCTGTACCTGAAATCTGTTGTGATGAAGAGGGCGGCAGGCGATGACCGTGATGAAGGAGAAGGTTGCTACAAGAATGGCAGCACATGACAGGATGAAGATCAAGTGGGTGTTAGCTGCAATTCCAAAGGAGGAAAAAGAGATGCTGCTTGTGAGTGTGGTCCTTTTAGAATCAAAGTCAAAGTGAAACAGCATTTATACAAAGTTTTATGATGATGTAGTTCCATTTGAAACTGGATATTTTAGAGACAATCATGTTGGGAGGTAAAACAACGACAATATTAAATGGTCAAAAATACCCAGATTGTTGATATTGATATCAGAATGTTAAGAAAACACTTAACTTTGTTACGTTGTTTTATATGTAAGGTATCAAAGTGCAGTACATGTGAATTAAAGTGTGTCATGTTTACAACAATGTTAAAGTCTTATTCAGTATCTCAGTGACATGAAGAAAGAGGTTTACTTTCATCCCTTATTGGATTCACTTGCTGCTCCACCTATAAGCCACACTGTAGAAGCTCTGTTGCGACGACAACCTTCACAAATGCAGTCCATTGATGGGAGCTGAAAGCCTATGAGGGTGTTAGCCACACTAACATTTATCTATACGGAAATATGACATTATTTAGTATGTTACCATATAAGACTCTAACACTGTCTGACCCCAAACAGCACAGCAACAGACGTCAAAGTACAGTATGCAAAGTCAAAATGTTCCTACTAAGTAGCAAATAAGAAGCAGACACTAAAGGCTGCTTATTTTTAGTTTATTTTGAGTTTTATTTGGATCACAACAGCAGCGAATCAATTGAACACAGTGGACATGTGCCGAGCAGTCAGATCACTCTGGGATCTGCCCTGCCTTCCATTCCCACTGTTCCCTCTCTGTCTGTGGAACTAAAGCAGCTAATCGGCACATGCTAAGTTTTATCTGAAACACCTCATGACACAACACAGCTTTCCTTATTTTCAAGAACCTTTTTTAATTGGGGAATACCATACAGGAAAAAAATATTAATTATTAATTAACTTTTAGAAATAATTAACTGTTTTCATGAAGCAAATTAAATTGATTAATCAATGTAAAGTGTCACGGATTTTGATTCATTTTGAATTTTTCAAACTGCAGCAAAGCAGTGAGATCAGAGAGCTAAGAGAGCCGAGTACATTATGACCTTAAATCTTTAAATGGCTATTTTATTTAGAGAAAAGTGTGACCAAATGAATGCATTTATATAATAATAAAGATATCTAAAGATTATGAAAAATATTATGAGTTTATTTGATAATACCATTTTACAAATAAAATAACTAAGTTCAGCATTCATCCGCTCAATGGAAAGGGACATAGATGCATAAATAATTGAATTAATGAAATAAATAAAAAATATACATTTAATATACATATATATATATATATATATATATATATATATATATATATATATATATATCAATTGTTAAAAAAACAAATTGACAGACAATTTAGGATTTAAAATATTAAATAATAACATAAAATATTAATTATTTGAATTAAAACAAATTGACAGACAATTTAAATTTTACCAATAAACCAGCTGGTTTGATCTTCTCTATTTTAATGTTTGGTTTTATCATCAAAAAGCTTTTGCGAGATTTTCTAGGTCATCCTTACAGGTTGTTACTAAGAGTAAAATAACAGCTTTTTCTTATTCACAAATGCAGTTTAAGTGGATGAATGAGAAGAATCTACACTTAAGTAGAGCCTCCATCTTGTTGTGTAACTTTATGAAAAGGCACTTTTGGCATTATCTAATAGATTTTGGAATGGTTTCATAACCCTGAATAGTCAAATAGTTTCCTAAACCCTCCATTTAGAAAGCAATTTTCTGCACTTTAGTTCCTCTGTTTCATCTCTATGTTGTGTCTCTCCTCTCTCCTTCCAGAGAGTGTGTGTGTGTGTGTGTGTGTGTGTGTGTGTGTGTGTGTGTGTGTGTGTGTGTGTGTGTGTGTGTGTGTGTGTGTGTGTGTGTGTGTGTGTGTGTGTGTGTGTGTGTGTGTGTGTGTGTGTGTGTGCCACTCACTGTTTCTCCTAACATAGAGGCTGAAGGAGGTTTGCATCTTGCTGACGTCATTGTGTACGCTGATGTCCAGGCAGTGGACGCCGGCAGAGGTGAAAGTGTGGTTCAGCCGCAGGGTGTTTTCATACAGCATGGTCAGCGTGCAGCTCCCCGTCATGTCCGGCACACAGTTGTCCAGGAAACGCCAGCACACCCACATGGGAGGACTAAAGACGCACAGACATACATGAGAGAGGGGGTCATGATATTTCACTAAAGTGGTCAAGCATATCAAATTCAAATTCAAATCTTAAAAATGAAAGAGTAAACAGGTAGGGTGATATTTTTTTTCATGCTGATATTCATCATTGTTACTTGCATTGATCATATTGCATTAAAGATAACCTGTCTTTAATTACAATTAACATGAAATAAAAGATAAAAAATGCAGCTTACCTTCCATCAACGTGAAAAGCCAAACTGAGGTTCTGAGACACCTCGTAATCTGAAGGCCCTTTCAGCTCGATGTTTTTTATGGCATCTACAAATGAATTTCAGTTATTAGTCATTTTGTCACTTTCTAGGAGTAGTTTTAGCTCAACTTTACCTTACAAAAATACAGTATGTACCTCTATATAAATCCACTTTGACAGTTTATTCAACGCAATGACAGTTACGTTTGACCATTTCACAGTTATCTATTCTTTTTCTAGGATTCATTTCCAAATTCTGAAGTTACCTGCCTATATCTGCCTTGTTTTATTAAGATTTGCTGAAACTAATCCTTATCATTTGACCATTTTATTTGTTTCAATTAATTAAAGTTGTAAGGCTGAATATGAACCTTTTATATTTTGTACTAAAAGATAAAACTACAAACCAAGGACTTGGACATCCGTGGAGTAGACGTCAATGATTGGAGGTGAGTATTTTGTCCAATTCCCTCCTACTTTCAGCCGCAGTGTGTAGTTCCCTGACTCGGAGTAATGATAGCGGACAACCGGCTCAGTCCCGTGGATCACCTCTCTGGATCAAAATAAGTAGTAAAATATTTTTAAAAAGGCATCGCACCTTTGTTTACATTTCAGATTTTAAAAAGTCCTCGTACCCGTTCCCTAAGTCCCACGTATAGGTGAACTTTGCCATGCTGAAATTCTTTTGGTGATCAAAGAGTTCAAACATGGTCTCAGTGGGGACATCTGAAGCCAGTTCTCCTGTGTCCCTCACATAGGTGGCATTTCCATCCATCTGGTAGAAAACCAACTTTCCAGCGATGTTTTCTGTTTAAAAGGAAGGATATTCTAAGTTATGAAGCCACAATGTCTGTAAAAAAAAGTATAAATGTGAATTGTTGGTTGGCCTACCCAAATCTGTCAGAGGGTCCATGCTGTCTGCCACACCCAGGCCGACCAGATAAAGGAGCATCAAGATCCATGCAGCATTTTTTCTGCAAGCATACATCCCACAGTTTGAAAAGAGATCAATAAAGTCAAACGTCTTAAATGTAAGGAATGTTAGATTTACCTGTCCATATCTGCTGGTCCTCAGGAGGACCTCAAGTATAAGTAAAGTTAATCCTGGAAGCAGAGTGGTTGGTCATGTGGCTCCTTCTGACTGCCTGTGAGATTCAGAGCATGCCGACTAGAGCTGTAAAGGCCTTGAAATTGTCACCATGCGTTTCAATCATGTGGCTCTGGAACAACAATCAGCTTTTGTGAAGGAAGCTCTTGCCGGGTCGCATTTCTGTCAGATATGTGGGGCATCTTTCTAAGATGTGGCCATTTGAAAACAGAAATAACACCTAGTTTCATAAGAACAGTGGAGGTACATTGATATCCACATGGTGGTGCTAAAAACTCAAGGCTCAACCAAAAAAACTGGTTATATTATTAACATTTCTTGTTGGCCTATACTCAGATTTAATGGTAAAAGTCAGCATAATCTCCCCTTTTTGCTTCCTTACATATAACACAAAGAAAAGAATGGTGTGTATAAAGTCATTCAAAATATAGGCTACACATAATAGATAGTACTAAGAAGTGACACTACATTATTTGTTTTGTCTTGCTAAAATGTGTTGAAGCTATACTCAGGGAAAAGCAGACAACTGCCCCAGGCCCTAAACCTTTGTTTATGATTTGTCTACATTTGATTAATTTCAAATTTGTTTGAATGTACAGCACTAGATCACACTATCAACTAAAATGGCAAGGGTCCATTTTTCTTGAAGTCTAAGAGAAGGGTCCAAGGGTTTCACAGTTTGAAATGTCAGACAGAAATCACTGAATTTTATGGTAAAAGCTTGTATTCATATGGTAAAATATGGAATCAAACTACAACATCAAGATTTGAGGTATCAGAGTTGGTATGGAGAGAGAAAACTAGTTGCACATGTAAGCACTGCGCTATTGTTCATTGTTGTATGTAATATGAACTACTTCACAACGAAAAGTGTGTTACGCACCTTTACCCCAATTATGATTCATGGTGCCTCATCAAGTCTCATAAAAAGCAGGCTAGTGATAATATACTGATGACTTTTCAATAGATTGGCATCAGGCCATGCACGTTCATGTTTTACAGCAAATGTCACACCATGTAATTAACTTATCCTCAAGTTTCTAAAGCCATGTGACATTTACCTATCCTCATATGATACATGTTAATATCTCATCAGGTAGTCCAAAAACAGCATTTCACACGTGAAAAGCAATATGTGGCCTCTTCAGGTGTGACTTTATCATGGACTCAGCGGTGGAAAGCACACAGGTAAATACTGTACAATTATTAAGGTTGCTGTAAATCCACATAATATTGCTTTTTTTCTTTGTACTCCACTGCATTTCAGAAGGAAACTGTATACCCCAGTGCAGCCTTTGACAGCTACAGTTAATGACTTTATATGTTTAATATGAATAATGCAAGGATTGGCCTTCTTTGCAACTATTTGCAATACTGCACCCTCTTCCGGCCAACTGGAGCATTGCATTTTAACAGCAGAACAGTGCCAAATTGAATCACACCTTAAAAACACCCTAGAGTCATAACTTTTTGGATAACGTCAGTGTGGATAACGTCCACGGTGACGTCACGGCGCCCTCCCCTCGCGCTCCGCCCTCATAAACCTGAACTCACTGGGGAGTCTCTCTGTGTGCCAGTCAGTCCGTCAGTCAGTGCGTCCTCCGCCGGCCGTCGAGCGTCTCTCTGTCCACATGCGCACAGTGAGGGGGCACACACAGGGAGCAGGACCGGCTCTGGGACTTATTATTCGGAGTGAACACCTGGATTACGAAACACCATTTGTATTTTTCTTATTTCTTACTTTTTCCTAAATTTGGGGCAAAAGAAAAAGAACCTGCCATCATGTCTCGGGCTCCAGAGGATGCGAGCAAGCTCACTGAAAGTACATACAAGGTAAGTCTTGTAGCAAATAATGACATAATAATCCATGATTGTCTCTGGTTTGGGGTGAATGTTTAGAGGTGGGGATCCGTTTTTCTTAGTTGGGTTATAATTATTTTTGTTGCATTTTGACCCTGACCATAAGTCACAGATATAACAACACTATAAACAACAATATAAATGTGTTAGAGACAGTTGTTATATTGGGACAGTTTCTTCAAATGCCTACCTTTTGTATTAAGCACCCATTCTGTTGAAATAATCTGAAACTCCCTGTTTACAAGGGGAATAAAGTTAAAAAAAAAATCTTAGAACAGCTTGTTATGTCCAACAACAAATACAAATGTATTTGTCAGTCATTTTTTTTAAATTATTCAATGATGCATGACACACAGCCACAATGCAGTCAAAGCCTAACTGTCTGTCTGACATGTGATGAGTGAGACAAACGTTTCTTCCACCAATCAACCTGCTCTAGCTTGTCAGTGGATATAAAGTGATTTGATCAATAGTCATTTGATCATGGGATTAATGATTAGTCGGATTAGAGTAATCTAATCAGGTTTCACATATGATAAGCAAGTGGGAGCGTGTCTGGGTGTGTGTGGCTGTATTTATGTGTCTGTCAGGACCAAATGTCTTTAAAATCCAAAAGAAGAAAGTTTGGACTCGAGGTTTAAAGATTATTTTATGGTTTGGGTTTAAGTTTAAATTTAATAAAATAACTTGGTTTAGATTTGATTATTTAGTGGAATGTCCTTGCTGGATTAGCAATACAGAGTGTGTTCTTTGTGGATCTTGTGTGACACAGAGAAAGTCATACCTGTAGTAAACAGTGTGCCACAGTTTCAGCTGTGGGGGAGAGAGAGAGAGAGAGAGAGAGAGAGAGAGAGAGAGAAAAGAAAGCAAGGAACCAGTTTCCCCTTTTCCCTCTCCTCCTCTGCTCTGCTCTTTTCTTCATGTAAAGTCATACCTACCACTTCATTGTTCTACTGAGGGCGTGCCAGGGGAATAGAGACAGGGAGGTGAACAGCACTTGATTGTTGAGGCATTTCAATGAGAGAGAGAGAGAGGGGGGGGGGGGAGGGGTGATGATGTTAATACTGCAAATAGCTGCAACTTTGTGTGGGACTTCGGTCTTATGAGGGAGCTGTAAAGCACATGTAAGGGGTCAAGTTAAAGATTGAAAGTTTTACTGTTCTGAGATGGTGATATTTATGGAACAGCAGCACAAACACATGCACTTGTTTTCATGAGTTTCTCTTCTCCACCCACTCCCACAAAAATAGCCTCACAAGTTTTATTATTCTCAGCAGGTTTTTTTAATTAGAGATGTTTTCGAGTAAGTGAAAGAGAAACTTAGTTATCAAACTGTATGAAACTGTTTCTAGATCAGGAATAAAAAAGAGTTGTCTTTCGCTACAACCCTCAATCTCTGCTTTTTTTCCCCCCCCAAGAATGTGATGGAGCAGTTCAACCCAGGCCTGAGGAATCTGGTCAACCTCGGGAAGAACTATGAGAAATCAGTCACAGGTAAAGCTTTCGCCCTCAAAATAGGATGACACCTGATGATCTATGCGTCGTTATATGAAATTTAAATTTGACCTTTGTGTACCTCAGTGTCAGAACTATCTCCACTAATCAAAGAGTTTGGTTTAAGTAAAGTTTCACCAGAACACAAAATGGTTCAGAGAGTTCCTCAACCAGTAACTTTGTTTGTCTGTCTCTCCCATGCAGCGATGACTCTTGCTGGGAAAGCCTACTTTGATGCAGTCTCAAAGGTGGGAGAGAATGCTATCGTGTCTCCAGTCTCCAGAGAGCTTGGTGAGTTTCATACAAGTCCAGGTTAAATTCACCTTACAGTGCTTGAAATCTCAAGGGGGTGTGCCTGAAATCCATATTCAAATGTCTCTGTGGTGACGCTAGAGCTTGAAAAATAAAGTGACTCATTAGTTACATATTATGTTGAAATAGTTTGTCATTTTGGAGAGCATACTTAATCACTTCCTTACTGAGAGTTAGATGTGAAGATCGACGCCACTGACTGTACAGTAAATATGAAGCTACAACTAGCTTAGCATGAATGAAACAAGGGCAAACGGATATTTGTTAATTAGTGAGGTTAAAAGGGGCTGGTAGGTACATTTTGTTGCCTTTGGAGAGAGTCTGGCTGTTTCCAGACTTTATGCTAAGCTAAGCTAACTGACTGTAACCTCATATGTATCGTACAGACACAAGAGTGGTTTCAATCATCTCATCTAACTCTTGACAGGAGAGCAAATAAGTGCATTTACCAAAAAGTTTAACTGATTCCTTAAAGTCACCGCAAAATTGATGGAAGGGATTTTTCACATCACCACCATATGCCATATTTTGACTGCATGCGAGTCAATTATGCAAACATCTGGAAATAACATTGACTGAACCCTTGTGGCACAGTAGAAGCAGAATTTGATTGCAGTCTCCTCTCCCCCTCGCTCTGATTGAAGTGCCTCCTCTGTCTGTTCGCTGAGGCTGCCATCAAGCCTGCACAGGTTGTTTTTCATCCATCCTGTGATTCATCTCCAATTATTCTATTAGCGCTACTATTTGGAGCTGACCTGTTTTATCCAGGGGTTGCAATTTGGTGCTATTACAATTCATCAAGTTGTTTTTTATATTCTGCTGCGTCACTCCTTAATGCATGGGGCAAACAAGGCTCAGGTTGACATGCAGAGAATCCAAGGAGGGCTGTAAACATGGATAAATAATGCTCCTTCTTTCAGCTCGGGGTCCTTTAAAGAAAGATTGTTACCAAAGTGAATATCATGTGTTGACTAAGTTTTTTTGTTTTTTTTGGATGGCATTTGCATTGCAAATGCCATCCAATACTTGATGAAATGTCAGACTAGGTGAGGTGAGCTGTTACTGTGTGAAAGAGACAATATGAGGCGTGTGTCGCATTTGGTGAAAAATGTAAATTAAGGAATATGGAAGTTAGCAAACAACCAGGGCAGCACAGCTGAACATTGGTGCAGTGTCGAGTGTCTGAAAATGAAACCATGGTGAAGATTAAGCTTCATAATGCTAAACCGACAGGCTTGCAGAAAAATCTGGACCCCTGAATATCACCATCTCCTGTCAGTCAGAAAGATTGTCTACTAGATTTTTTATAAGTGACATTAAAAAAAAGCTCTCTTGTTACCCATTATTATAACAGTAGGCCAAATGTATAAAATCCCTGTTTGTGCCAATTAGCCAACAATCTCCATACTCTGCTATCAGGCAATGCTGGCCAAGTTTATCGGAGCGCACCTGTCAATTAACAATGCAAGTACATCATTGCTTCATTAAAAAGTATGTTCACGTCACACGGTTAAATTGCCTCTAGTAAAAAGGTGCTTCAAAGTCTTGAACCCTCAGCTCTGCCTGGAATGGCCGACAGTGAGGCAGTGTGAATTCTCTCACACACTGCAGCGAGCAGAGTAGCAAACACGCTGAACAAACAGAAAGACAGAGGAGACTGTCTTCCCACCCATGATCCACCTCATCCCCTGGTTCTTCTATATGCCTCACCAAAACCCCAACACTGGTCTTTACTGTGTATCTGTGGAGGCCAGGAGAGGCTCAAACTATATGGGAAGAGACAAACAAATTTATTTTGGTGCTGTATGTATTTAAACAAAAGACATAAGACAGAGTTAAACAATGATAGACGTGTTGGAATGTACAGACTTCAAGAGAGGACAGCTTTCTACCTTCAGTCTTCGTAAATACCTCTACAGGATTTACGATTGCTTATTATTGCCTCAAGTCAATCTTTAACCATTCACTCCATCTCTGACAGTAGGAAGCTTCATTTCATCATAAAAGTCCAAGAATTTATTTAAACTGAACCACTGTCAAGAATGATAGGCCAGATACATCACTGTGTTGTTATGACTAGATCTCAACTGCAGACCCGCTGTAAGGATTTTTTTTCTCTGACGTGATTTTAGAGTTCAGTTCAGAAGCGTCACGGTGGTTGGCAGGCATTTGCAGAACGTTACCTGAGGCTTTTACTTCATACCACGCTGCTCATTTTCCATGAGCTAAAGTTTGTCCACATTTTTCTCTCTCAAATGAACGCTATAATGGAGGTGAAAGTGTACAAGTAAAAGGTCACAACTGCCTGAAGACAACAAGTAAAAACCTCTCACCTTTGCTGTTTGAGCTCCTTATTTATGACTTAAAAAACCCAACAGCATACTTTCTTTTAAGATAGTTACTTAGTTACTACTTTTTACTCCATCAAAATCGCTTCATTCGCCAATTGTAGGCCACAATAGACACAGGAATTTGATTTAGTGATACAGCGCAGTCAAACGAAGAAAGGTAAAACCTTAGATAAGATTTTCTCCCATGTCTTACTTCAAATAACCATCTTCCTGCTACTTTAATGGGCTGATACCACTTCTAACCACTACCAATTACCCCAAATATTTAAGAAAAACAAAACAGAAAGTACCTTTAATGCTATGTAACAAATGATAACTCTTACAAATTAAAAGTTGAATCGATACGGTATAGATTCAGTACACTCCACCATGGTAGCTAATGTAATCTGACTTATAATGCTGTGTAGCTAATGGTTGCTAATGTTAGCTAACATAAGAAAGATATTGCTGTTACTGACTTACTCAGTTTGCTGACTTATTGCTCTTCTCTACTTGTGTTTTATTTTAGCAAGATACCATTTAGCATCCAACATACATTGTACTTTTTTCTCTTAAGTAAAAAGAAGTAAACACATTACGTGTTTGGTTTGAAAATTCCAGGTGCCAGTATTTTGATTTCCGCTGTTCAGCAAAAGTTTAGTTTCACTTTTAAACTAGTTTCATATGTGAAATGATTCATTATTATAGCTTGGCATTAGTAAATATTTTTATATTTGTTGTCATTCATGTATAATAAAGTGCTATGGCAGCACAGCTGGTTTGCCATATTTATAAGTCATAGTTTTCAGTGGGTGTACAATTAGAAACTTCCTGTGCATGAGGCCTTGACTGGACTCCACAGGGAGTTGCCATTCCACTCTGCAAAGCAGCAGGTATTTAGGGACTGAAAATGTAACAGGAGAAAGAATAGCAACATCCCCACCCCTTCCACCTTTTCTTCGTTTGCTCAACACAGTTGAATTGTTTTTTGAAATATTGAAGTACACTGTAGGCAAGAGAAAAATGGTAATGTCAGCCAAAGCGAGTGTTTCCTGCCGATAGCTTCTGTAACAGGTTTCAGCTTTTGAGAGGAGCTATTTATTCGGTGGGGAGGTTGATTGTATAAATAATAAGAGATTGGGACATTTTAAACATCTGGCCTAGAGCCATTTCATGGGACCTTTTTGCTCTCTAGACATAACAAACAGTTTTGCCTGCATCATCAGTACGTGATTGGCAATTTATCTTTTAGTACAAACACAACATCACTAGACTCATCAGGGAACCATAAATTGTTCCTGAAAGTCAGTGAAGGTACACCTCCCTTCATTTTCTTTCCTACGTTATAGTTTGACTGAGAACACCTTTTTTTTGGCAAGAGCGGGTTCCCTTGTAAAGTGGTAAGGCTCACCAATAACAACAATGCATGTCTGCATCACAAATAATGCAGTTTATATGTTTACCATGTAAGAATTTGTCTCCATGTCAAGTCCTTTAATAGTGGTATCCTTGGGCCAGTTTGTGTTAAAAGTGTTAAAAGCGCTTTTCTTATAATTAATGAGATGCATCATTTCTATGCATTTTGAACAAAATCTAATTCTCATTATCTCAGATGATTTATGTGACATAATTAATTATAGGGCTCTCCTTAGGCTATAAGAGTAATGACATGCAACATTGGCCAAAGTTTCATTGGAGGAATAGTCCAACATTTTGGGAAATATACTCATTTGTTTTAGCTTAACTTAGCATAAAGACTGAAAGTACCTGTAAGTAGCCTGGGTCTGTCTGAAGGTTATCTGCTAAACAACCACTCTGCATTATTCACACGTCATATATAGTTTGTTTCTCTGTTTGAAATTAGTCAGGGTTAATTTGACTCTTGGACAGTGGCAAGCTAGATGCGTCCTACTAATTCCTGTCTTTATGCCAAGATAAGCTAACAGTCTCTTGGCTTCAGCGGCATAGGTTTACTTATTATACAGACGTCAAAGATCTACCTCTTGGCAGGAAAGTAAGTAAATTAGTATTTCCCACTCACTTTAAAACGTTTAAAAAGTGGTAACTGCTCTCATGCTCATGATAGTGTATGGGCAGCTGCTAAAGAAAATTAGCTGGACCGTATTGCATGAATGTATCTGTGACACCAAAATATCAAGGTCAGTCACACAGACACAGATTGTTTTCCCAAACCAGGCCTAGACTGTTGAAAACAAATAAAGGAGGTTGTTTGAAAGAACACCCTCTTTCTGCATCTACTATTAAAATAAAGGCTCCCAGCACACTGGGAGTTTCCTCCAAGGGACCTCTAAAGAGACCAGAGACTCACTTACCGCTCAATAAACCATGATGTCGGAGCACCTAAAGCCCTGTCACACTTCAATCCTTTCACAAAAATATCCCATTAGTCCCTCCTTTGCTTACTCATTATAGATTTGAATCAATATTTACAGAAAAACACTGTCTATAAAACGTTATTCTTCACATAAAGAACATATTTTTTTAGGTTATAAGGTTTGCCTTCAGTTTGTTGTACTAAGTAAAGAGAGATTTATATTGATACTCGAGGCTGCATTTAGTTTGTATGTATTCTTGTAATAAATTATGTTTTGTGTGTGTGACTGCAGGTCATCGCTCTATGTTAGAGAAGCTGTCACAGCTATTGATCTGGAGCACACAGTAGACATGCTGAATGGCAGTAGATCCTTTCTCTAATCAATAATTAAAGAATACAAACTAATAAAAAGAAGGCTTTTGATCATCATTAGTGTGAGAAACTGATGATTTCACCATTGTTCGACATTTTATAAAATAGGTGATTATTTGAAAAATAATTGACAGATTAATCGATAATAAAGAAATAGGGTTGTGTGTCTACCAAATGTCTACTTAATATAGGAACTAAGCATTGCAGCCTTTAGTTTGCATATTGAGGTCAATTGTTGTTGCCAAAACAATCTCACCTCAAGGCCCATTAATAAGCCACTCCTGAGCTTTCGATCATATAACATGATCTTCATCAGCAGAGAGGGTAGCCAAGTTTGTAGAAACATTAACATTTGTTGGATCAAAGTTGAGTTTCAGTTCATACTTGAACTTGAAAACAGCATTTTACAAAACGGTCTCACCTCAGGGGCCATTTATAAACTGATCTGGAGCTTTCAACATGATTTGCTGAATGCAGTGTTTGTTGGTTCTACTTGGTTGTTTATACAGTAAGTCCAGAGTCCAGCGTTTAACCACAGTCACCTTCACATGTGTTTCCACTACAGTGAATTCAGCACGTAATCACAGTGACATCATGATGATAACAGTAAGGGACGAGCTCATTAATGTCAACCTCCGAAAAGTGTCTCTCCCCACCTGCACTGGAATGTGTGCAATTGAGATACCATTTGATACTGAGTCACAAAGGAGGTGGACGCATTTCTTCACACACACACACACACACACACCGCAAGTCTGCGCGGACAAGCCCAGTGATGCATCTGATGATAAAACAGTTCCACAAGACCATGACCAACATAGGCACTACCAAGTTCAGCGCTAACTCAGATGTTGCCTGCACTTGGATAGAGGAGTAAACTCAATCAAGGAAAGATTGCCATTTAGATAGAGTCAGACATAAAGGGGAATTTGAGGAAAGGTGCCAACTCAGCTACCAGTGTTTGCGATGCCAACGTCATCTCATGTTGTACAGCTTCCTTATCTAACAGCACATAGTCAGGGGTTCGCCCGGGGCACTCCCAGCAAATAAATGGCACCACATGTTGAAAATGTAGAAAGCTCTGCGTCCCATCTGCGGTCTTTTAAAACAGGCATTTGATACAGTTTGCAAAGATTCCATACAGATTGTATGTTAACTGCATCGGTTTTTAAATGACCAACTTTGATTTTAAAGCGGCAAAAGAAATGCCCTTTATTAATAGCTTTTTTGTCTTCACTTTTAGCTGTGGTTGACATCAAAGTTGGATTATGAATTTTTTAACTAAAAATTAACCTAATGTGTATGTTCATTTTAGACATGCTTAAAGCTCCATCTACCCAACTACATACTTCAAAGTAAAAATGTTTCTAGTTGTGTGCTAAAGTATCTGAATCTCTATACACAGGCATGGCAAATTTGAGTGTTTGAACAAGTGGGGGAGAGAACAGGTGTGTTCATAACTCATAAGCATTATGAGTGAATCATGGATAGTTTAGTTTTCCATAGGGATTTCTTGACAACACTGTATGGGTGCACATGGTGAAAATTTTCAACACAAGATTAGATTATCTTGGTACTTAAAAGGGACCAAATAGCCTGCAACAGATAGAGATATGAGATAAGATAAAGTCAGAAACAGCTTGAATGACAGTTCAGCCAAGTAGATGCTTAAAACTTTGTGTAGCCAGGTACTTTTTTTAGTTTTTTATTCACACCTTAGCTAGAGAGAATCCATTTTTTTTACTTTTTACACCTAAACGCTCACACCTTAATTCCACAGAGAGAAAGCAAGCATCCGTTATCTTACTTTTGATCACTCCTGTGTGACAGATTCATGAATCACCGTACAGTCTGTACCAAGCTGTGGTAACGTTCTGTAGCATTGACTCCCTCTAGCAAGCTTCCACACCTTGTTAACCCCAAAGCTGCAGGTGTACAACGGCCTCTTTGAACCCCCTCCCGGCCTTTCTCAGCCTCCCCCCTTCCACCCCTGGCAGTCCGTTGTTGAGGCTGTACAAACAGCCCCTGAGCCCCGCGCCACCCCTCCCTTTCGAAGCACAAAGGCAGCATTTACCAGTACGTTCTGGTGACCTTCAGAGGGCAATGTTGTTGTAGCTGGACGCTGCCTCGCAGATCACGGGAGTACAGCTCTGTATCAGTGGGTTATTACGTTTGTTTGCCCCGAGTGGAGGCGTGCAGGGAGGAATGTCAGGTGTTGGGTCTGATGTGGGTTTAGGTGGAGTGTGCCGACACGGGCCAGTTTTAGAGATTTTTTCCTAAAAATAACAAAGTGAACCCGACACCTGTGCCTTCTTAAAATTCTTCTGAAGGTGCTGACACTCTTGCAGGATGTTCACTTTTGCTCTTTTCCCTAGTGGTGTCGCTATCACATGTCCTTTTATGATGTCCCATACTGTTTTTAGAGGTTTCACCAGAAACACGGTGCCCTATAGTAAACCTTAAGTCTAGATTCAGCCCCATTGTGATAGAGGTAGCACTATAAACTGCTTAGCTACAATTGTCCACTTCTGTTTACAGTATTGACTCACTCCCATTGTCTCGTGTCATATGCTGCTCTATCTATGCTGTAGCCAGTCTGTGAATGGAGACTGTTCTGTATCTGACCGCACATTACCAGAACGTTTCATAGAGATTACTTATTGACAGCTGTTCAAATATTGAAAAGAGATAAGTCATCTGCAAAATATGGGCTGTAAAGATGGGTGAAAGGCCTGATGAAAACAGGCTTCTTTGGTTTATTATAAATTACATTTTCTCCAAAATCTGCATTTTGTTATGAACTGTTTGTGTGTGGTGGATGTGTATGTGTGCTGTCTGGTTTACAAATGTTCTCTGTCAACCGCATTCCTTCAAGGGATACTTATTATTGAGAAATACACTTTCTTGCCAGGAATAAAATGAGAGGATTGATTCCATGTCTGAACAGTAAATATGAGGCAAATATGAGCATTTAGCTTAGCACAAAGACGGGAAACCAGGGGGAAATAGCTAGCCTGGCTCTGTCTGAAGGAAACAAAACCACGCACCAGGCATCACCCCTGAAGCTCACAAATTAACATATTATACCTGCAAATGCATATATAAAATGTGCAAATAAAGCAAACAACATTGTTGTTTAAAGATGAGTTATGTGTCACTTTCTGTAGTGGTATCACTCTTTTCTAACTCACAACAAGAAAGAAAAAAATGTTATTTCTCTAAACCTCCTCTTGACCCTGGTCAGAAAAAAAAACAATGGGCCATATGTACAAAATGAGTTTTTCTTTCTTTGAATTGATCTCTGAAATACATAACAATGTTCCTGATGTCTCTCTAGGTGTGGTTCTGATGGAGATCTCAGAAGCCCACAGAAAGATCTACAATGAAATGGATGAGAATGTGAGTACCCTTAAAAAATAGTCACCCACAATCAGTTTTCTAAAGTTTGAGTAGTGTTTTATAAAAAAAAAGAAAGACATTTTACATGGGATTTGATAACAAAAACGTAGAATATGGCCAGCTCTGATTTTGAATGGACACCTTGTGTTTTCCTAGTAAAACTCACAGCTCTTAAGTTGTTCCTTTAGTCTTTGCCTCATTCTGTCTGGTCCTGCATCAGAAGAAAGAGAGTAACATAATGGTTCTGAAGAATGACACGAGACTAAGCCTTTCCTGTGCTGCAATTATGTCGTTAAAACAATTTTGTGCATTGGCAAGTCACCTGTTGAGCCTTTAAGTGTGACTGAATAACACTCATCTTCACATAACAGAACGAGATTTGCCATTTGATGCACTGACCTTTTCTGAACACGTAACCTCTTAAACCTTTTGTGCTCATTCTTAACATTTTAAAGAGTTTTAATTTGTTGTAACAAAAGGTGAAGGACAGTTTGTTGAGAGTGGAAAACCCAAAATAATCATTCCTGTCCCTGCTGCCTCGGGGTAAAATTCCCCAAATACCTGCTAGTGACAAGAAATAATTTGTGTCCCCGTTTGAATACTGAACAACAACTGAAACACAACATTCAGTCTTGTTGTGTGATTCTCTTCGGAAATAAGCAGAATCTCATATGTAGAAATAACGTATGTGTGAATGGTTCTCGTTTCTGCTTGTGCCTACCCTGGACTGATCGTCATGTATCTGCGAGAGTGCAAAATTGTAAATCTTTAACCATAACATGCTGATAAGACATCCTTGATGTTTCGAATCTCATCCACTCAGAAACCCATTATCATGCATTCCACCAGGTCACTCCACTCTTATCGCAGCGTCTCCATTGAGCCATGTGACGGAACTGTACATTGTGTTAAGAACAGCGTGCATGCAGCGTGAAGTGTCTTGCAATCATTTTAAGGTGTGTGTATTTTCTCTCTGCAGTTAAAGAGGTTCCATAAGGACGTTATTATTGAGCTGGAGAAGAAGACAGAGATGGATGTGAAATACATGAATGTAAGTATAATCATATATACTTGTCTCTTTTCATCATTTTTAGAACTGTCATAAGCTTAAATTTGCCAATTTGACTGGCTCTTAGGTTCTGTCAATCGCAACATTGTTTTAGCTTCTTTGTCTCTGATGAACATTTGTATAACGAAAACAGCAATCTGCTCACTTGTCTCATCCCTCTCTTGTCAAACGTCCTGTAGGCCACCTTCAAGCGCTACCAGTCAGATCACAAGCTGAAGCAGGACTCCCTGGAGCGCTCTCAGACTGACCTGAAGAAGCTCAGGAGGAAAAGCCAGGGAAAGCACTCATCCAAGTATGAGATCAAAGAGAATGAGGTGAGAGTGAAACCAAGCCGACGCCCCAACTTTTTTTATTTTCCTTCAAAACAGAGCATGTTCGATACTTTGCATCGCTTTTCAAGCAGAATGCTGTTGCATGCTCACGCTCCGATGCCCGTGCAAACAATTTGACAAGTGTAGAATTTATGTCACTGGGCGGAGAGATGTTGCCAAGATAGTTGTCATGATAATCACATACCTGTGCGATGGAGAAAGACGGAGGTGTGGGACTTTGTCGGACTGAAATTGCTGGTTTTGCTTTCTGGTTATACTTTAATTTCACGTAAGGGCATGGCGTCATTGATGACAGACATTCGAGATGTGTGTTCTAACACTCAATACCTTTAAAAATAAAAAAAAATTCTGCATAGGACAAGGGAATAGGACCATGAAAGGAGCTACCACGCCCATAGTGGTTTGCATATTCTGTTTTTGCACGCAACAGAATGAGTACATAATGCCTTGGCTCACTGCGTTCAAATATTGCGTTTTTATTGAAAATTTGCACAAACGCATGAATGAATGCTCACATATATGCAGACATACAGTTCAAGACTACGCAGAGATCCATCTTGTATTGGATGCATGTCAGATTCTTCTTGCTCAAAATCAGTTTAAATGTTTGATTTGATTGAGTGAAGCTGAACAGCAACAACCAAAACAGGTTCCTAACAGCCATTTAGCGCTAATTAGCAAAAGCTAGCATGCTGACAGGCTATTGTGGTTGCATTATACCGGCTTTTTATCAGCTCACATGTGACTTTCCTTTTAACCTATCAATAGGTAGAATTGTACCTTAAGCAGTGTGCAATGCTACAATGTGTATACTAACAGAATCCCAGGAAATGCTTAATAAATATTTCCAAGCAGACAAATAGCAGTGTGGAGAAATATATTATTTTGCATCACACACACACACACACACACATTTTACAATCACATTGAAAACAAGTGTCACTGCCAAGTGAATAGAAGCACACACAGTTGGCCTTGAAGATTTAGTCTGTGTTGACATCACCTTTGCTTGAGTAGGTCTGTTGTGTGGCGTGCAGTGACCCTGAGTTTATTGTGTTAAAGGGAATGCTTCCAAATGAGTGGTGCACATTGTCGGGTGTTTACGTCCTGCTGTCCACCCGCAACAAGCAATCTTAACACCTCAGACAGCAATTTGCTTTGTAAATCAATGTGGTGAGATGAAGTTGAGACTGCGAAGCCAGAGCAATACAATCCTGTCTGTCTGTTATTTTAATTTATTGACTGTTTTCATGCCCTCACTTTGATGATAGATGGTGTGTGGGCCTGGTTTGCTTCGACAGAATTGTTAAACAAAACTTTTGATTGAAAAATCAAGAAGTGATTGCAGGTTGTGAAAGGGCTCTATCTTTTTTCTCTGCTGCTAACTTCAGAATCAGTCTCCTGTTTATCCTTGCACTTGAATGGCAAATTTTAAAAGACACTCGTTCAGGAAGTCGTCCTATCTGGGATCCCTTATCTCTCAGAACTGTCTTTTTCTATTATCTGATTAAAGATGACACCGATGGACTACAAAGGAGACAAGGCTAACTAAGCTAGCTTTCTCATAATCATGTGTAGCCGGTTGTCAGTAATGAGCTCAGTCCTGTCTTTCTGCTCTCCCATCTCTCGCTGAGAGTTTGGACGACTGTTTGCTGTGAGAATGGGAAATCAAGAGCCTTGCTTCAGGGTCTGACAAGCTATCGTGGAGAGAGAAAGAGACCAGACAGTAGAGGAGGGTCTAAGACAGAGCCCTTAGAGACAGGCATCTTTAACCATCACCATGACAACCTGGGAAAATTGGAGCGATACTGTAAGGGAAGTGGGTGTAGAATCCAATAATGGAGGAGTGGGTTGAGAAGTCATTGTAAAGAGTTTATAAGTCTTATATGAGGTCCAGTCGGCAATATGCTCTGCGTTACTGGCAGAACCGTCCTCTGTGGGGAAAGTTTGTCTTTCTGCACAGTGATATAGTTTACAAATAAACTTGTAGCTATGTGAAGAGACTTTTATGACATTGCTCGTTAGTGCCTTGATTTGTGACTCTGGCCTGAGGCAAGCACACAAGCTGCGGCCATAAAGTTCAAGAGCTAGTTTCAGATTGGGGTTAAAAAAACACATTCACAATCCCAACTGCTTGACCCTGGAGGTTTGAAGCTGAAAGATGTACATGTAGTCAACAAATGTTTTAATTATTTTATTAAAAAAAGATTTAAAAGAACTGAATTGTAAATAAATAAATAAATACAGAAAGGGAAAGCAAAAATAAATAAATGGAAATTATGGGAAACATATGTATAACTATTATTTTCTGATAGTTTTTTATTAATGTTCTTTTTTATGGCCCTCTTCTATTGTATTTAAAATAATATTTACATTTATTTCTATTATTTTCCTGTTATTTATATTATTTTTCATTTGTGTTTTCATTTATCATTTACTTATTTTTGTGTTTCAATTTTTATTTATTCACTATATAATATGTTTTAATTCTCTATCATTATTTTATTGCTATTATGTCTTTTCACTATCTTACTGATTTAGTCCCAGTCTACCTTCTTATGAGCCTGATGAAGCACTGAGAGATACACCTTGCTCTCGGTTTTATTGTTTTGTTTATTGTCTTTTTGTCACTTCTCCATAAAATATAGTAAAATACAATCGCTCACTCATTACATTGCTCATTTGAAACCTCACTAGTTATTAAACCATAACCATGACCTCTTTGCTGTCCTATGACCCTGTCTGCAGTATGTGGAGAGCATCTCGTCGCGCCAGATGGACATGCAGAAGTTCATCGCTGATGGCTGCAGAGAGGCCTTACTAGAAGAAAAGAGACGCTTCTGCTTCCTGGCGGACAAACATTGCATGTTCTCCTATCAAATTAGCAACTTCCATGAGAAAGTAAGCATGGACAGAGAGGTCATCTTGCATAGTCAGACCCCTGCATTAATGGACTGTTTGACACCTTTCTTTCTCTGGTGTTTCCAGGCCAAAGAGATGCTGGCAGTGCAGCTCCCCAGCTGGCAGGAAAAGTGCAGCGACATCACCAAGGTGCCGGACACGGTGACCACCATGATAGAGGAGATGTCCCCCACTCCAAAACAATCGCCTCTGGTTGAACATTACAACAGGGTGAGTATTAGCTGGTCGTGTTTGGATTCATGCCGAAATGGTATCAAAATGGCTACATTTCGGGGATATGACATTATGAGCTTTATTTTCTTATCATGTGTTGCTTTTCATCCCAATCTGTAATACTCATCTTACTGTAAGATGCTTCAGATAAAAGCTTTTCAAATATTACATAACAGTCCACCGTTTAGAAAAAAATGGCCCTGAAGTATTTTATCTTGTGTTGTTGCTTGTATTTTATCGTGCGAAGGTGCTGATATCTGTCGTATCAGTTGTTGTGTGTAAAGTGGTTGGTTATCATTATCTGGCTATCAGCCAACGGAAATCCTGCATGTGCTCTTGTTGCTCTTGTAAAGTCCATTTTTTTGTTTTGTTTTGTTTTAATGTGGCTATTTATTGAAGCGTAGGAGGTTTCAATTACCGTAATTGCTTTTTAAACATCATCGCCTTGACACGGACTTTACCCTGGTCCTTCTGAGAAAATGCGTGTTATAATTTCCTTATTGCCGTCTCCTATTTTGTCACATTGTGCATCTGCTAATCATATTCTTCTTCATCTCCTCAGAACAACGTGGAATCAGGGGTGCCTCCTCCAGCACCGCAACTGAAGGCACAGACCAGTCCGCTAGCCAACATGTTCAACCCAGAGCCCAGGATTCCTTTCAGCCCCCCGTCAGACCACAACTCAGGTACGGATGACTTCTCTGAACCACAAACATAAATATACCTGTCCCTCACAAATGACTGTGGCAGCTCTCCGGCCTATCACTAACCAGGCACATCAGCAAGTCACGTGTCATTGGCTTCCTCCTTTGACGTTTTGTCAAAATAGAACCAATGTTTTTCAAGTCTGAGAAATATAAAAAATATATATTTTTGGGGAATGTATTTACTGGCTCTCTGGGGGAGAGATAGATGATAAAATGAACACAACTCTCATATCTGTGTGGTAAACGGAAGCTAGCAGCCCGTTAGCTTAGCTTAGCTTTGCACAGAGACTTGACACAGGGGGGAAAGAGCTAGCCTCAGTCCAAAGAGGTAACAAAATCCACCCACCATTCCCAAAATACTTAAATTTAATATTGCTTTAAATTAACTTTTGATTTCAAGATCTGACCGATAACTGATATGATCCCATCTCTAATCTCCTCCAGACCAGATCAGTCTTGGAGAGCTCAGTCTGTCCCGGTCGACGTCCCAGTCGTCCGGTCTGAATGTGGGCAAGAAGCCCAGAGTTAGGACCATCTTTCCCCACATGGCGGGCAACAACCACACGCTTCTCAGCTTCGACGAAGGCGACATCCTCAGCCTGCTCATCCAAGAGGAGAAGGACGGGTGGCTGTACGGAGAGCTGGAGAAGACACAGCAGTATGTTTTCCACTAGTTTCATTTTCATTAATGTTTTAGTCTGACTCACCGGAGGTAGACTCTAGGAATAAGCCTGCTATTGGATGCATATTTCAAGCAGCATTCTCCTCCCCTTCCGGTATGTTTTTTGCAAGGGCACCTTCTTTGCGTCTCTTATCCTATACCAGATGAAAATGTCTGCAAGCCAGGCCTTTCTTCAGTGCTGACATAGTGCTATGGAAATATGTCTGGCTAGGCTAGACTAGGGATGTGTGGATGGCTAAATGACTGCTCAGCTCAGTTTCTGGAAATATTAATGATTTCTGTTTGTTTTCGTGGTTCTTTGTCTCATGATGCTCATTTTAGTTTATCCATCTTTTCATCCATTTAACTGTGTGTGGTTTTAAAGTCCCATGATTCTTTGCTTTTCCCCATGAAAGCACCATATACACTATGGCGTGATTCTACTCAACAGTATTTCCTGTGTAGCCAGAAGTCTGATACAGTTTATTCCTCTGTGCAAGTGACCACCATTGTTGTCCAACATGATTTTTTATTTCCATGAACACACCCACAGTAGTTTATTTTGATTCGATCCCTGCTAATACTATAATACTATAAATACTCCTTAATCCATCAAATGTGTAATAATTTGCCAGATAAACTTGGGAAGTCTGAAAGTACTGTGACAAAGACAAAAACATTGTTGGTTTTGGCCTTTTCATGTGACTTGTTGACGATAACAAAAATATAAAAATGATGACGGTGTTATCTTCTAATCTTAAAACCTGGATAGGATATAGGGCTTTTAAGTCGAACATAACTTAGTATAAAATGAATACAAACTTAATACAAACTAAAATGTGAAATAGAAAACTTTTATTGTGAAATTCCTCCCAAACCTTTGGTACACCCACATGAGGACATGTCAGCAGCACTGTCACACACATTTTTCACATAACTTAAGTTAGCACTACTTGTTTCTTGCTCTGTGTTTGTTAATATTGAGCTGTGCTAATACATCAATGCTTAGGCACACAGAGTATGTCAGGTATGTTCCAAATGACAGTTGTAGAGCTCGCTCTCGCTCTCTGTCACTCTCTTGCCCTGCCCACCAACACCACACACACGTATGCCATTAATCCAGGTGCAGACACAGAAACAAACAAGAGGCATCTGGTCTTGCATATTTCCCTAAAGGATTTTCCCTTTTCCCTTTTCACTCACCCTGGCACATGATAATGAGTGAATGGAATTAATATGTCAGTTAAAAGAGCAATTAAGATTAATCCATTCCTTTGAGCAGAAGTTGTCAATCCAATTTACCTCAAGACGGCAGAGAGGGAGAAATATTCCCAGCCGCTTAAGCAAATAATATAATAATAATAAATGTTATTTGTATCGCGCTTTAAAAGGTTCTCAAAAGCACTTTACATGGTGAAGACAGAAACAATAAAAGCAATAACGATATATAAACAACGCAGACAGATCACATTATAACAGTAATAATCTAAAACAGCAACAAAAAAAACATACATAATAAGCACCAGAGGTTGAAAGCAGATTTGAATAAATGAGTTTGAAGTGCAGCTTTGAAAGTGGCAAGTGACAGGGAATGTCTGAGGTGCTGGGAGAGAGAGAGATATACTTCCCTGCTTCATATTCTCCAATGCAAACATGTATGGCACCTGTTAGCTTTGTGTGTCTTGTTTACTCAAATCATCCGCTTGGAAAATGTTTATGTACAATAAGGAATGTTTGTATATGGAGCTGCAGCAGCACAAATCCATAGAGTAGCCTGTGTAATTACAGTCATCCTCAACTACTCGCTAGATCAATTAGGACTCATAATGCAGGCGAATGGATTACATGGTGCTCGAAGAGCTTGTGTCGACTATTTGAAACAAATTAACACAAGCTGCTCCGTGTGTGTGTGTGTGTGTGTGTGTGTGTGTGTGTGTGTGTGTGTGTGTGTGTGTGTGTGTGTGTGTGTGTGTGTGTGTGTGTGTGTGTGTGTGTGTGTGTGTGTGAGAGTGAGTGAGTGTGTGGTAAAGAGGCCTTTTAAATTAAAGAGGTTTTAATGCAGTCAGTGGCAGTTTGCAAAGATGAGGACATGGAGGGATAAACACATTACATTCTGTCTCTTAGCAACAAATCCAGTGCATTTGTCTGATAAGCCATATTTTTCTCCAAACATGACTTGGAGACAACTTTTGGGTCTTAGTGAACAAAAACTGCCTGCCTGACATAGATTATATGAACATCTCGATTAAGTGTGTGGTCTGTAGCGGCCAACCAATCTGTTGCTTTGGCTCTCTTTCTATATTTTTAACATTGAAAGTCCTACAAATCAGCATATTTAAAAGTGTCAATTATCATTATTATATTTTGACATATTATTATATTAGCATGTGACCCGCCCAGGCTGAAAAGAAAATACAGAACATCATCTGATACTGTTAAGATATTTATTATTTGGGGTACATAAATAATAAACTTACCTACCTTGGTTAATGTTTCTGTTATTTTGCAGGACAAACATCATTAACCTATATTGGCCTAATTGTTGTGTTTAATGGTTTACTACTAGAATCTGGCACCATGTGGCAACTCTTTCTGGTTAATCGTGTTGTTGTTCGATACCTCTCTTGCACGTATAAT
The DNA here is from genome assembly GCF_027596085.1 of Anoplopoma fimbria. Taxonomy (NCBI): domain Eukaryota; kingdom Metazoa; phylum Chordata; class Actinopteri; order Perciformes; family Anoplopomatidae; genus Anoplopoma; species Anoplopoma fimbria. The sequence goes on from NC_072453.1 coordinate 5,088,784, forward strand.
ATTAACTGGACTCCAGGAAGATAACAGTTAAAGGATATCCAAGTGATCATTAAACAATAAAAAATGTTTATTTAAAAAAAATGTTTTATGACATTATGGTGTGTTTGTCTTCCTTGTCAGGCGGGGCTGGTTTCCCTCATCTTACTGCAGACCTTACACTGAACCAGTGATATTAAATAGGTAAGAAAACATTACAACATGCCCGGTAGTGAATCAATGATTTGTTTTACAGCTGAACCTTTATGTCATGTGTGTGAGCAGCAATCTTGGCACGCCGGTGCGTAGGCTGAGTTCGGCCAGTCTGCAGGAGCAGGATGAGGATGAGGAGGAGGAGCCTGTGTTGCTGCCACCGCCAGACTACAGCGACGACACCCCATCTAGCCCGGTGGTCCCTTCAACCCGCTCGCCACAGAACAAGGTCAATACCAGCACCTCAATAAGCATCTACTAACTACATGTCGTCTGTTGTATTTATTAAAACAGTACGTTTTCCCGTTGTGTGGATGTGATTAACTAAACATTATTTAATTGTTTGATCTCCCATTTGTCAATCTTGAAAATGAGAATGCTAGTTGTTTTTAATAATGTGGAAGCACTCCACTGTAAGATACAATTAAAAAACATGCTTTTTCAAGTGTGATATTTTGAAAACAGAATGGTATATTTTAGAACAATGACGCACAATATAACTAAAAGGCCAGACAAAATGAGCATTTAGCTGGTAAACTTATTGAAGCATTGAGTATCTAATTAGCCAGATTAGTGGAGTTGGTGGAAACCAAAACCAGAGCTAAAAGGAGAGAGGAGAAGATTGTATTTCGTTCACCAGTTTGCCTGAATATCACTACAAATTAATGTTAAAATCTGCTGGATATGTAAATAGGTAAGTTTTTTGCTAGTAAGCTGTTAGCTATGGTTTCAAGGGACTCTGGTTGTGCTAGACAGCTGACATGTTTAAATGTCTCTGAAGTGGGCCATGTCGCACGTTCTAGAAAAGTTATTATCTTCCCTGACAGGATATCTCTATTGCCTTGCCTAATAATCACAGACTCTTCGACCACATCACAAAATGCCACCACACGTCCAACTTCTAGTCTGACTAATCACATCTTATCAACATCTCCTTGCTGCATAGTAATTGCCTCCACACCCTTAAGAAGGCGCTCAGCCAGAAACACACCTCAATTCCTCTAACCAGTTTGAGGAAACCATTTATATTTATTTAGACGTCTATTTCCCTAAAGGATGTGTGAGCCTTGAAGATGTTATGTAGCTTTAAGTAGCTGTACCGAGACAAAAAATAACAAGTGTGAACGAACCAGAAAGTTGTTGTTTAAAAAGACATCTGAAAAATGCTCCCAGCCAGGTTTTGTTGAGGAATGGAGAGGTTAGAGGAGAGAGTTACATAAAGGACAAGATTGTTTAATTGTTATGCCTACACTGTGTCAGCTGATTGAGAATATACTAGTATCTCTCCAGCCAGCAGACAAGCCCAGGCACATTTCTTTCTCCCTCATCATCACCTTCCTCACTCCTCTGCCTGTACTCAGTGTCCTGTACTTTGTATCTGCTGCCTCAGGGTTTTTACCGCTAAATAAACCACAGTGAGGGATGTACCTTTCCCACTGTTGGGTTCCCAGTGCTTTTTTATTTTTCCTTTTTTCATCTCATCATCTTATGATTCAACATTTTGTAAAAACGTAGCCCAGCATTGATAAGGCCACATACAAAATAGAATCCTTGCCCTGCCTTTGACAAACTGTCTAGAGGGCTGAAGGCTGGCCGCGCTCTTTAGGTTTGTTATTGTGACTGTGGGGCAAAGGTGTACCATGTCACCATTGCCGTTGGGATTTTAGTTCCCTGAGTTGAGCCTCTTAGGCAACATATTAAAAAAATTATAATAGTTTTTCATTCCTGAATTACATTTACATAATCTTGGCATATACATATTTGGACTTGAAATGTCTGTATCCCTAAAGAAAAATAAACAGGATTCTGAGATATATTTTGAGCCAGAAAAAAACAAAAACTCAAGTTGAAACGTTATTATGAATATAAGAGTTTGCTGAGAGCAGTACACAGCCACATCAACAACAGGAGGTGCTTCCCTAAAGGCTACATTCAGGGAATAAAAGTCTCCTAAACTGAGGCTGCATGTTCAGTGACTTCTAGATGTTATCTGCTCTCTAATGGAAGTCCAGGGTAATGCATGTTTTTTTCTAGAATTAGTAATGAATGCAATGCAACCATTCTTATAAGTTTCACAGAGGTAAATTGTAAAGATTTGCATCTGAAAAATAAAATAAAATACATTAAGTTATCTACATTAAGTTACCGCTCTTTATCAGCCCTCGTCATGCACAGTTAATGAATGAATGAATCTTACTTTAAATATCTGTTGTTATCTGATCTAAAATGAAAACAACATCCTAAACTAACGAACAAACATAATATATATTAACTGCTGTAACTCCTCTCTAAACTTTATTTACAGCATTTCAAAAGCAGCGAGTGCTATAGTGGCCTTACAAAGGTCAGGTACAATATTTATGTTCCCCAGCTTTATCGTCCCCATGCTCACTTGATTCTGTGGAGGGTGACAAGATTTTCATTCTCCTCAGGTGAGAGAATAAGAGGAGTGTGTATGTCCCCATCCAGCCTTTCTAGATTGTCCAGATTCCAGACTTGGTGAGGTCTGAGGTTAGCATGTAGTTTAAAGCTCCTATTGGGAAGTTGGGAGGGGGGAGCAACTGTTGATGAGAAATCTTAACAAACCGGTCTGACAACACTGACTTTCTTCACAGCAGGAGGGAGGGTGTGGATTTGTGATGACTGTGGTGGTGCGTGTTGAATGTTGTGTGTGTTATTTCTCTTTGTCCAACTGGATCTTGAAGGGTCTTTTATTCTGTGTTTTTTGACAACAGGTTTCTTTAGCCAATGGGACTGCAGTGGCTCCCTTTCTAGGGTGAGTGACCTAACTCAACTAACCAAAACTCACAGGTTTCCATAGATGTGTGTTAGTTATTAAACTTTGGTTGATGGCCATTTAATGATTAATTTGAAGGCATTATATCAGCGTGATGATTTTTTCTCTTTTTTTTCATCTTGCAGAGGAGGGAATCCATTTGCCACAATCAAGCTGAGACCAACAGTCACGAATGACAGATCAGCACCACACATCTAACACAGAAGATAATGATTCTCACCGCTTTCATGCCTTCAGGGGAATCATGCAACATTGGAATGATGCGACACACTAAATATCATCCCCAACCCGACATCTCACCAGCCTGCATGCTTGTCTCTCTCAGTAACAGTCTGCTCTATTAAAGGAATCCATTGTTTCTTGGCACAGGTGTGTTTGACTGTGCCAGTGTGTGTTTTACATCAACCACGACAGAAAATATTGCATCAACAACACTTTGAGAAGCAGAAATTAAAAGTTTTGTGACGCAAATATTTTACGTTTAAGTAGGAATTCACCCAAAACCGAAAAATTTAGACTATGTACACAATCAAGATCATGCACAGGAATGGCGGACTCCACTACAGATGATAAAACCTACTACAGTGTATAGATAGGTAATTACTGAATGTAAATACTTTGAATGGAACTCAGATAAAGCTATTGAGGCTTATTGTGCGTTTGGTGGTCCCACAAATACCAGTGGAGTTTCTACTGAAATGCTAAAAAGGAGATAAAACCTGAATCTTCATTTTAGGTGAACTGTCCCTTTAAGATGCAAAAGAGCTGCTTAAACAGTGTCATAAGGTCTTTTCCAGCATGTTTGTGCTGCAGTCAGTGCAGTGTTTTCACATAAAATGAAGAGATCCAGATTGACTTGATGCTGATGAGGAAGACCAGCATCCAGGCTGTCTACCTGACTTGCCAAAAATATATTGTTATTCCTGTTTTTGTTATAGTTATTTTTGTCTTTCTTTTCTTAAGAGGCATTATGATATACAAAGATTGTGAGAATGAAGGGAGAGTGTTGGGAAGAGGCTTTGTCATTTGAGTGAAGGCAAAACAGTATGTCACTGTTTAAAATGAGAAGGCTATTTATATACACTAAGATTGTATGAGATATTTAAATAGAAAATATGGGTGCAGAAGTCTATTCCGCCACCGTACTTATGATCCCAAGATTATTTTAATTTGACTGCTGGTATGTATTTAAAATGGGCAATGACCTTTTGATGAAGGGAACATTTTCACTCCTCATGGTTTCACTGTTGTTTATCCTGTGTACAATGCACGGTTTATACAAAATAATATGTACTAGTAGACATTTGCATTGTATGAAGAAAGTGGGTCTCTGTTTTAAAGTATTAACTGTATTGTAAAAAAAGAAGATTTTTTTGCCATGTAAATGCTTTACAAAATGTAAATGTATGAGGAGGAACTGACTGATGATCAGCTGATTGATCCTCATAGACCCACTCGTGTGTGTAAGTGAAGCCAGCGTAGTTATTGCCTCATGCTTTCTGCAGAGTACCTTGCCACTGTGTTGACCTATGTAGTCTTTCTTTCTCAATAAAACAAAGTAAAGTAAAAGTTTGCATGATTAATGTTCAATTGCCTTTTCTATTTTGATACGCGTTACTACTTCACATACGAATATGTTTTATCGAAGACTGGGATGAAAGCGATAACCTGTTTTCTACTCTGTGTGAATTTAGAAGCTAATATTGTGATTATTATCAAACTAATTACCATACAAACAGTTAATAAACAGTATAAAGATTATTACAGAAACAGAGATGTCTAGAAACTAAGGAAAGAAAGGTTTGTTTACATTACATACATTAAGGATACTAGAACTTGCACACTCAAAAATAACTTAAACATAATTACTCTACCAGACATTTAGTTCAGTTTATTTATTTAAGTCAGTGTTTTTTATCTACCTAAGACAGAACAACCTGGCCATTGTTATTGGTTTGACTGTGGTGTTTTAAATGTTATACGTTGTCTTCTGTAATATACTAATTGGGCTTCTTAGCAAAAAAATCTTACGAAACATGAGTAGCACTGGAAGAAGTACTCTGATCCTTTAAGATTTTCTTGCAGTGTTAATTGTTGAAAAGTACGCATTCACTATTTTTTGACACATTTTTTTGTATATGGCAACAATCGAAAACTGCTGTTCATAATAGTTAATTAGTTAATTTTGATGCAGTTAAGTAACAAATTTATCATTATGGTGACCTCACGTAAATCACAACAAAGCTTGCACAGCTCCAACCTTGGCAGGCCTAATAAGATAAGATAAGATAAGATAAGATAATCCTTTATTAGTCCCGCAGCGGGGAAATTTGCAGGCTTACAGCAGCATAGAGTTAAAGTGCACACAAGAGACATAGTAAAGAAAGACAAGATAAAAATAAAAATAAAAATAAAAATGAAAAATAAAAAATAAAAATAAAACAAGTATTATAAATAAGCAATAAAAACAGTAGAAAAACACAATAACTGAAATATAATATTTACAGACAGAAAAAAAAACTATATTAACTATTATTGCACAGTGTTTTTATTGTCATGTAATCAGTCACACAACTGAAAACACCTGTGTGGGAATGCTGGGCTTTAAATCAGTTAATCATATTTTATAAGCTGATAATGTGTTTTGTTTGTGTTGTCAGACAAATGTAATGGAGTACTGGAAATTGGACATACTCAATTAAAGTACCCAAAACAGGTACCCAAAAATTGAGTGAATCTTACTTATCACCACTGTTGTGAATATATTCAGGTTATGAGCCAGCAGCGCCCCCTGCTGGACGCGGAAGCTGCAAACACCTGCTGCCGGGAGAAGAGCCAATGAGAGTGAAGAAACAGCGACACTTCCTGTTTCACCTAGCAGAGACATTGTGATGTGAATATCAGAGGTGATGAGACCTGCTATGCTTTAGACAGCTGTTTTCATTCATTATCGCTCGCTGGATGGACGGCGGTGACGCCTGCGCCTTGTGACTGTTTATGAGAGGAAGCTCAAGGTTGGTGTGTTTGGTGTTAATTCGCTATTTCCAGATGGCTTAGCCTGTAAGCCTGCACCAAGAGCAAGCGGAGTGTCGTCAAAGCCTAAAGCTGTTTTTATTATGCAGTTGGCGTTTGTTTGTAGCATTTACAGCTTCATTCACACCTGCAGTGTAGTGCGGCTAATGTGTAGCACATTGCTAATATGCAGCTACATACCTCATTATACTGTAATACAACACCAACAAATAAACATATTGCTGTTCATTTGACTTCAGCGACACTGTGTCCCTACTGTCAGAGTCTATGTATCTGTTGTTTGATTATCATATTATTACTATTATTATCATTATTGTTATTATTATGAGCTGGATGTATACAGACTGTAGGTGACAGGGGATACGCCTTTTAGCAGCAGCATCCCTGCCAGTTACGCAATGTTGTGAAATGGACACCACTTGGCATTTAGCAGTCCTCGCACAGTTTGCTGTTGTCATTTCACATTTGCCATGCAGGCTTAGATGTTATGATGACATTGTCCAGGATGTAGAATGAATGGGTTTGGGTCGTGGCCCTGAGAAGTGGAGCAGAAGTGGTGTAAACAAACAAAAGAGCACAGAGAGCCTGGATCAGGTCCACCTCAACACATGACCCCGATTGACATGTACAGCTCTTCTGTTATTGTTTCACATATGGTGCTGTATGTATGAATGCCTCAGTAGTAAAACAGGTGCACAGGTGTAAATGATCCTGGTATTGTTCATGTTGACTGGCTGACTGTTGCACAGTCATGGCTCACTTGAATAGAACACAGCTATCGTTAGCAATGTAATGTGTGACACCTGTGCTCTTCCTGCTATGATAAGTGAAAGTGAGTGCATTAATGTCCCAGGGAGTTGTGCTGTCTCATACCATGAGATCTCCATGGAAGAAGAGACATTTTATCTGTATGGGACCTTGCCGGCTAAATGAAGGATAAAAAAAAAAAAAAAAAAAAGTGAATCAAATTTGATAAACAATCTCTCAATAACCCCTGGGTTGCAGAGGTCGTTAGTTTTTATCTGTTTATTTCTCCTCCTACCACATCAAATATTTGTGTAACACACTTTAAATGTATGCTTTTTGTATGTTATTTTATGACCAAATGCATTCAATGCATTCAATGAATTCTCTTCATCATAACATTTCAGCTTATAATTTATTTATCTGTCCTTGTAGGTCTATTGTCTGTCAGCATCCGTCCTCCTTAACCTTTTTAATCCTGCTGAGACCCATTGGGTCCATTATAACAAGCACTTACAGTACCAGTCAAAAGTTTGGACACACCTTCTCATTCAATGGTTTTTCTTTATTTAAAAAAAAAAAAATTCTACATTGTAGATTAATATTTAAGACATCCAAACTATGAAGGAACACATATGGAATTATTTGGTAAACAAACAAATGCTCAACAAACCAGAATATGTTTTATATTTTAGATTCTTCAAAGTAGTTGAATGAGAAGGTGTGTCCAAACTTTTGACTGGTACTGTAAATCAACCTTGAATTTCATTTTAGATTCAAGCCATCATCACAATTTTTTTCAAAGATACCATTTGGAAATGTGTGTACAATTAATACCATGATATCCTGAATAGTATCATTCATTTATATACTTAATGATGCAGTTTTTAAAAAACGGTGTATTTTGTTTGAATATTATTTCCAATTACACACTGGAACTAACAGATACAGATTATATACTTGATATCGTCGTTCACTGTAGAGGGAAAAAACATGTTGTTACTTTAAGGCCACATTATCTACATTCACCCCTCTCTCTTCTTCCTGTTCCCCAGGTTCCCGGTCCAACCATGCCCGTCTCCCTGCTGTGGGCGGTGGACGTGTACGGGCGGGTCTACAGCCTGTCCACGGCGGGGCAGGTGTGGGAGCAGTGTCGCGATGCCCAGATGGAGTTTAAGCGGGTGACGGCGGCTCAGCAGTGCTGCTGGGGCATCGCCTGTGACAACAACATCTACCTGAATCTCCACGCCTCTGACCTGCCGGTCCGCTACCAGGAGGAGACCTACGAGAATCAAGTAAGTCTCTTCTGGAAGAATGGAAGCAAAGATCTTTTTTTCCCTCTCACTAGGCCTTCATATTTTTCTGTGGCTTTCCTTGTTTTCTGCATAACATATGCTGAGTAAAATTGAAAACATGGAATTCCCCCTGAGTCTTGTGATAGATGTGATTGAGTTACTGAAAAAGAAAGAGTAACATCCTCATACAACAGTGTCCCACTTCCTCTCTTGCTACCTCCAGCACACACTGTCAGCTGTGTTCGTTCACAAGCACAGGAGAACTACAATGAACAAGATTTTAAGCAAAATACCACACAGTGAAAGAATACTGTTTATTGAACTTGAATGGCCGACTAGGTTAATGCTTCCTGTAAATGACCATCAGGTCGTGTGTACATTAGGCCAATACTGGACAGTGGCTGTTTTGTGACTTCCTCTCCAGGGTCAAGTGCTCTTTGGTATTTTCCAAATGAGGTCAAATTGGGGGAGAAGGCAATGGGTTGGATTGTTGGGTGCAGCCATGGGAAAACAATTACTTTTGCTTGTTTTAACCCTGTGTGTTCTCTAACATGCCATCTCTGTCCGTCGGTCTGTCTGTCTTTCTGTCAGCGATGGAATCCTGTTGATGGTTTCTCAGAGCGATTGTTGCCAAGCGATCGCTGGCAGTGGAGTGATGTCACAGGTCTGCAACACCAACCTCTGGACAACTTCCAGCTTCCCTCCACTAGCTGGGAGTGGGAGGGCGACTGGTACGCGGATGAAAACTTAGAGGGAGAGCCCACAGAGAAAGGGGTGAGTGTCCAGTTATTGTTTTTGTTGGCATCTCCCTACTTCAGCATCAGTGTCTGTCTTTTTAATCCCTGCCTTTTTTTTAATGATTGAGGTGTTTGTTTCTGCAGGGATGGACCTACGCCATTGACTTTCCCGCCACTTACACCAAAGACAAGAAGTGGAACTCCTGCGTCCGACGCAAGCGATGGCTCCGCTACAGGAGATACAAAGCCATGGACACCTGGGCTAAGGTGGGTTATACAGTGTGTGTGTGTGTGTGTGTGTGTGTGTGTGTGTGTGTGTGTGTGTGTGTGTGTGTGTGTGTGTGTGTGTGTGTGTGTGTGTGTGTGTGTGTGTGTGTGTGTGTGTGTGTGTGTGCGGTAAAGAGGCCTTTTAAATTAAAGAGGTTTTAATGCAGTCAGTGGCAGTTTGCAAAGACAAGGACATGGGGGGATAAACACATTACATTCTGTCTCTTAGCAACAAATCCAGTGCATTTGTCTGATAAGCCATATTTATCTCCAAACGTGACTTGGAGACAACTTTTGGGTCTTAGTGAACAAAAATTGCCTGTGTGTAAAGCTTTCTGTTCGTTCACCTGCATGTCTCTTCCTGTGTGTGTGCTTACAGATCCCCTCACAGCAGACGACTCTTCCAGATCCTTTCAGTGACATCAGCTGTGGAGGTTGGGAGATCAATGAAGAGCCCAGGGGCCGTCTGTCACTGTGGGCTGTGTCCCTGCAGGGCAAGGTACAGCTCACACACACACACACACACACATGCAACACCCACCTCAGCCTAAGGCATCCATGGCATTTTGCTCGTTTCGTTTTTCGTTTGTCCAATCTCTAATGGTTTTAAGATTTTATGTTATATACACAAACACACATATAACTAGGATGTATGTGTTTGTGGGTCAGTTTTATAATTTTTTTGACCTTTTGCCCATATCAAGGTCACACACACACAGTCATGTCACGTCGGATTAACAACTGCATTTGCTTGATGCTTATACATTTCTCTTCCTCATTTACTGTCCTGCTATCAATCTTGATTATCCAACCCTCCTTATCTCTCCAGGTGTGGTTCAGAGAGGGAATCTACCACCAAAACCCTGAGGGCTCCTTGTGGGAGGAGGTTCCTCTCCCCGGGGAGGTGGTCCAGATCAGTTGTGGCCCGGGGGATCTGATCTGGGCGGTGCTGTGGGAGGGGCAGTTCATTGTCAGGGAGGGCATCAGCAGAGACTGCCCCAAAGGTAAACAGGCTCACTGGTGGAGGGACGATGTGGGTTGTGTGTGACTGCGTTTATTGTTTGTATTGAGAATAATACTTCTTGCATGTCAGGTACCTCCTGGGTGGTGGTGGACTCTCCCAGTCCTGATGTGGGAGCCACACATGTGGCCGTGGGAATCAACGTTGTTTGGGCTTTGACTAAGGACAACAAAGTAAGAAAATTCTGTAATGAACATTATAACAGACACACTACATGATTGGAATGCTGCTGCAAACAAATACCAGCTGCCTTTTAATAAAACTGTTATCCTCATTTAGTACTATGGTTTTCACTCTAACAGATGTGTGTTATGCTAACGTACACTTTTCTCCCCCCTCTGCTGCTTTGCCAGGTTTGGTTCAGACGCGGTGTGAACTCCCACAATCCTTGTGGCTCCGGCTGGATCAACATGGTGGGAGAAATGATCATGATCAACGTAGGACTCAACGATCAGGTGAATTCCAGCCACATGATATCACACCTTGCGTAAAACTGTGAGGAAGTAACAAATGAAGTACCTTATTTTCTGTTGGTTGCGGAAGCATTACCATATGGCTTTTAGTGTGAAGTTATGGGATGTGGACATATTTAAGTGAACCTATTGTTGTCGTGTGTAGGTGTTTGCTATCAGCAGTGAGGATCGGGGTGTTTACTTCCGACAAGGTGTGACCTCTAGCGAACTGAGTGGGAAAACCTGGAGGGCCATCAGCGTCCCCCGAGACGGAGAACGATCCCACTCCAGTGCCAGCGCAAGCAGCCTGCAGAGGTCTCAGTGGACGCACGCACGCACGCATATAGACAGATTTCAGCCAACACTTTAGGGAGTGGGCTGTAGTAGTGCCACACAAATATAATTATTTGCTGTTATTACTGTTGAATTAACGGTTTTACAAATGTACTCAAATGTATATAATCTGGGGTCTGTAATCACTGGAATACTCACAGAGCAGTTATAGTAGATGACAGACCAGGCAGCAACCTCTAGGTCTTAAAAGGGAATCCTTGAGTGCCTTAAACTTGCCATTTTTCAGTTCATGAAATTTTATGATAACATTTTGGTCGCCCAAAAATCTCCACCAAAAACAAGAAGGTGATGGCCAGAACTTGAAGCTTCAAAACCGTAGTCCATAAACCAGTGGGCGACGCCACGTCCACTTATATACAGTCTATCTTACAGACATACGTTTACAGTGCAGGCCATCATGTCAACATGTATGCAATATTAAATTCATACCGTTCCTCTTTCTCTCCCTCCATGTCACAGTGCTGGATGTTACTTCTGTGGTGAGGTGCGTGCTCAGTCAGTAGCGAGTGATGTGGAATCAGACACAGAGAAAGGATCTATAGATGGAGCCAGCCGCCTCGTCGCCTCCATCTCCCCAGAGTCATTTGTTGATGCCCCGACAGACCTCTCTGACCAACCGATGGACACCCCCAAACCCCGCATCCCCAAAGTCACCAGCGACAGCTTCATCTCTGAACTCGTCTCTGACCGAGAACCAGGAAAGACATTAAGGGAGGGCGGTCTTTCAGGTCCAGCTGTTCTGGAGGAGGAACCCATCCACGGAGAAGAAGAGGTTGTAGCTCCCTGTGCTGGTGTAGCAATTTCCTCCAGCCAGTCCGGAGGGCCTCTTGACCCCCAGTGGAGTAACGTTGATCTGGAGGAGGCGCAGGGCCAGCAGGCCCAGACTGGAGCCGTAGTGGACACAGCTGACACATGCAGCTTGTCGTCAGTGGCCACATACACTCTGGCCATAGAGGACCAGTACGGGGCAGATGAGCACTCTCTGTGGGCGTGGGTCAGTGGAGGCGGCTGCTCTGTGGACAGTCACTCCCAACTCAACTGGTTTAACTACTCTATGAACGCTTCATGTGAGTTACATGAGATAGCTATCTAGTAAATGATTAGGCTCTACATTTTTTCAGATTAACATTGAATCAGTGCTTTGAAGAATTTAGTTTTTATGCACAAACTACCGCTCATGTACTGTGGTACGGTGGTGTTACATCATTATGCAATAACATCTGAGTCCCAGAACACACAAAGAGAGGATTTTCACATAAAATCTGAGCTCCAAGGTTAAGGCTAGCATGACTATATTTTATTCTGTGTCTGCAGGACACCCATGGTGCATTTAAGGCAGCAAAAAAAATAAGTTTTTCCTTTCTGTCCTTCCCAGCTTTGGTCCAGTCAGTCCAGTCCATGAGTCTGTCGGTCACCCCGGCCCAGACGGCAGCCTGGCGGAGACAAATCTTTGAGCAACTCAGTGAGAGGACCAAAAGAGAGTTGGATAATTTCAGACATTACGAACAAGCCATAGAACAGGTACTCTCATTATATTTAGAAGACGAGACCTGCCCAACAGCAGGATCATCAGGATATCTATTCTTTTTTTCTAACTTCGGTCCTTATTTCTGTCTGGATGCAGTCTGTGTGGGTGAAGAAGGGAACCATGCAGTGGTGGAGAGACTGGAAGCCACACAAGTGGATAGATGTTCATTTTGCCCTGGAGCAGTTCTCAGGACCAGAGGGCAACAAGGACGGCATCCTCTTCATCTATTACAACTTTAATGAAGAGAAGAAGGTGAGGTCGATATTGTGTGGATTTGATCAATACCACACTACTAACGTTTCATAAGCCTTCTCGAAGGAAATAGTTGTTTTCATAGTGTCCAGGTCAGATTGTCACAATGACTGCATCTGTCCTCTGGCAATGGAATGAGGCATCCAAATGAATCACTATTGCTTTTTTTCTTCTTCTTTTTTTTTCTCTATTTACTTTCTATCTATTTTTTTTCTCCTCTTCCCTCTGCTGTCACTCTCTCCAGTACTTGCATGCCTTTATCAACGAGGTAACGATCCTGGTTCCTGTGCTAAATGACTCCAAACACTCTTTTGCCATCTACACTCCTGAGCGGACCAAACAGAGGTGGCCGATCAGATTGGCAGCAGCCACAGAGTTAGAGATGCATGACTGGGTACGTATGGATACTGCACAGAAAACCAAAATGGTGCATACCAATCTCCTAGGTCAGTGGTTCTCAACCTTTTTTCAGTGATGTACTCCCTGTGAAATATTCTTTCAGCCAAGTACCCCCTAACCTGCGCAAAGCATTTTTGGTTGAAAAAAAGATGTAATACACAGCGCTCTGCCATCAGTGTCTGATTTATTAAACTGTCAACACTGACGATTGCATTGTTGCATTGAATTCAGTTTATGAACTTACACTTATATTTTATTGAATATTTATTAAATAACTATTTTTAAAGGATTTTTGAATGGATGCTAATTTAAATATATATTTTTTAAATCTCACGTACCCCCTGGAGTGCCTTCACGTACCCCCAGGGGTACACGTACCCCCATTTGAGAACCACTGTCCTAGGTGATCTAGATGCCCACATGATATGGACACATAAGAGAGCATAAGATATGCCTTTATTGATCCCCATGGGGGAAATTCGGGTGTTGCACACATGCCTACCATTTCCTTTGCATTGCCTTCTTTCTGTCTTTTTTTAATTTCGTTATCTCTCTTACTCTCTCCCTTTCCGACCCGATCGGTCTGCCTTCACCTCGTTCCTGATCTCAAGCTGGCGTTGTTGAGTGACTCCTGCTGCAACTCCAGGGGGATCCAGGGTTCTCCCTCTAAACAGGCCATCTGGTCCGTCACCTGTAAAGGAGACATCTTTGTCAGTGAGCCATCTCCTAGTCTGGAGGCCATGCCTTACCCGACCCCCTGCGACCAGATGTAAGAATAAGAATGACTAACGTGCAGTGAAAAAAAAAAGGTTTTCTTTTTTAATATTTGCCATATTGTTTTATATATCTTAATTACTCAGCCTTTATGAAGCATTTATTCCTTTGTGCAGGTTCTGGCGGCAGGTTGGAGGTCACCTACGCATGGTGGAGTGCAACAGTGTTGGCATAGTGTGGGGGATTGGCTACGACCACACTGCCTGGGTCCACACCGGGGGCTACGGAGGAGGCTTCTCTCAGGGACTGGCCAGCTGCACAGATAACATTTACACACAGGTGGATGTCAAAAGTGTCTACATCTATGAGAACCAGAGGTGGAACCCTGTCACCGGCTACACCAACAGGTAGACTGTTTGCTTTGGGCAACGATGAGATTCAACTTCAAGAGGGGAAGTTTGTACTTTCACCACTGACATTTTTGAAATACATGTGCCCACTTTTTATCCGTTGAAACTGTTCTAGATTGCCAGGTTAATACATACTGCCACTCTCTTAACTGTCACTGCAGTTTTTTGTGTTTTTTGAGTTTTATGAGTTGGAAGTTTTTACATAAGCAGAGCAATATTACATTTCATTTTTTTCTCCAAACATCTAAACCTTTACCATAACGCTATGATGTGACAAACAAATCGAAATATTACTACTAGAGCATGGTTCGATTTAAAACACAAAGTCACACATGACTCATTTTGAGTTTGTTTTATTCTAGAGGGCTCCCTACAGACCGCTACATGTGGAGCGATGCATCAGGACTACATGAGTGCACAAAAACAAATATGAAACCCCCCTCCCCTCAGTGGACATGGGTGAGTACAGCTACACACACACACACACACACTTGGACAGGTATTCTCAAAGTGGGGTCCATGAAAAGTATTTGTTCATTTAAAGTCTTCAGACAGATCCAATGGTTGAAAAAGATTGAGAATCGCTGCACTAAATGCCCTGTTGTGATCTGAAACTGGTCCTGTGGTTCACAGATTGTACGCTAACCTTCCATACTGAACAAAGTATAAATACATCGGCTTAAATTATCATGGACAAGGTGTGTAGCCAGAAATACTGTCGTGTTCACAGTGTTTCACTTCCCATATTGGCTGTTTACAGGTGTCTGACTGGGCTATTGACTACAGCGTCTCAGGGGGGACAGACAGAGAAGGCTGGCAATATGCAGCTGATTTTCCAGCGTAGGTTTCATTTACCATTCTTCGGTTATTTGTACTAACTATGCTGCCCTCATAGTTATGATACTTATTAATATTTTCCCGCAATGTGCTCATTCCTCTTCCTCATCTCTCAATGCAGTTCATATCATGGCTATAAAACGCTGAAGGACTTTGTGCGTCGCAGGCGATGGGCCAGGTACCTATAAAAAGCAATACTGTCACACATGTGTTTGCACAGCAGGTTGACAGTGGTCTGAGAGTCTGATAGTGCACTCCACATCTGCAGTTTTTGTGTGTGTAGATTTTATTTTAAAGTCAACAAAGGGCAGACCGATCTAGGAGACAGAGCAGAGAGAAAGGTCTGGTCAGTGTGGGGAAATATATTTGATCACCAATCTGTAAAAAATACTTAACAAAATGTTTTAACATGCTAATCACCGGTAGTTTTGAATGTCTAGCTAATATGAAATATACGGAGGTGCTGGACACAATAACGGAGAGTCTTTACAAGCCTCATCATCTTTTTATGTCTTACAGATAAGATACAGTCAGCAAAAATAAAATAAAAACACGTCCTAAGGAAAACTCAAGCCATCATACACCAACATCTCTCTTAGTTGAACTATATTCACTTTGTACCAGTGATTAAAGAATGGAAACATTGTACAGCACAACTATGGAACAAAAAAACTCCAGTTCCTAAGCATAAACACATAAAATGAGGCTTATGAATCTATTTCTCCAGTGCATTCTGGGAGGACTTATCAATGGCTTCTTTTTGTCACATGTCATACACAGATATTGCGATTAGGGAGCACCTGTGAGAATTGTGTTTTTTTTTTCCTCCTGCATAGGAAGTGTAAACTGACCACCACAGGACCCTGGCAAGAAATTCCGCCTATATCACTGAGTGATGTGACCATCCTGCCTTGTGCGGCTCAGAGTAGCGTGGACGTGGTTCCTCTGTGGGCCATCAGCAACAAGGGAGACGTGCTCTGCAGACTGGGAGTCACCACACTGACACCTGCTGTGAGTAACATTTACTGCACAAATACAGACACCCCATGAACAGGTTTAACTCAAGCTGGTGAGTCAGCCATACATTTTCACAACCATTTTCCTGTTCTCAGATCCGTACCAAATTGTCCTTCCCTGCTTTTAACTGTGTCTAGGATCCTTTTCTTATTATGTCCTTTAGTCCTAATGGAGGCTTTTTTGTCACAGTTATCATTCATGACTTTGATACAAGATTCAGCGGGACATCTTTTATGTCTAAATCTTGTTGATTCTTGTTGAACATTATAAACATTGCAAAGATGCCTCCAGTGAAGCTGCAACAAACTTAATTATAAAAATACTTGGGAGGAAATTGTTCTGACATCCTCTTGTTGCTCACTCAGGGATCCTCGTGGCTCCACGTGGGAACGGACCAGCCTTTCAAGTCCATCTCCATCGGGGCTGCCAGCCAGATTTGGGCCATCGCAAAGGACGGTTCTGCCTTTTACAGGGGATCTGTCTGTCCACAGAGCCCAGCAGGTCAGCAGGAGAAACTGGGTGTCATTCCTGCATCTGTCCCGTTTAAATCTAAAACATTAAGATATACCTAAAAATGAGGAGAGTTAAGGACGCAATGTGTCAGCTTCTGATCCTGCAAACAAAGATGAGCTTCACTTCTACAGTATTAAGTGCTGTGTCTCTCTCTGCAGGAGACTGTTGGTACCACATCCCCTCCCCGGCCAAACAGAAGTTGAAGCAGGTGTCTGTCGGGAGGACATCGGTGTTAGCTGTAGATGAAAATGGTAAAAAACGACTGCATTCGTATTTAGAGCTTACCCTAATGCAAATATTGATTTCAATAAGTAGATACCTGATATTTATTTTTTTATTTCCTTTCCAGGTAACCTGTGGTACCGCCAGGGTTTGACCCCAAGCTACCCTCAGGGCTCCAGCTGGGAACATATCTCTAATAATGTTCGCAAGGTCTCTGCAGGGCCTCTGGACCAGGTCAGTACCAGGGACAATGTATTTTCACTGTTGATCTCCTGTTGTTATTGCAAGCCATAGATGTGGATGTAATAGTCCTTTTATTAGTTATATCAACAGTCATGACATCTGTCAATTTTATATTCTATGTTGTATGAAGCAACACAGTAAGACTGTGTTTGGCGAACATGAGCATGCTTTTGGCGGTTTATAGATTTTAATGCACATCATTTTTTGGGGCATTGAAGTTCAGACTTGAATGTGAGTTGTCTTTTTTATTATGTTGAACTTCTTACATGAAAGTATGCAGCTTTAATTAATGATTCAGAATATATGTCTCGAAATTGATAGAGTTCCGAATGTATGTGTCAACAAATGATTCCACACTAAGAAGTGCTTCTTTGAGATAATAAACAACCCTTTAATGTTTTTGATTTTTGTTGTTTTGTTGTTGTGGGGTAGGTGTGGATCATAGCAGACAAGGTGCAGGGCAGCCAGAGTCTGAGCTGTGGAACGGTGTGCCATCGACTCGGGGTCCAACCTGTGGAGCCTAAAGGACAGTCGTGGGACTACGGTATTGGGGTAAGGCACCAAAGAAACCAAACTGTATGACTGTGTTGTCAGGGTATTAAAAAGTCTTGACTCTAATTGGCAAAAGTCTTAAATAATGCATGTTGCCTCATGTAGGCAGTAATGTTAGTATACAATGTTTTTTTGTAGATTACAGGCTTTCAGGAGGACGTTCAATCCTTTTTTTGTGCATAGAGCCAGACAGTAAATATGTTCACTTGCAACAAGCACAAGTACCTGGAGGTGATTTTTCCCGCTCTTCCTGTCTTTTAGGGTGGATGGGACCACATCACAGTGAGAGGAAACTCCATGGAGCCGCCCCGCCTCCGTCTTCCCTCTCTAACAGCCCCAGCTCCTCAGAGCCCGATCCCAGTCAGGAACACAGAGGTCAACGGCAACGCTGTGGGATGTTAGACACACACACATAGACACACACGTACTGTACATAGCCACCCTAAACCATATTACCTTTGTAGTAATATGCAGTTTGTAGTCTATAGTTCTTGTTTAAAAAGTACTTCTTCTTTTAACGCTGGAGTAGCAGAAATGATAATCCAATTTCAAACTCTAGAGGACAACCTTTAGTCTTCACTGCAATCAGTGTAAAAGAAAGTTGTGACTTTTGGACTTTCAGAACTATCTCTAAATGCTGAATCTTTCTCGTTTTCTCTGAAGACAATCGATAGTCAATTTACCAGAATGTTAATTTATACTTAGCTGGCATACTTACGGGCATTTCTGTCTAATTTGTTTTTGGTCATTGGCATTGAACTTGATGGTCTTAATGCATTTTCCTTATTTATTCATCAGGTCGTCATATTTCCGTGGTTTTCTTTGTATATAGTGTTCTAAATAAGGTTGCTTAGCTGCTGAACTGTCAGCTCAAGGGCTGGTAGTGTATACAAAATAAAAATAATGTTAAAATTAGCCTCTGGAAACAGTAAAAACTGATAACAAGATAGAGCAAGCAGGATAATGTTACAGGCGTCACAGACTGCTTATCTGACACACGTGTACGATTTTATACCACTACAGACTGCAGCATCTGGATTTCCCCCATTGGTTTCTAATGTCACAGCTTTCTGAACGGACTTGCGATGCCTTAATTTGGGTGTATTGTTTGCAAAAATCCAGTCAATTGTTTGGAGCCAGAGAATCCAATTTAGAGTAGTGAAACCCAGGCGAGAAGCAAACTGAGTGTGAAAGGCTGTAAATCAAGGCAAGCGACCCAAAACATACTTTTCTGTAAGCAGTTCTCTGCTTTATTGATGAAACTGAAACCCTCACACCTAGTAAAAAAAAAAAACTACTGTGTATTTTTCAGGAAGTTTATGTTTTTCCCATTGACTTCAAAGCACTCTTGAGTGTTTTTTGGAACCAGCTTGTAGCAGCTGTAACAAGACCTGCACTAGCTTTAATTACCTGTGGTGGTTGCTGCTTGCCTTGTACAAACAGTCAACTGATGTTTTATAAGGATTTTAATGTTATTTTCTTAAAAAAATGTGATTATTTTTATGTTGTAATGGAGTACGTGCAATGGTTAACAATGTAAATAAGGGAATCATGTGGATTACTTGAAAATGTCTTGTGGTTGAACCTTCCTCTTTAGCAGGAGAATATTTGCATGCTCTACTTCCTGATGATAGTAGAATGACTGAGCAATTAGAAAAAAACGTTTAAAAAAAAAAACACTATTTTTTTTATAAGTCTGTAAGATATTAATAATATACAAGTAGTACAGTAGTTGCTGCAATGATTCAGGCAACCATTTATGTTAATGGTTGGCTTAATTCCCCCATTTCATAATGTACTGTCTAAATATGATATTGTCAATGCTAAAAGTGTACAGAGATCTGTCTCTTTTATCTGTGTATAACTAACATCATACTGTCAGTGCTATTGACATTGTGGAGTACTTTTTTCTCAAGTGTTGTGCATGGTCAAAGTAACAGTCCTTGTCAATAAATAAATGTGTTTATTGACAATAACTCACCCAATAGTTTCTCCTGATCTTTATCACGACATGGAGACATGAAAAATTCAAATAACACACACTTTAAATATCATCTTTGCCCTCCAGCTATTGGCGCACAACCTGTAAGAAGACACATGGTCTGAAATTGTCCTCTTGAGCAAACACACTTTCTATCTTCAACATTTCAGTATTCAGGCATTTCTTTTCCTCCTCGATGTGACAGTTATGACTAGAGGCAACGCTCAGCAGGTTTCTCAACAGAAAAACACACAGAAGATCATAAGATAACACAAAGGAGAACAAGTTCCTGCCCTGGCTCAAACCGTAGAAGATGAGAAATAAAGAGACAGAATGGCGAAAGATTAGCCCTGAGTACAATAACAAATAAGTCTTCATCACTCTTCATAACCACAATCCATCTGCTCTTCACCTTCCAGTCTGCAGTCTTTTTGTATGCTTTGTATATTGGTGCTCCAATCGTTTCATACTTTGCATGAAGTTCTAGTCTTGACAGCCCACCTTTATCTTTGGTCAAGCATGGTTTGAATGTCAGAGGTCTATGATCTGGAACAGCACCCATTTCCTGCAGAGAACCACTTCTGAGCAGATCCCAGAGCAGTGCACCTGAAGGACCTGGATATGGTTTGAGATTTGGCCCTAAAGCTCTTCCCCACACCTCTCTCTGCCTTGGAGACTGGTCTCCAGACCACCTTTCAGCCACTGTTAGCTGCGCTTGGTGAAGCTGTGCATGTGGTTGAGGTACTGGGTGAGATCATCCTCCCCATCCTCCTCCAGGTGCTGCTGGTAGCACTGGAGCAGCTTGGCGGTGCTGGCCTCGGACGAGACCCCTCCAGCGGGCAGGCACTCCGCTGACAAGTCCACGACGATGGTGGTTAAGGCTTTGATGTAGTTCTTTGCCAGGGTCAGTGTCTCGATTTTGGACAGCTTCTTGTCGGTGTTGACGTGGGGGATGGCCTCACGCAATGCTTGAAAGGCGTTGTTGAGTTTGTGCATGCGCTGGCGTTCCCTCTCGTTGCTCTCCAGTCGCCGGACGCTTCGTTCCTTGGTGCTGGAGCCGTGCTGCCTGCGCCGCCGGCCTCCAGCTCTCTTTCGCTTGCCGTCCCCGCCCCTTAGCGAGCCCCTCCAGGAGCCGCCGATCCGGACCGAGGCCTCCGAGCCCTCCTGCTCACTGGAACCTGGTTCTGGTTCTGTGTCAAGTTCTGGCTCTGGGTCAGACCAGGACCTCCTGGATGGTTTAAGAGCCTTCCCTTTGGACTTCATCCTGTGGCCTCCTTCACCTTTCTCTCTGTGACAGTGTAGTTCTCACAGCTTCAACAGGCCTGGAAGAAAAGATGGGACTGTTAGAGAAAGGAAGAAAAACTTTGTGTTTCTGAAGTATACAAAAGTGGCATTTTAACAAGAAGTATTTAAAAACAGTCTCCTCCCAGTCAGCAAGTAATCCCCAATTCCCTAACAAGCCTCTTGCCAAGTCAAACGGCCCAGCATCCTGTTGTATCTAATCGTCCTCTTGCGGTGTGAAAACTCCATGATGTTAGCTTTTTAATCTTCGCCTCCCTTATCCTCACGGCCCTGCGATAATGCCCATTTCAAGGTTACACTCACAAAAAACACAGAGGCCAGCCAGCACTCAGTTAACTCACCTCCATTTCTCTTTCTAACACCCAGTAGATGTTTAGCTTTAAAAAAAAAGGGTATTGATGAATCAACTTCTTAAAGTCAGTTGAATTTACTCTAGCTTTAGTTGAATGTTTACCAGAGTAGGTCCACAAGCAATGGAAATTTCTAAACCATATTATCAAATAGGGTAATGTGCTGAAACGGGTAAAAAGTTTCAGATAAAGCTGTTTTACATAGATTAGGGACACAATAAAATGAGGGAAAAAAAAAACCTCCAGGGTAATTCCCCAACAGCATCCCTCTCATTATTTTCCTAAACCAAGTATATCACCCAAACATTAGTGTTAGAGACTAAACAAGCAAAAGTCAGTTTAATTCACTGTAGTAAATGATAGCAGCAGCCATTAAAGTGAATAAAACAGCTGAACTAAAACATGTAAAAAGCCTTACCGTGGGAGTTAAACTAATTTTCCTCCTCCTCAGTGTTTACAGAAAAATCGCCACCATGCAGCCGGTCATTCAACGCACCATCATATAAAGTAAAACGAGCGGAGTGAGCAGAAGAGCGTCGCGGTGCAGCAGACACACACACACACACACACACACACACACACACACACACACACGCACGCACGCACACACACACACACACACACAAACGCAGATAACTGTCACATGCGAGCTACCTGTAACTGACCGATGTCCACGTCGCGCTGCTCAGCCAATCAGAGAGCTCGCTCACTCCTTCCAGCTCTGTGCGCTGCCCAAATGTCCTGCACGATGTCACAAAACTACAATGAATACTCAATTTAATTTTAACTGTAGAGTCCAAAATGGGGCGTATCCAAATAGAAGAAGAAGGAACTTACTCAAATGTATTTTTTTCACCATTTTGTGTGATGGCCTAGCAGTCGGTGATGGGAAAAGTATTCAGATAAATAAGACGAAGTGAAAAATAAAATACTATACATACTGTACATTATACCTGTAAAAGTCCTTTATGAGAAAATGTCAACTCATTTTAACTTTGAAATGAGTCTAAGTATAGCTTTTTTAAAATATTGGGTATAGTTTAATCTGTATCAATGCATCATGATGTATAATCTTATATAAAATGTTTTTGTGTAGAATCTAAATACATTATTAAATACATGTAGTAGTGTAAACAGTACAATATCTTTCTCAGAAATGAAGTGGAGTAGAAGTATGAAGCAGCATAAAATGGAATTAAAGTACAACTGCCTCAAAAGTACAGTACTTACCATAGGCTACTTACTTTTGTGCAGATAATCAGCATCCTTCCAAATGTTATTATTATCATAGCATCATATTACCACTATTGTGTTACATCATCCATTAAAAGACTCAAATTTACACTATTACCAATTTTTGGCACATTTTATAAGGGGTTTAATGAGATGCCAGAGTCAGAAACACTACTTTATTGTTTCTCGTCGACTCCTTTAACCCGAAGCAGTTAACATAATTTCCATTGTGGCTTATCGCCTTCCACTGCTTCATTTGAATACAGTCCTCCAGGCTACACCTTAATGTATAGAAGCAGAGCCAGGTCTCATTTAAACTTTGTGAGATTGTTTACCTTTTACGAGACAAACTGTTTTAAACGTTTGGGAGTAGACTGTGGTTTTCCTAGCATAATACAGATAAAACTACCGCACAACCAGCACAACAAACAAGGAAAGAACACAAGTAATCTCATTATCTTTTTGAATAGTCACCCACACAACCCTTACCCTTTTGCATGTGTGATCTGAGGTAATTCCACCATGTCTGTTTGACCTGGGGGTCCAAACACAACTGTTGGCAGTTTGGATTATTTGCCCTTTCCTGCTGTGATAGATAGTGGAGTGGAGTCAGGGTGGTGTCATGGCAGTGGATAAACTGACTGAACATTCGTCTGTTTCACAGCATAGTTTATATGGTGGTAGTCTGAAGTCGTTTTAAAATGTATTTAATTAAAAGTAACAGGTCTAAAAACATTTTAAGAAAAGTGTCTACAGTTCTGCTGACTGTTTCTATCATTTTTTTTATTTTGTTTGTTAATAGTTGACCATCTGCTATCATATATTAACTAACAGTTCTTAAATGTTTCAGAAATGCATTCAAATATTCTAAATGTAGTTCTAATGCTAATGCTAATGTTGCCAATGTTAGTCGTCTTTCTAAGTATGTATACATCACCTTTATAATGATTTATAAATTTTAGAAATGTATAACTGATCGAGAAGACATTCCTAAATATTTTACTTTAGTTTACTCAAACCAAAATCATGAACTTTAGGAGCCACACTAAGTTAAAAAAATCCATGACTAAGCTAGCAGCTAGCAAGAGCCACTTAACAAGAAATGTAATGTTAAAACATAGCAACAGTAAGTAAAATATTTAATTAATTTATTAGGGAAAATGTGTAATAGCAAATTTGTGAACTTTTTGAAAACAGAAGGAAACATCAGAAAATACTTGAATGAAGTCAAAGAATAAGAGTATAATTTAGCCATATTCAATATTAGCCTAAGAATATCAAAAACATGGAACCACACCAAAACAGGTGTGACGCTCCCAGCTCTCAGAGCCAAACACTTTTAGGTTTTGGTGTCCTTGAACAGCCTGTGTGTGTGCATGCGTGTGCATGTGTGTGTGTGTGTGTGTGTGTGTGTGTGTGTGTGTGTGTGTGTGTGTGTGTGTGTGTGTGTGTGTGTGTGTGTGTGTGTGTGTGTGAAAACTAAGACTGGTCCTGCCAGGTTCACTATTTCCTCCGCAGGTACGCTGTATCTAATCAACCAAACCTCGCTTATGCTGGCTCTGTGGAAACACTATCTTTAACTTTTAGTTTGTTCAGTTTCTGGCTCCATTGGCCCTAAGGCTTACACTGTTTATTCAGTCACAGCCGCTGATAAATTCTGAGCTGAATACACTTCAGTAATGAGGCAAGCAAACAGGGCCTCCACAAGTACGCTCTGTTTAAGCAAAACAAACTGTATCAACAACATATACCACTCGTTTTCCAGGTTTTACCTGGAATTTCTCTAAAAAAAAAAAAACAGTTTAATGATTAAATGTGATTCAAGACACAGATGACAATTTATTAAATTGAATTTACTGTAATTGAAAACATCATGTTTCCATGTCACAGCTCAGGTCCAAGGACACAACCTGGCATGAAGAGTAGCTTCCAAAGAGGTTTTGCATCTGGAATGGTACCAACACTGTTATGCAACTCATCATAGCCTGTGGTCTTTTCATACCAACAACTGTGAAAGCTGAATGCACTGTCACACAGTCCTGCGTGGCTGTGATGTCATGAACGGCAGGTGCTTAGAATCCATTTGGAGCAGAGAGAGAGAGAGAGAGAGAGAGAGAGAGAGAGAGAGAGAGAAAAGCCATTAAAATCCGTGACTCATCATAAAAAGAGGAGGGAGGTGGGGAGATGAGTTAGAGGTGAAGAGGATGAGATCCGGACGATTAGTCAGTTTTTCCATGAGGCGAAGGCCGACTGCCTGAGAGAAAAACAAGTGTGGATGTCACAGTGGGCCACGGCGACAGTGAGGTGGCCTTTGGTTGACTGCAGACGATGGGATGGAAAGGCTGCATTTGACCACCACGTGTCATAAACATCAGCACCTACGACTCAGTGTGTGTGTATGTGTGTGTAAATAACTGCTTATCTCACAGCTCAAGGTCTGACTCTGTGACATGGGTGAGGAACAGGCAGGTTTGGGACAGAAAGAAACGTTGGGGCAGAGAAGAGCTGCTCTGTGTCGGCGGGGACACGGTGTGCTGCTGAGAGTGTCTGACACACTGAAAATGGCAGTTCTTCTCCAAAGCTGAAAAGTCATCTTCCCACTCCAAGCCTGCAGGCAAAACACACAATTAGTGACAACCAAGTGTCAACAGCATCTGGGATTAGCAGGATTTACATACACCAAAGTTTGTTAGCCTTTGTAGTGTACCGCCCTGATCTTGTAGCATTGTCAGGGACATTTTAGGCTTAAGTCGTTAGTTACATAGTTAAATAAAAAAAAAATACACATTGTAGATGAAGTTTGAGAGTCAAGATATTACCTTATTCATCAATAAAGGACAAATTTATTTATTTTTACGAAAGTATGTATAAAGTTCGAAAAATGGTATACCAATAATCACTTCAGTAGAGTTGCAATAACACACAGTGGTCCCCATTTCGAGGGAAATTCTTGTATAAATTGTATCATATTATTGGTGATGAATTATTGTTTAAGCAGCATTTTACTGTTGTCGCTGGTGATGGTGGAGCTAACTGAAAGTATGTTATACACTGTTGGATAGTTTAATCTACAAGGATGCATCATATTTTATGAGCTTATCATATATTCTGTTTGTAAAATATTGAGTTCTAAGGCTACTGGTCACTATATTTGTGAGATGAATATAGTCCAGTCAAAAGGTGAATATTTCCCTCTGACTTGTAGTGACTATAAAGTGAGATGGAAGTACTCAAGTATTCTTAATCTACATTAATAGAGTTAATGTTTTTTGATGCTTTCCAACAGTGCAAAATGGTCGGCCCTGTTAAGTTTAAACACTGGATAAAACATGCAGAATCACTGGTATCGTCCTTTAAAATACTACCACTGTCTTCTAATGTGATGTCTGGCAGAGATGTGTAGGCCTCAGAGTGCAGCTCCAAGGTGGGACTCTCCTAAGAATAGTAACAGTGGGAATTAAACAGGAAACAAAGGCAGTGTCATTGCCTTGGTTTGGATTAATAGAGTGGTCCATAAACCCACCATGCTGTAGTGTAACAGACAACAGGAAACATTACCTGATCAAACAGGTAGACCATGACGTCATCCTCGAAGGACACACTCTTCCTCTTTTTTACATTCGTGTCGCTCCCAGACAACTCTCCTGCAGTGTGGATATGACCCGATTTCAGACGACTTTTAAGGTTGTTAAAATTGTCTCTGATAACAAGTGCATGTTGATTCCTGTTAGAGTTGTTGGTGTTTGGACTGGGTGCAGCACTAAACACATTGTTATCACTGATGTGCCAGCCAGTATCCCCCATAGATGTCCTACAATCCTCAGTGTAGCAAATTTCATCAAAACGTTGCAGCGGTATGTCCTCATCACAGAAAATGATGAACCTATCATGGCGATCCATTGTAACACTGTCCTGCTGGGTCACAATGTTTGGATTGTTTTTGATTAAACTAAATAAGTTGTGCATATTTAAAACAAGTCTAGTCCGTGGGGCCTTCTTTCGGCGCTCTGAGACGGAAGAAGCTAAAGAAGTGAGTGTTGAACGATGGGGCTCCTCTGGAAGACAACAAAGGTGAGGGGAGGTGGAGAAAGGTGAATGTTGCGGCACCACATTTGATCTGCAGTCACGGTTTCTCCATAACTGAGATGCTGCACTTCCTCTTTGATTAAAGATGCAGGTGATGGCCGGCAGCTCTTCATCAGCCTGGATCATCTCACCAGCTGATATCAACAGCTGGGTCTCTTCATTCCTGTATGATGCATAACTTGTATTATTGGCTATTTTAACTGGTTAATGTTCATCATCTTGTAACAAACAAGGAAATTAAATTTTTCAGAGCTTAACTGATAATACCAATACTTATTTTTGTAATATTGGCCATTGCTCCTCCTGGTAAAAGGCCCTTTTCACTGAATACATTTTGTAATGTCACAGTACGAAAAGCAAAAAAGTAACACCTGTGCTTTTTCTGCTAAGACAAGTCAAAATGTCTTCTGTGAAAAAGGCCTGTGATATTATATTACTTACCAATAATGGCGGAGATATGAGACAGAAAAGAACTTTTTTTTTTGACGGCCAAAACTACAAAAGTAACACCCATGTTGTATAAAGCAGAACTAAACTTTACAGGCATGACTGTTGTTATTATGTGGCAGTAACCAACTTAAAGCGGCTGTAATCGATATTTTTACAATGTAACAGTGTGAATGGAGGGTTGCTCTTAGATGAACCTACAGAGAATTATCACCACAATATGCAGCTTCCCTCAGCTTTTCTGAGCTTTATAGTGAATTAAAGTTTGTTGTTTATCTACGGTCCACAACTTCACTGTTTTGTTCACTCTTACCGCTCTCATAGCATAATTTATTCGCCACACAGTTTTAAATGGCACCAGCAGAAGTGGCAAATGTCACTGGCGACATGCTGTTTGCAGGTGGCATATACCAATAAGAGTCTTTGTGTCATACCAATAGTCAACACTGTTGGTGGCATATACCTATATCCTTTAAAGATGATGCCCAACACTGAAAGTCAATTACATGTTTTAACTGACTGCTTAGTGCCTGGCCAAAGGGTACTTGGTTGTGGTTGGTGTACTTTGGCTGGCACTTTGACCTGAAATTATATGTAAGCTTTGTCTAAAAGATAATCTCCTTCTAAAAAAAATATAATGCCATGACAATGTCTTCTTTCTCTCTTTTTTTTTTTGGATCCATTTGACATTTTTAAGAGGTCTGCTGCAGTTCACAGACAGCCCTACAGGATATTCTAAAACTGATTCGTCAGCCTTTGCGAAACCACTCATACAAGATGCATGCACACGCACACACACACACACACACACACACACACACACACACACACACACACACACACACACACACACACACACACACACACACACACACACACACACACACACACACACACACATTATTTGACCACTCACTCCTGAGCCTGAATAAATATCGGGGCCCATCCATCCTCAGTGACGAAGGCAATAGGAAACTTTCACCGCTCTGCAGTAACCTAGCAACCGCTGGATGAGTGACTCAGGAGAGGAAGAGAGGAGCTGACTCACAGCAGCTGTGACGTAAAAGATGTAAAAGGACACACACATACACACACTACTGTATGGTCTCACACACACACACACACACACACACACACACACACACACACACACACACACACACACACACACACACACACACACACGTATGCAGTAGGCCGTGAAGCCTGTAAACTGCCCTTTTTTCGGGTAAATTAACACCTTGCCGTGTAACAGGTGGAGAGGCTCAGGGGAAAAACAGATAGCAATCACTTTCAAACAACCAATGCACAAACACACACAAAAATCCCCACATAACATTCAAAGCTTCCACAAATAACATGATAAAAATCTAAATAATACCTTTTCTTGATTCCTTTGTCACTGCACCTCCTTTTAGAAATCCAATCTAAACCATCTAATGATATCACCAACGTAGCTCCATCCCTGAAGTATTTCAACTCTGTAAAACAGAGAGAGGAACATGTCTACCATTTGATATTGCCCCAAAATATTGCTGCATCATGACGTTGCAAAATGTGTTGCAACACATTTAATCTATCTGCGTTCAACCACGCATGACACCAGCATATTTATTTTCCTACCTTGCATTCTGCGAGCCCCACTCATTCCCAGGGCTTTTAGTGCAGGGCAGACGCCTCATTCAGGGCACGAAAAGAGACAAGCTAAACATATGGGAAGAGAGAGAGGAGATAGAGGGATGCACAGAAAAAGAGAGGAGGGGAGGGAGGCATCGGACGGGAAAGAGGGTGACTGAATGATGGGGGGGATAAATAGGGGGAGTAGATCGGAGGAGGTATGTGGAGGTGAAAGAAGAGTGAATGAAAATGATGAAGAGGAGGAGAAAGGATGTGAGGACAAAGAAAGGACAAAGCTCTCACATATACAGCACACTCCCTGGAGGCTTCCGGCCTTTCTGCAGCAGCAGAGTGCAAGATGGGGATCAATAACTCATCTGGTCTAATGTAACACAACTGCCTGCCTGAACCAGGAGAGTAGCAGCAGAGTGGATGTCACTGTGACACAGAGAAGAGTCTTAATAATATTAACATTAATAAACATATCTTATGGTCCCCATGTTATGAGCTCAGAATAAATTGCAGGATTCCTCTGGCTTGTTGTTTAATATTTGCGTAACAGGGTTGTCTTGTTAGGAGCTCTGTTTCTACTCAGGACCTCTTCTATACATTTATAAAGTCATAACTGATAGGACATAACTCCTCATCACTTGATAATTATAACTCATTGTGAAATGGTTCCATAACACAATTAAAATTCCTATACATACTCAGTAACAGTATAAACTGTGCATTTCTGATTTGTCATTGTATTGAAGTCCTGGAAACTTGCTTTAATTATTCTCAATAGAAAGATTAGTGCTTACAATATAGTTACCATCAGACAGTTATTTTGGCGATATGGAGATTGTTGGTTCCCAAAGATCTTAAGGAACCGTATGAATGGTTGTTCGAAGATTTTTTTCTGCCTACTGTTTACGCCACAGTTATGTGTTATACTGTATGATTTTGTCCCAGTCATTTTGTCCCAGTCATTTTATCCCGCCTTCGATATGATTATTATCATTTAGTTTGAATACATCTTTAATGTGGGATTGACTTGAGTTCAGGCTTAAAGAAGACCGCAATCTCTTCTGATTGTAAGTGATCATTTGGATCATTACAATTAAGAAATGAAATTCATCATACAAAAATGAATATATAGTTGCTCCTTAGTCAATGTTTTAGCTGCATGGTCTCACCAGATGCAACAGTGAGCATTGGCTCCCTCTAGAGGTTCAAAGCAGAACAGCAGGCAGCTTTTGTCAGCACAAAGGCAGAGAGGGGAACTGCAGCTGATGCTTGTTCCCAGGCCATCTCCACCAAAAACAAAACTTACCAGGTAATGACGCTTTAAATATTTGGCTGATACATATAAATTGGCAAATCGTATAAAATAGTGATATGTTAATTAAATATTTGGCCCTATGTACACTTTTAACTACTATTGTTAGTTTCAATAATGTAGCTATAGCAAGGATTAATAATATAAACAGATATACAACTGCTAATGCTGCTACATCATGACTACTGTTGTATATATTATCACTACTACTATTGTCCCTACTGCTACTGTACATGCCCCTATACTTCTGCTGCTGTGGCTGAGTTGTTCTGTTGTATTCATCATCATCATTATTATCCTGATATAACTTTCAAGCACCCACATTTATTAGGAATTTCACGCTGGTATAGTCCTCCTCTTGGCAACAAAATCACTGATGCTGGAGTTCTACTTTACACACCCAGACAGCATCATGATGTTGTTCCCAGGAGGCAACAATGTCACCATTCAGTCCAACTCTGCTCCCCGAGAGAGGGGGAATGAAAGAGAAAAGAAAGGTGCTGAAGCAAGAAGAGATGGAAGAAGAGATGGACAGATGGTGTTTCCATTCAGAATGAGTGATTGCATTTATTTTCTTCTCATTTTGTTATTGGCCACCCTCCCCCTTCCCGTCACTTCCCCCCGTACAGACGTCCTCCGAGGCAACGTGTCACCCCAGCAACTTGCACCCATGGAAGGCTATGAGGTCGTCCTGGTGCACTCTGTCTGCTCACAGTACAGTGTTTCAGTGCAGTCAACTCTTTTTTCACTGGACTTAGCAGAACGTGTGAGGATGTGATACAGTCGCCGGAGCTGAAAGCCTTCTCACTGGCACAAAATGTGAGCTTGTACCGGCACATTCTATTTTCACATTGGGAGGAATGATTGATGCGTGCTGTCTGAGTCGCTCATAATACGATATCTCGTCAACTTCTGCACTCAAATGTCAGATGAATGAGTGGCACCTCTTTGGTTTCAGGCCATCTGACTGACTGGGTGGAAGCTGAGGAAGCCTAACAGTTGTACGTTATTATCTGCTGTGGTTAATTTAGGCACAGGAAAGCAGTCATTATCATTTAGCCACTGATGTATCTGCTCTGTCAGCCAGAGGTGTGCTGAAAGCCATCAAGCGGGCTGATTTAGTTTGCAGACAGCCCTGTTCAGTCTGCCCGTTTCTCTTGTCATGCCTACAGAGAAGTATCTCAATCCCACAATTCCCTGCAGCATACAGGGAAACCTGAGCCGAGGGCACCAACAGGTAATAAAATAAAGAATGTGTTTGTTCTGCCAAAGAGGGTGAGAACAAGCCCAAGCCCCAAGGTGACACCTCAGCTTGAATTTTTACTTAATTGGTTCGGTCCTGCTATATCTCACTGCTCTGATTGAGCTGTAACGTTCACGGTGAACACCAAGAGAACTGCAGAACTATCCTTTTACACTGCAGGCGCAGAATCATCATATCCAGCCAGCGAGTGACACCGAACAATCCGTGAGAGGAGGGTAATTGGAGATCTTTGGGCTTATTCTGAGCATGCGGGATACACCGGGCTTGAGGCCTGAAGAGGAACACATGGAGCTGGAGTCGCTGACCGCCACCAATAGGACGGGGCACTGCAAAGTGCCGTGGGTAATACGGGCCTTTATTTGGACACAGCCGGGTCTTACAGCCGCAGAGGAGAGGGGTCGAGGGGGGTTGAATTGTGACACTAAAATAATAGTATACAGAGTGGTAAACATGTCACTGTTGTGTACATATTTGTTTAAGGTAATAAAACTGTAATGCCCCCTCGAGTAAGCACTTTTTAGCAGCCGTTATATCTTAAATGACAGAAGAGCATCTGATGCATCTGATTTTGTTGCCTTAAACTCCTTTTTAAAAACATTTCTCAATGGCTTTTCTAGGGTCTTAAAGATTATAGGGTCTTAAACGTGTTTGCTGACAGATAGTCTTTAATAAGATGACATAAACGTGTAATCCAGCTCAGATCTCTGGAAGAGTATTTATGAGCCTCTGTTGACAGCAGCACACCTGCTCTTCCTCAGTCCAGACTTGGGAGCTCTCCCTGCCTGAACCAGCACCACTGCTGCCAAGGCAACTGCCATATTGGGAGAAGTGTGAGTGTGTGAGTGTAAAGGGAGGGGGAGTGTGTGTGTGTGTGTGTGTGTGTGTGTGTGTGTGTGTGTGTGTGTGTGTGTGTGTGTGTGTGTGTGTGTGTTTGTATGACAAGGTGTAGAGAGACAGAAGGGGAGAGAGAGCTGTGTGAGGAGGGTGGGTCTGTGTTGGTGGGGGGGTAAGTCTGTCGTTATTAATTTCCTGGTGCTAAAAGTACACGGATTATTGGGAGCCATTTATTACTCCATCATTCACCATATAGAATCCAAAAAAATCCAAAATAAATATCTTGTTTACACGAATTGTGTCTGACTTGGCGGAACAAGACCCTGCTGAAAAGCAAAATGAAAGTTTTGCCATACAGAGTTACCTTTCTTGATGTTAATGTGGAGAAACACACTGAATTTAAGGTCTGCTGGGTGTAAAATAAGTTCAGTTTGGAAGATTTTATGTCACAGGGAATGTCACTGCCTCCATTACTCTGCAATCATTAATAAACTTGAATTAATGTAATTTGCATTGATATTTATTTCAGCTGTGATATTTTGAGTGTCAATACTTCTTAATTCACGAGCATTACTCAAACAAATAAGAGCAGAAATGTTGTTTTCCGGTTATTGAAAAACTATTTTCTTCAGCATATGTCGTTGCAGTGTTCTACCACTAGGCTGCAGTAGAGTGTCTCAGTTGGCCTCAGTGGGGGCAATGTGGTTGAGGATTTCTGGAATACACACAAACAAACTGAACCCTGTTTGGAGAAATGAAGACATAGCAAGAGTTCAGAGTTCAAATTGTTTCCTTTTTGCATTTTTTACTTTTACGATCCTCCGATCACATCCGTGCTAATCCTTGTAACAAACAAGCATCAAGGAGCGGAAAAAGACCACTGCTTTTAACACTAAACTATTGCATCAGTGGTGAAAGGCCTGTGCCTGTCTGTCATTTCATGTGGGCCCGTTTTTGCTTCAGCACTTTGAAAAAAGGTTGAGCAATGTCTGCAACTGTGTATGTACGTAAACACTTACCTGATCCCGACCTGTAATCAAACCACAGTTAGGGGAGCAGCTAAGCAAGGCGAAATGATATTTCAGCAATAACATAAAGTTAGCACACAGTTGACACGCACACAAGTGAAGACGAATTGACTTGAAATGTCAGGACGGCAGACCTCTGACCTCACACACTCGCATAGGCACAAATGCTTGAACACAAGCAGGCCCAGGACAGCTGTGGGACTCCTCGAGTGGTTTAAAGTGTTTATGGAGGAGCTGAGTTTGAGAGCTCGTTGACAGAGCTCTCATTTACAGACGCACATACAACGCTGAGCAGATAAGAGCAGATCTGTTTCAGCAGCTAATCTTAAATGTGATGAGGTTTACAGAGGTCTGTGACATTTGAACATACATATCTTTATTTGGGAATCAAGTAATACCTGGGGGTATATCACACTACATCTCACTATAGAAACAGGACACCAGGCTTTCATGTCAAACCCTCACTTTTAAATGAGACTTGTTTGGGCTCGTAGATCCCTTGTCCCCTGTCGTTTGGAGAAAAGGCTGTTCAGAAGGAATACATTTCAGGGAAGGTCTTAGCTTCTGTGTACCGTACATCCATCTGTCCAGCACAACTATAAATCAAGACCATGCCTCTCTCACTGACACCACAATCTTTGCTGCAACCCCAACCTCCCTTCTTCCCCTCAGAGACACCCGAGGGAGTCCCTATCTCCCCCCTCCTAACCCCATCAACCCTCATACCGTGTCATGTCACAGCACACAGATCCTATCACTTGCATCCTAAGCTGGCTGGTATTCGTCGGGCCCTGATCCAGTTACACGGCAGCGACCACATTTAAGTCAAAAATGTAATGAGTCAGGATTGTCCCTTAGTTACAGCTCAAACAGATAAGAAATAAAGAAGTCAGGACACAGAAGTAAGAAATTGCTGAACGTCTGTGCATTTGATATTTGCAGTTAATCTATAAAGCGGAGGAGGATCAACTCCCATCTTTCCTTCCTTAAGGAAGCTTCGTGGTTTAGGGAAATATTCTTATTGGCAAGTTCATACCGCTTTCATGTCTGTACGCTAAATATGAAGCTACTAGCTGGCTAATATAGCTTCGCATTAGTTCTGGAAACAGAGGGAAACAGCTATCTAAGGGGGTTATGTGTGCTAACAGACTTTATATGGACCAGTACCAGTAACCCGACAAACAGGAAGTTGCTGTTCCTGGCCTTGAAATTGCTTTTAAACTTTGGTTAGAAAGCCAAGCTGGCAGTCTTTGTGTTAAACTAAGATAGTTGGTTGCTAGCTGTTCCTTTAAGATTAGCATACATATATGAGATTAGATTTAATCATTTTAAACTCCCGGAAGGACACAAAAAAGTGCATTCCCCAAAATGTCAGAGATTTTTTTTTTCTTCTTTTATTTTTATATTTCTTTTTTTTTCTTTTCTTATTTTTATGGAATGTTGTTCTAGAAGGAATATAAGAGTTCAGCTTTTTTTGCCCAATCAGGAGGCTTATTAAACTCTTTGGACCTGCATTGCATTGGACCTCATTTACCTCAAGACTGAGAAAGCTTCAGATCATATCTGAATTGAAGAGGGACTTGTTGCATTATTTAACTCATATTGAATGAACTAAGTCTGGATGCCTTGTTCTTATTGGTCTTTTCACCGTGACCACAAATAACTGTCAATCAAATGTATTCTCAAATAGCTATACTCTTTTACTTTTACTTGCAATTTAGCACAGAAGATTATACATTACTTGAGTTATTTTTACATATTAAGTAAAGACCACTTTAGATTTACACTAATTTCTACATTTTAATTTAATGGTACATTGATTAAAGATTGAAATGTTTGAAGATTTTGCCAAAGGCCAATACTGGAGCATGAAGAAATATGAAAATATAAGATGAGAGGTCAACTGAGAGGCAACAGCATTCACACAGTTGATACATGCATGGCCCCCCGTTACAGTAAAGTATACATACTCAAAATATACGCATATACAGATCAAAACTCACACATCCAGTCTTGATTGATTCATGTCCAAACAGAGCAGTGAGGAGAATTAGATGCAAACAGACAGTGACACATTGAATGCCACAGACAACAACAACAACAACAACAACAACAACAACAACAACAACAGATTTAAAGATTGAGGGCAACACAGAGTTGAGAGCTGTTATTGAGGGTGGAGCTTAAAGTGAGTGTTGGAGGGGGCGTCTTGGCTGAATTTAAGAGTGTCATTGGTATGCCCAAAACACAGCTGTAGATAGAAATAGAAGAGGCAGTAACTGAACCCAGGAAAACGGAGGAGTAACCACTTTCCTCAGGGATGCATGTATGGATGAACAAGTCTCTCTGTCTAAGAAGTCAAATGCTTCAGACTTTACAGAGGCACTTAGAGATTTAGTTTAGCTTGCAGCAGGATATTATATCTAACCCTGGTGACATTATCATCCATCTGAATTAAGAATGGCTTACAAGATAAATTGTTTCTACTGAAGGCATTAAACACAGAGGGACGTTTGAAATCTTTTTTTGTAAACATTTTAAATGTTTCCACACAGAGAAGGTTAAAGGTCACCATGAATCAGAAACATCATGGGTTTTCTCATAAATGTCTCAATGAAATGTATTTTTTCCATAATGCAAAGATGCAAAGATATTTTACGTTTATAAACAGGTCATCGAACCTGTCAGGATATACAACACCAACCACAACAACATTATTAAATAAAAAGGTTCACTGAGAAATATCCAGCTTGACAAAAGCAATCTGGGCCCAAAAAAATTAGCAACATTTCCCATCCTCCCATTCCTCCTGTTCCTCTTCCAACCAAGATATTCACAAACATTTATTTTAAGCATACATTAGTTGTGACAAACAGACTAGACTAGCTGTGTATGTAAATAATAGCAGTGAAGTGTAAATGATCAAGCAGCAACCCAAAGCTCAACAGCGCCTGAATTAATGATAGAAGTATCTAAATAAATCTTTCTTTGGGGTGGACATCCTCCACAAAAAGTATCTAGAGCAACATTAGGAATATTTGAAACCAGGTTAGAAGTACTCATGAAAATGATTTAATGGTTAATGGGGTGCACTTTTTAACCTAAGTCTTACTGGTTGTGGCGAAGTTTTCATAAGGTTCTTGTCTACTCAGGGTCCCTTTGACTTTTGGACAAAAGGAGCCAGGGATAACTAACAACCACACCTACAGTTATTTAGTTAATAACTTGAAAACCCTCTCAATGCCTGAGCCACGATCTGTTGTAAAGATACAAGCAATTATGATGCAACACAGTCTGCAAAAGTCACCTAAAGTGTGATAGAGTGAGGGGGAAGGACAAAAAGGGAAACAATACTGGTGAATAGAGTGAGAAATAAGCACTGCAGGCTGTTTTCTAGAGTGAATAACTCACTGCTGTTCTACCAACTTTGTAGTTGATCTATTTTAGCTTTTACATAATGATATATGATATAATAAAATATTACTTGTTAATTCACCATAAAATAATGACTGATGCTACAGGGGAAAAAACAGCCAAATCTCACATAATAAATCATCATATATGTCACTATGTGTGAATTCATCCATGATACATCCTGTCAAAGTGTCCTTGGGCAACACACTGAATGTCTACCAGCTCACTCAATCATAAGATAAGCTTTGTTTCTATGGATACGCAGACTTGCACAAACCAATTCAGTGCAAATCAAACAATGTATTCAACACTGTCTGGTTCTTTCATTTGTGTAAAATGATACCTACCATCTGTTCTTGTAATACTTACCTATGCTGGTTTCCTTGTGTTGATTGTCCCATTGCTCACTATTTCCCAACACAAACCGAATAAAACATGAAGTTTGTATGTCAGGCATGTAAAAGTACAAAATTCCAGGTCCTGCGTGACACTAAATAGATTTATTTTCCTTAAATTAAGCCCAGTAGCGCAATAGGCTCCCTATACTCTCATAGGACAAGACTTCTC
This sequence comes from Anoplopoma fimbria, assembly GCF_027596085.1. NCBI lineage: Eukaryota > Metazoa > Chordata > Actinopteri > Perciformes > Anoplopomatidae > Anoplopoma > Anoplopoma fimbria. The sequence continues at coordinate 5,125,807 of NC_072453.1, forward strand.
TTCAGGTGCAAGACCCAAGAAAGTTAAAGTTTTCTATCTACACAAAAGATTTGTACTGCCGTCTTCCCTGTTTACGGTTCTCACACTGCTTGCAGCTGCCTGCGGCTGTCAAGAAAACAACCAATGCGACAAACCAAATCACTACGTGCACGGGACCGTCACCCACATCCCTATCCATCTCTCTCTGTGTCTGTCTTTTCCTCTCCGTCCCATCCCCCCTCTTCCTCCTCTCATCCAACACTCCATCACGCAGGAAGCCTGGTCTTCCTGAAAACAAGCATTGGAGCGTGGAAAGGGACAAGGCTGAGGGGGGCAGGTACGTGAGGGGGACTAGAGGATGTTTTTGTCGTTCTTCTGCCCCTCTGGTTGCTGCAGGCCTCACTGTAGTCCATCCTGAGGAAACCATGCTCACGTCACTCCAACCAGACCTTGGGCCAACACGTGCTGCCTGTTGTGGGCCGGTTTGACGCAGTAGGTCCAGTGTGCCAGCAGCCCCTCACACATGGGAGCTATAAAGACATATGTGGATTAAAACTTATTCTAATGGCATTAGCAAGCAGGAAAAGTCTACACAAAGTCACATCAAGTGTATTTCAGTTATACAAAAGGGGTCACATGTGGTGAGGAGAGATAGTGTGTTTTGCCAGAACAAAAGTCTATAACTTTGCCAGCCAACCAGCCTCCATTTCCTATATGTACTAGTTGCCAAGCCACCTGCAAGTGTTGGAATCCTAAGCAGGTGGTTTTCCAGCGTTATTGCAAATAAAAAAATGTACATATACCTCTGGTGTTCGCTGTCTTTTGTTTGCAGTTTCAATGTGAACCCTGTGAACATCAAACATATAATAAACATGGCTCTGCCTTGCACTGCAACATGACTCAACAATATGCTGTCATCATCAGGTAACTCTTGTGTCCAATTTTGGTGTTTTTTAGGTTTTTTTATTCAACCAGTTTTCAGCAAGATGAGACATAACAACAACCCCAAATGCAGCTCAATAGCGTGACTCAAAATCCTTTTATTTAAAGGACCCATTGTGTGGAATTTTATAATGTACAACTTTAGCGTAATTTTGTAAGTTTGAAACTAGCTAAAAGTTATGTCATATAAAGGTACATAGTTAATAAATATAAGTTGTATATTAATTTTAATTTACCCAAATTAACCCGTAGTGTGTGAGTGTGACTGTCACCTATAGCTTGTTTAGCATCTTTTTAGATGAACACCCTCTTGTCTGAGAGGTCATATGCTAAATGTAGCATTCTGGAACAAGGGGATTGTTGAGTGGAGACAGCTCCATGGAGCGCAGTCTGAAAGTGACAGAGGCCATAATAACAGGATGTTTACAGCCTGTGGAAACGCTGCCAGGGATGTCTACAAGCCAGCCAGGTTTCCCCCAGATGCACCAAATATACCCTATTTGACTGTGACTTTTGTTTACAGACAGATGTTACCTGACTGGGGGTTTTCAGGTGCGTTTAAAACCACAATGACCTCTGAACCCTGGAGAAACTTCTCTTGAACATTCAGTTGTGCAATGACAAGATTCTCGGTCTCTCAGCCTCCCTTTCACACACACACACACACACACACACACACACACACACACACACACACACACACACACACACACACACACACACACACACACACACACACACACTCACGCACACACTGTTTGCTGAAGTGGTCAGCTGCAGAAGACAGCAGACAGAAGGACACTGGTGGTTTCTGACACTGGGTGGGTGGGGGGTTGAAGCCTATTCACTGTAACCAGTAGTTTCTTTTCTAGTAGTCACATATTGCCCCAGGCTGCAGCATCCACCACAACAGAGTCTCCACCACCATGGCTATCACCGACTTTCTCGCAGCCTCGGACATCACATCGGCTCTTAATGCTTGTAAAGGTGAGGAAATGATTTTGGGATTGGAAGTGAATGTGTCTTTGTCTTGCTCTTTGTCACAGGACGTAAGGCCTTTGTTTTTGCAGTTCATTGTAGTTTATTGAAACCTCAAAGTCACATGATCATTTTAACTGCTTGGATCTAATCAAGTTTTATCTGTGATTTGACTTTCAGCAAAGGATTCCTTTAGCCCGAAGATGTTTTTCAAGACAGTGGGTCTATCCAGGAAAACTCCAACAGAGATTGAGAAGGTCTTTAAGATTTTGGACCAGGACAAAAGCGGCTTCATTGAACAGGATGAGTTACAGTTGAGTTCTATACACAGAAAATATACTTCATATTCTGTTCCACCTATAGATCATGAGTCGAGCTGTATCTCACCAGACAGTTGGTAGTTATCTGCAAATGAAGCACATTTAATGTGTCTATCCATTCTGTTCCTCTTGTGTTTTTTTCTCATTGTGGTTCTTCGTCCCTGCTGTTCATCAGACTGTTCTTGCAGAACTTCTCCAAAGGCGCGAGAACCCTGACTGTAGCTGAGACCAGAGGTTTCATGCTGGAGGGAGACGCGGACGGAGACGGGAAGATCGGTTGGGAAGGTAAGAAGGTCTAAGCACTTAACTGTAGATTGGCATGAGGAAGAGGAGCGCTACATTTCTTACTAACTGAGGGGTTTCAGAAATCAGGGCCTGTTTTTTATCAAACTTCTATGAATCACATGAGTTCAAGCTCTTTGTTCAGAGTGAAGAATACGACACATTTATCAAGCTATTTAATACTACGACAGTAAAGTGTAGGTGTAACTTTTAAAAGCGATCTCAGTGATCACATGATTTTTCATATTTATGCTAAGAGCAAAAATAGCCTATCAGATACAAGGATTCACCCTGCATCTACCATATTGACCACCTTTTTTTTCTTTTAAATAATTACTTTTTAATCTGTGATATGTTATGCAGAAAAACATATAAAAACAACTGGCAATTAAATTGTGAATAATAATAATTTATAGAAAATCAATTGAAGAAATAATAGAGAAATAGAAGACATTAACAAAACCAATCTCACATCATCAGAGAAAACAGATACTACAGGAAATGTTGTGTTTTATTGACAAGCGCAGACAATGAAGATGCATTGGAAGTGACTGTAAACAAAACCAGTGCCATCTTTATTAACATTGTTTGTTTTCACCCCTTATTAAAAAACTGGAGAAAAGATGTTACAACATCCTATTTAATACACACAAAAAAACTAATAATATACTGCTAAAAACTGCCCTAGTGTGAATTATACATGTTGTGTAATCATCATGACCAAAAATAATTTGTCACTCCAAAACCTGTCTCAGAAGGTATGTACTCACGTCTGTTTCTGTACTGCAAGAGATGTGATTTTTTATCTTAAATATGTCACTAATAGTAAAAAAAAAATCCTTTTATCTTTTTTACTTTGAGCATTTTGATAAATACAGGCCCTGTTGTAAGCCATTTGAAAGAAGTATAAGAAAAGAACAGAAACACATTTTTTTTTATAATATTATGTTATCCTTTGCTGTAAATGTGCCACTCCTTTTTCCCTTTGGTGTTTTTGACTGTGTTGCTAGGCAGCTTGAGTGCAGCTACAACAATCACCTCATACAAAGTGTCACTGCCAGAACACTTCAGTCCGTTTGGTGTTTATCTTCGTTCGGGTTTAATGAAATGAGAAGTTGACTATGGCCTGGTGAATGTGATAGAGCAAACTAAAAAAAATGTCTTCTGTCTTTCTTTCTTTTCAGAGTTTTCTGCGCTGGTCAAATCTTCATAAAACATGATCCATATGATTTGTTGTATGTTGATAATCTCAGGGAGGACCTCTTTTTAAAATGTGAACTAGCTGCAGTAAATAACACAGACTCATCCATGGATCTTATGTGTTTAGAGTGATAAGTTGTGGTTTTAATGGAAAGTAACGTAATAAAGTAATACAAAATAATGAAATCTTGCATCTCTGCTATGTGGCTTTCCCTGCCAAACAAGTGGTGAAATAAATGAACTTTTCTCTGTGATATGTTACAGTGTGTTTTTTCTCTCTCGGAGACATGAGCAGAATCCTGTCAAGTACCTTGTGTTATAATGTTATATTGAGCACTGGGAGGGGTCCAGCCTGTCCAAGGGGCCTGGGAGGCTTTGGTTTCTCCAATTATCGGCATGAGCAGCTTTCTACTGTGCAAATGAAGTGTTTGTCATTCTGGCAACCTCACTTTGACACCTTAGATGGGGTTATTTGGTATGAATTATATGTTGACACTTAGACAACATCAACTCAACATGTATCAACCTTTTTCTTTGAAATAGTTCTTACATATAAACTATGTCAATTGAACGATGATATTGATATTTATCACCAAAAACAAATAAATTCAGACTTTGCTTCTGCTGACTTAATTTAATTTTTAACAAGCTTATTGTGGCCACAAAACAGTCTATAATGTATTTGCTCTGAGTAATTTGACTGTAAAAAATAGTTTATTTATAACAAATATATTGAAATTAAGAAGTATTTACTTAAGGATTATTTGGTCATTATCATCTGTTTAGTTGGCTAAGATGAAAGTAATTTTGACTGCTTTCTGCAGCTATCAAATACACACATATACAGTATATGTATAATGTATAATATTATAAAAGAGAACGTGGCATTAAATGGAAGTACTGAAATTAAGTACAGGTACCTCAAAATTGTAGTACTTAGAGATGGGGTAATCTGGGGGGGGGGGGGGCACAGCTGGAATAGAGGCTCTGGCAGAGAGAGAAGCAGCTCTGGAGGACTGGGGTGTCTGGCAGAGCTTCAGATGTGCTGGTCCAAGGAATGCTTGCAGTGAGAAACTCTGGGACAGGATAGAGTTTCTGTGCAGGACTTCTGTCAGTGAGGCACATTTATTTGCAACTTTCTCTCAGATGGCAGCGAATATAGGTCATTTCTATTTCTGCTGCAGCATGAGGGAACAAACTCCTGCTCTCAGGTGTAGCTTTAGAGAAACATAGTTAATTAAAGTCTTATCATGTGGTTGTTTATTTCTCAAAAAATTTAAGTAGCTTTAGCTTTTCTATACATCTTACTTATTTCAAATTCACATTTCAGAATAGGAAGGGGGAGGGTGTTAATCACTGTCTTGCTGTCTTGCAGACGTCCATAGCATTGCTTTATGGGTTTCATACTCGCTGTGGGATATTTGTAATTTAAACCTGATATTGAAGAAGGGCAGGAATAGTCTCAGTATCTATGGCTGAGTCGTTCGAGGTAAGAGACCTCACTTGACCACAGCAAATGTTAAAGTCCAAAGACACGTTTTACTGGGCTTTAAAGAAGATTTGTGTCTTTTTTTTCGGGTGCTGAAACATCACACACCTGAAGCTACTGAAGTGAAGGAAGGGACAAAGTAGACAACATACTTAAAGAGATCAGGATTTGTAGAACTAAAAAAATTTAATAAGAATAAATAAGCACATAAGCTACCCATAGGCCACCTGTTTAATTTATAATAAAGGTTAGTTAATGATTTGGACAGGCAATAAAAAAATCTGCTGATAATTCAATATTAGCTTTAGTCTCAGGATCATCACAACACTGCCACCTGATGTATGATGGGCACATAACAGCCTGAACCTGTCATGAGAGCAAATATGGGCATGGAAAGACCCCTTTGCACTTGTTCATTACTTTCATGGTCTGGTGCTTTGTGGGAACTCTGTGTTATTACGCAACCACGCGGTAGTTTAACACTGAAGTGTGATGATGATGATGATGATGACACCGATGATATCAGCTTTTAGTGTTTCCGAAAATAGCATGACAAATAGTTTCATCGTCATATGGAGAAATGGTCTGAATGGGTGTAAGAGCTCTGAGAATAAAACCTCGCAGACGGCCCTCGGCTGCATGTTCAGTGGTTTCTGATGATGTGTGCTGTTGAATTAAAGAATATAAGTGGGTCACTTGTGGTTTAATCAAACCCCTTCCCCTCTTTGGCTCTCCAATTACACTCTCTGATAAAGACTGGTGTAAAAAAAAAAAAAAAAAAAAAAAAAAATGTATTTAACTTTGCAGCCTCCTAGGCCCCTTGGACAGCAGTCTAAATAACTAAACTTTGCACAATCACTTTCTGCAGCTTTGATAAAGTTGCGTGTCCACAAATGCTCCACTACATTGAGTTAAACGCAAGAACAGAGAAGTTATAGTTATTGAATGAATTCCTCTTGTTATCTTTGTAGTAAACAAAACATATAATGTCTTTAAAAAATCTATATGATTTTTATACCTGGTCACCACATAACTGTCCCCTGTGATAATCAATCACAACAACCAGACTTTCTGACACTGGAATGCCAGCAAAGTCATTGCAGGCATTTTATGCATGCCAATTATGCACATGGCTCGTTTTCACCAAAACTTTACAGTTCAGAGGCCCATGTAGGTAATAAATCATGATAGGTGATTGTGGTTTAAAACTATAGGGAGGCTTGTGCTTTGCGATAGGCTACATAATCAGAAACAACTTCAACGTATTTTATAAATAATTTCTTTATTAAGGTAGCCAATAGCAAAGTATACCTAAAAAGGCTTAAGGTGTGAACTGACATTTAAAAGGGACTTACACACAATATATTTTACAAACATTGCAACCATCGTAATAAAGAAGTTTGATAAAAACCTTTACATTACTCATGAGAAAAGTCCTGGATACGTTGTTTAAAAAGCTGATATGGTGTCACAGTCTCTGAGGTTCAAAACAACATCGTCATTATAAAACAAACCTGTCTGACAACGCGATAAGTAGCTGCGATGTGCCTGATCATTTGAATAAATAAATAAGAGTTTACCTCATTCTTCACTCCGTGATGATCTGCACAGTTTAACAGATCAAAACTACATGGCCACAGAGTACGTTTCACCCAAATCAGCAGCGTATATTATTAGCCCTATGCAATATCAAGCACTTTTGCATAGGCCCACACTTAGCCTACCATTTAAGCATCTTCATTTATGTGCATATAAATAGAACAGCTCTGTCTACTGGACACATTTTTCGACCGACTGCTTCGACTGCTTTGCACACAGTGTCCATTACATAGCCTATGCATCATATTTCGGCCGGGTGAAGGTATATAAGCCTGCGAGAGCGGCTGAGGGGTTCACTGCAGTGAGCAGATTCAACCTGAGCATAATCCACCCTTACTTTGGAGATATCCCCTGAGGTGAGTTGCACTGAGGAGCTGCAGACCTTTAGGCAAATCTACTGCCTGACTCAGAGAGAGTTTCAGGGCTTCAACTTCATGCAATGGGATATAAATCGAGGAAAGGGCCAGAATCTGAACATCAGAGGCTCAGAGTTTGGCTTTGGACTAACTACGGAACCAAATGGGAAAAAAAAATCGATTTGCCAACCAACCACAGCTGCAAAGGATATTTGATCTTTTGCCTTGGAGGGCTTGGTTTTGGGAAAATTGGACTACCTTTTCTGATCATTTGTGCCTTATCTTTTGGGGCTACCAGAGAGGAATACTCACAGAGAGGAACTGTAAAATATATTGCATGATATTATGAAAATTACTGTAGCTCCTTAACTTTGAAATGCTGTATCATGACCTAAAGTGCAGTGAGGGAACTTAACATGCTTTATAGATTCAAAGTAAAACTGCTAAATCCTGTCTGATGTGCTACTGATGAACTGATGAACTGATGAACTGATGACTTGTCCTCTGCTCTCCTCCCTCAGTTAAAACAAAAACAAAAATGGCATTAGCAGCAACCCTGAACAAGGCTGACATCACTGCAGCCCTTGCAGCCTGCCAAGGTAAACCCCACCACGAAAATGACACAGCATACAGCACTGCAGTTTAGGAGAACCTGGATGATACATGCACACTTTATTGGACTTTTGTTGTCTTACTCACATGTAGCTGAAGATCCTGCTGCAGAATTCAGTTGTTCATACAGAATCACATTACAGGATTAAAGATAAAGACAGTTAGAAGGTGCCCCTGGCATCTTTGCTGTATTTAACATCATATGTTTGTCCTATGAAACAAATCATGGGGCTGGATCAATAGTACAGTGAGCTCGCAAAATGTGACTTTAATGCAAATTCTGTCTGCCTAGGCAGAAAGCATGTATCCCAATTCACCAGTGTAGCTTCTGTAAGAAAAACACCTCTGCTAATTGAGCTAAAACGCTGAATGAGAGCCAGAGCAGGCGAATAAAAACCAACTGCCAGACCTTGAAAACGAGGGCCAGTGCAGCTGCAAAACACTTTTAAGTTCCTGTTTTGATATATCTACAATGCCTGATGTGATCTCTTATCTGTCTCCTCACAGCTGCCGACTCCTTCAAGCACAAGGATTTCTTTGCTAAGATCGGCCTGGCTGCCAAGAGTGCTGATGACATCAAGAATGCCTTCAAAGTCATTGACCAGGACAAGAGTGGCTTCATTGAGGAGGATGAGCTGAAGTAAGCAACTTCTCTTAGAATTTACCTCTATGCCAGCTCTCTCCTCTGGTGTCACTTAATGAAGGGTGACATAGACCAGAGGGCATAACAGAACAGACAGCCAACTTGAAATTTTGGGACCAAATTAAGTGAATTTCATGGGGAAATCTTAAATTATTCAGAATTAAATATAATGAGAAGAATACAGTGAGTAAGCAGCTTTGGATATTTTCTGAAAGATGACCTCTACATAACTCTGAAACCAATCAATTCCTGATCTGGCAGGAGATACATTTACAGGCCTATTTCTGTTCTACAGGCATATGTACTGTAATACTCAGCATTTCTCTCTGCTCGTCCTCTCCAGGCTGTTCCTGCAGAACTTCTCCGCCTCTGCCAGAGCCCTGACCGCGGCTGAGACCAAGGCCTTCCTTAAGGCTGGTGACAGCGATGGTGACGGCATGATCGGAATGGATGGTGAGAAAACAAGAGGAACTTTATCTGGAATTAGAACCAGATCTAAATATATGTTTTGCCCTCCATATATCTTGAAACACCACTCAAAATTCTCTCTTTCTTTTCTTTCTCCCTGCAGAGTTTGCCGCCATGGTCAAGACCTAAATGAAGAACAGACCAACATCTTACTTCACTACCCTAAAGGAACAACTTGAGCCAAGACATACTCCTCCTCTCTTCTTCTCCTCTTCCCTCTCACTCTCTCTCTCTTTTCAACTCTCCACACCAGTTTTATACATTTGACCTTTCCCCCCGGACCGTAAACAAACTGCTCCCCCTCCTCTCTCTCCCCCTCTCTCTCTCTCCCAATCATGCTCACCCCTTTGCTGTCCACGATGAATGTACCTGGCTAAGTGTATAGCGTGGTTGACTTGTGTCTTTCTCTCTCTCTCTCTCTCTCACTTCTGTCTTAGTTTTACTATGTGAGTTTTGCTTACTGTGAGATCAGTGATGATGCACTTTTATGGGAAACGGACAGACGATGAGAAATCAATAAAGGTTCTTTTTCAATAAGCCTGACCCTGGTCTTCAATACGATTCAGTAAATCAAAGTTACAAAAAAAAAAAATCAGCAATGTCAACACAAAGAAAGTCAAGGAATTGGTCTTAATACTGCGTTCTTTATTTTTTACACCAAAGAAGGTGATTTACATGATGAATATGGGAACAAAGTTTAAGAAACACCAAATTACCACAGCAGAGCAAGTGATCTAAAACGGGTTCTTTTAAGGAATTCTTATGTGCATTTTTCATAAGAAAGCCACTGAGGCCACAGCAACCTATGAAAGTAATTACATTACATTACATTACAGTCATTTAGCAGACGCTTTTATCCAAAGCGACTTACAATCAGTAGTATATTACATATCATTCACCCATTCACACACTGATGACAGGCTACCAAGCAAGGTGCCACCATCAGACTCTAACTAACATTCATGCAACATCCAGTCCACACCGATGGCAAGCCTTCGGGAGCAACTTGGGGTTAAGTGTCTTGCCCAAGGACACATCGACTGCCTTGCTCTCCACTACGCCACAGCCGCCCCAGTAATGCTGAATGATAAACATTTAGCTAAAATGCTAATCTAATGTAACAGCAGCACAAGTGGGGAACATTCCAAAAGTAACAGGCTGACTCAGTGATGTGCATTATATTACCTAAAGTTTGCTAACTTTAGCCACCATAGGATACATATCAGACCAAGTAAGGCTGTAGCAGCAAAACCCCTGACTGTGCTTACATATACAGTGAGATGAGATTCAATTCCTTGGCATGTCATATTCAAAGTAAAGGTGGCCCTGCATTGAAAGGAAACAGCCACAAGGTGGTGCCTCTGATCTGTCAGTAACTCACAAGAGTCTGAGTTGCTCTATGGTTTTACATTGAAAACTTTCAGGATTGGAAATAAAATGAATTTGTTATTCTGAGCTTTACATGAGTGAAAATACTGTCACTGACAAAGTGTTATGTCAGAGCTTCTCTGCATGTGATTCTTTTAAGAATAATGAGATTTATTCCCTTGGTTCTCGTTACAAAAAAAGCATCCCTCCCCTCTCTGCTAATGCCATTAGTGCTGACTGGATTCACAGCAGATGCTGCTGTGTCAGATGGTTTGAAAGGCTTCCCTTTGCAGAAAACAACCTCATCAGTTTAGAGTGGCCAGTTGTCATGGTGACCAGGTACAAACCTTATAAACCCTAAGAAAAGAAAAAAAACTTCAGCCCACAACCAACCCCTCACCTTACAGTTAGTCAGGTGAGTTTGGGCATGTGTGTTACAGCATGTCTAAATGAAAACCATAATACACTAAACTGACCCAACATCTAAAACTCTAATTATTTTAACTGAATAGTTGTTTTTTTTGTATTTGCCCTCTACATTACATTACATTACATTACAGTCATTTAGCAGACGCTTTTATCCAAAGCGACTTACAATAAGTGTATTCAACATAGGTATTCAAGAGAACTACTAGTCACCAGAAGTCATAAGTGCATCTCCTTTCTTAAACAAGCATCAAAAAGCATAAACCAGAGCAAAAGTATAGTGCAGAAGCAAATTGCTACGAAAACAATAAGTGCAACAAACTAATACAAATACAATAAGTGCAACGAACTGATACGAATACAATAAGTGCAACAAACTAATACAAATGCAATAAGTGCAACTAACTAATACGAGGAAGGCTCAGGGTAGTACATCTACTGTCACAGATGTAGATTTCCTATGAAATAGATAGTTTATTTTGTAAAGACAGTTCCGCAAGGGATCAAATTCCATAACGTATTTCCAGTTTTTCAACTTCCTCCCTTTGATGACATCTGATAGAGATTGGTAATAGGATACCGAATTTGTTCCTTTATTAAGTCAGCAAGTAAAATGTATACCAAATAATTCAATAGAAAAATAAGCTAAAAACTCTGCATAAGGCGACAGACCGAAAAAGATAAGGATAAAATGATAGAAAATAAAAGGTAAATAAAATAAACCCAGTCAGACAGTGGTTTTTCTAGTCCTGATCTTTTGGGGGGGTGAAAGGGAGGGGGAGAGATAATGTAGAAAAGAGTTGATTGGACAAAAAATATAGAGTTTATGACAGCAGGGGGAGAGAGGGAAGGAGGTATAACGAATATAAAGAGAGAGAGTTAATTGGCAGGTGAGGAACACGAGACGGAGGCGGTCTGGCCGAGGAAACATTTGATCCGCAGACAGGTTGGAAACTCAAGCATCCTTCAGCGTATATAAGACCGAGCCAGCTGTCAGCGGGCACCACAGAGCCTTATCTATCTGCTGCTGCTGCTCTGGACCTGGAGCCCGGAGAGGACACCGAGCCAACAGCGGTGAGTCCCGCAGATGCACCGGGGGGAAACACAGGTGTTGGCCAGGTGCGCTACCTGTCTGCTCTGTGAAGCTTGGTGGCAAGCGGAGCTAGGAGTGGAAACATAGCCTATGTTATTTTATTTTTCATTTTATGCACCTTTTAGAAATGTATAGCCTCGTCGGAAATTCTTCGTTTGTCGATCAACTGACCTTAAAAAAAAAAACCTATCGAATAAACGAAGCTGAGCAATGAATGACTTGATAAAAGTTTTTCATAAGCTATTTAGTCAATAATAGGATTTTTTTTCAGCTCACTAAGCATATGTGATTCCTATACATTATACCTATACGATGATAAAGATATATTATTATATATATATATATATATATATATATATATATATATATATATACCATAGGCATATATATTAAAACTAAATGTAACTCTTCAGGCTTTAAGGGATTGTACTAAAACTATTAGAGGAGTGGCAGAAAAGTTATGGATTTTTATTTTTACACAAGCAAGACCTTTTCTGATGCTAGATTTATATTTTTTCATTTATTATGGCGAAAATGTTTGTCTTTTTAGGAGAAGGGACCACATATTAACAACACTGTCGAGGCTTTGGCTTTTCTTTATTATTATAAAATATAAGTTCCCCCCTTTCCACCCTAATCATTTTTTACATTCCCTAAGTGCCAGTTATCTTGCCGAACCCAGCCAGTCCAATTAACTAGTTCAAGGGAAGTAAATAGCTTCAGTAATTAGGAAGCTCTGGGGAAATGAAAATTAAAACACTCATGCAGCAAGCAGAACAGCTTTTTTCAATTTGCAGAAACAATTTTAAAGTTGTGGTTTTGCTGATTCACCATGTTTTGTTTTGACAGCTTGAGCATATTTTGCAATACAAACATGACTTGCGGCTTGATGGGATCATGATATTAACCTAGATACAGCTGCAAATACAAAGGAAGTTAATCCAGCATGACACAAATAATAATACAAATATTTTCCTTTTCTTTGAACATACAGGATCAACATGTCGCTCACCTCCATTCTGTCAGCTGAGGCCATTGAAAATGCTGTCAAGGACTGTCAAGGTAGCATCTCCAAACACACACACACACACACACACACACACACACACACACACACACACACACACACACACACACACACACACACACACACACACACACACAGAGAGAGAGAGAAAGAGAAGGAGAGAGAGACACACCCTGCCCTACCAATGTTTGATCTTAAGTCATTGTTCATTGTAATGCCAGAAAGCAAATTATGCAGAATATGTGACTCAGACATGAGCTTCAACATTCACCTTCACAGGATTAATAGCTTTATCTCTCACTATCTAGATAATCGAAACACTCTCCGACATAATCTTCTTTACGGCTGCATTGTTTTCAATATTCTACAGTATCCTCTCCACTAAATTCATATGCTGCTTTAACTGAATTTAAAAGGTTTTCAATCATCTTGTCTGTTTAGCAGAGGCTTTTGCCTACTGGACTTAAAAGATAAAAACAGGGGTGGAAAATCTCCCACCTGGAAAGCAGCCACATGCTGTTTTAATCTCCACATCAGCTCCCAACCTGCTGAGCCTCGTGGGTCAGCCCTAACCCTATTTTCACTTCAGTTATTTATATATATATATGTATGTGTTTGTGTTTCCAGCTCCGGACTCATTCTGCTACAAAAAGTTTTTCCAGCTGTGTGGCCTGTCCTCAAAGACGGCCCAGGAAGTCAAAGATGTCTTCAAGATCCTTGATGAGGACAACAGCGGCTTCATCGAGGAGTCTGAGCTCAAGTGTGTGAGACATTGACAGGTTATATGATATAACAGATATGATAAATCTAAAAACTTTGATTCCTTTACTCGCTTATACACCATTATCCTGATACTGATGATGTTATTATTTTGTACCTTGATTCAGTGTAAATACAGTAATGCACTGGAAACAATCAAATATTGGTGGTAGTGGTATTATTGGGTTGGCACTATAAAGCTGTCTCCTGATAATATGCTGTGTTATTATTGCCATTATGTTATATAATTCAACCTGAGGATCGACCCGAGCTGTGCAATTTAGGGATTGGTGCGTTTATGTGCTTATTAAAGCGTCCAATTGACTCAAATAACTACAGCACATATACTTGTGTGTGTCTCTAGATACTTCCTGCAGCGGTTTGTCTCCGGGGCGCGGACACTGACCGAGGCAGAAACCAAGAGTTTCATATCAGAGGCTGATGCTGACAGTGACGGCAGAATTGGATCAGAGGGTCGGTGTCTAATTTCTCACATTGTGTTTGAACAAACTCATGATGTCGACAGAAATGATCTCATTGGTTGGGCTAAATCAAGTCCAACAACCACAATCTATGTCAACAGAGAAGCGATGGCTATTTAAATTCTTAGAGCACTTTTAACTTACTTACTTATTAAGGTTTCTACCTTGATGATTTTCTTCCATCTACCTTTAAAACCCCCAGTTTGTAGCTGAACTGCACCACTCAAATGTGAGAAATGTGTTCAATTTCTTTAGGGATTAAAGTCATGTTTTTTTTGCCTATTGTCAAGTTACTAGCAATATCAATAGGATAAAGGATTTAGACAGTGAATATTTTTGCAGATGATTCACAGCCAATTCAACATGCTTTTCTTCCTCCAGAATTCCAGACTATGGTCCTGTCCTGAGTATGATGAAGCTCAAGTCTTCAGGCCTTCAGTCCTCTCGCCCCACCTCAGGAGTCTTCTGATCCAAGCATCCATTCCTTTGTGATTTCTTTTGTTTTCTACTAAATTCTGTGTGTGCTAATTGTTTTTAAATGACCTTTTGTCCATTTAAACACAACAGGCTTTTTAGTCTTTCCTACGTGTACTTCTACGTTTTCTTTTCTGTGCACACCCTGGATCTGTCAATGGATGAGATAAATAAACATGTGGAAACACAAATCATGTCTTTGTATTTATGTCTTCTGAAAATATGTAATATTGATAAACAAATGCTCTAAAATTATTCCTCATTCCATTTATTTGCTACAATAATGCATGTATGTACACAAATGCTAGATGATTCATCAAGAGCATAAAGAGAGCAGGGAGCAGGGAATAAGTATGGGGAATAAAGGCTTGATGGGATTATTTAAAAGTGTTGCATGTCTGAATATGCCAAAGAAAAGTTTAATTTGAAAATGAGTTTATATTCTTTTTGGATTCTATTTCCACTTGGAATTCATCTTGCAATATTTAAAAATCGTGCAATAATATAAAACAGAACATTTTATAATTATGATGTATATTATATGTTAATGTAGAGTTGCAAACAAATTACAGTTCTAAACAAAAAATCATCACTTAGTTGATCACACACAAGAGAAGCTGTAGTTCAGACTCATGTTGGTGACAATGAAGTGCATTATTATGTTTGGTGAATTATGCATGGATCATACTAAAAGTTTAGCTATTTGAATTTAGTATTAGTTGAGTCATGGTTTTTAAAGCATTACATTTTTATAAAGAAAATATAAGAAACATAAATTGGTTAAATGTGAACGTTTTTGTTGAGGGACGGGGAACATTTCTTTCTTAATTGAAGTTAATAGTGTCATTGGTGAAGACTCAATCCTCTTTACAAAGCGTTTCTTCAAAAACCTCACTGATAATATTGATAACTAATATTGAATTAACCCACAACATTGCATATTCAAAAGTACATTTAATAACCCAGAAGTTACTCAACTTCCCAGTTTGGACTAGGAACCTTTATTTGGCTTGGAATTCGATTGTACACGAACAGTTGAACTTGTGACACCGCGCTGTCAAAACCAGGAAGTTAAAAATGTAAAGTATTATGCGGCATCTCCATGGGCATCCCCTCTCATTGATATCATTTCCTCATGTGTTCTTTTTTGTAAACGCCCTTTCTAACCACAAGCACCTGGACGTGTTGGGTTTATGCTCTTTAAGGTGAGTGTTACCGTCGTGTTATTATTTTATTTATTATTTTCACTCAGCTTCCCTCCGCCTGGAGCATAACTCCAGTGCTAGCAGAGACAGCTAGCCGGCTAACTAGCTGCTCAGACTGACTTAACGTCGAACGACCGGTAACAACAGAGAGTGTAAAGACATTGAGAGGTTTCCCCTCTCTAGGTGTTAGCGTTACCTCAGCTCGCAGAGACTTAACCGGCTCTACCCCATTAGTCCTGTTGTCCAAGTTACAGTAAAATAAGTGCGCATGACAGTGACGAAATGTAATACAAGAAGCAAACAAACGTGTCCCAATGATGCAAAGGTGAAAGGTACTGTTATCCAGTACTAGTTATTCCAATACTTAATTCATGTAACGGCTTCTAGGTTACTTGGCCTTAAAGGTTTTTAACTTTACATTCAAAAAACTGCACAAGATTGTTGTGCTTACCTGACACTTTGCAGAAATATTGCACACACACAGTGATGCATTCGTGAATCCTTAAGGAGGTAGCATGGTGCATATGCATTCTACTGCTGAAGGTTAACATTACATTAAGTTTCCAGTTTATTACTGTATGCACACCTAGCTAAAACTAATGCATTACAATACAACAGCTCTGCAATAATAACTCCTATACCTTCATAAAGGTTATGTGATTTTTCTTTTGTTTTTACATTCAACTTTATGTCCACTTTTTGGGCCATAGTTTGTGATGCAAATGTTTGAAATGTGATCAGTGCATCTGTAGTCGAGGTGGCTGTGGCTCAGGGGTTAGAGCGGGTCAGCCGTTAAACCTCAATTTTGGAGGTTTGATCTCCAGCTCCAACTGTTCCTATGTTGAGGTCTCCTTGAGCAAGACACTGGCTGCTTCTAACATACTTAGAATATGTGAAATGCAGAGTATGAGTGTATGTATATGACAAAGGCGATAAAGTGTTCATTATTTTTATCCCTAGTATAAATGTCTTCTGTACTTCCAACTTTGACTGATGCACATCAGCTGTACTCATGTGTGTGTGTGGACCCTCTAGAAGTTAATGATTCGTATCTCTAGATTTGTCATCTGACAGTGTGATGTATTTGTCTCTGTTCTGCAGGCACACGGCATGCTAACCCATCTGTCTTTGGAGCAAAGGAAATTCGATTACACTAATGCTGATGATTAGGTGAAAGCGGACATGATTGTGTTGATACAAGGCATGATGTCTAGAGTTCTTTCAGCTTTTAACTGTGTATCTGTTTCTGTCAACCTTCTCCTTGTGTCGGTTACAGTCCCAGAATGGCTTCAGGAATGCAAGAGAAACAGTTCACACCATCCCTGCTGAACTTTTTCGTCTACAACCCCACATTTGGGCCTCGGGAAGGAGAGGTGAGGATGATTCCCAGATGAAGATATGCTAAGCACATGTTTTACAGCTGAATCAGTGTATTATGGTGATTAGGAAAACATTATGATAGTGTAATTGCTAATTCAAGATGTGTTTTTTTTAGGAAGAAAAGAAGATCTTGTTTTACCACCCAAGTGATGTGGAGAAGAATGAGAAGATCAGAAATGTGGGCCTTTGTGAGGCCATTGTTCAGTTCACAAGGTAAAGAGTTCAGTACTGTATTTGCAACAGAAGCAGATTAAAGCTACAGCAGCATTTCCCCTAACACTTTACTGACTGGGTGGATTTTGATGTTTATTTAGCTGTCTGGCATCTTGTCAGGACTTGAGTGGATTCAAAAAGTGTCTAACATTAATTTCATGGCTTAGTTTAATTAGCTTTGTTGAGGAAAACCCAAAAGTTCAATTTCTTTGAACCTGAGGTATAACAGAATAGGGAAATGTTGCAATAAGTGGCCTGACACACACTGATGCATATCTAACGCCTGTAAAAGCACAAAAGCGATCCTCTTGGTTGGGTGTGTCTACTTTGTTTTCACGTCGTGTCTTCTATCTTTCAGGACTTTCTGTCCAACCAAACCAGCTAAATCCCTGCACACACAGAAGAACCGTCAGTTTTTCTTTGAGCCCGAGGACAATTTCTGGATAGTCATGGTATTTTAAAGGCTTACATGTACATCACTTGTTCAGTATTTAATCTGTTTGTTTAGAGACTTTGTTCACCTTCTGTGGAATGTAGTTTTGCTAATCCGTTTTATCTGCCATTTATTTACATATTTCAAATTCCTTCCTCAGGTGGTTCGAAACCCAATGATTGAGAAACCAAACAAAGATGGTAAACCTCCCACAGTAGAATATCAGGAAGAGGAAATACTTGTGAGTATGGAGAGATACTCATCAACATCTGTCTTTCTTACATTCATCAGTTAAGAGTTGTACTTAACTGGCACTCTTGACTCTGCAGGACACTGTTTATGGTGCAGTGGTAAGGCAATGCTACAGTATGTACAAGGTGAGTTTCGGTATGTTTTAGAATCTGTTTTTCATTTTCCTCTTCTTCTAAAAGCAATATAATAACACCTCTGCAGTACCTCAGACTTCCCAGTTCAAGGCTTCTTGTTGATGCCAAAAGAAGCATCTTGTAACAGTGATCCCTTTCCTTGTGCTGTAGCTCTTCAATGGTACGTTTGGCAGAGCAATGGAAGCCGGCGGGGTGGAGCTGCTAATTCAGAAGCTTGAAAAGTTCTTCTACAGGGTAAAATCCTTTTTTCTAAGTAGATATGTTTTTTTTTTACACACTCTCTACCAAGGTGTTCATAAAGTAAAAGTCAGTTAAGCCTCAAAGTCTGTGTTTTTCAAAAGGTCTGCTCTCCATTGATGATAAATGGACATTGTTTCTTTGTAGAAACTCACTTGGGAAAGCGGTTGAAAAGATGCTTGGTGTCATGGCTTATTATTTGATAACGATCTGTTTACATTAGCTCCCTTTGCCTCAATGCCGGAGGGACTCGGCTCCAAGCGTTAATGTTTATTTGAAAGTATAAAAAATTCATTTGTAATTAAGGAACGCCCTTCTTAAGTTAACACAGGCTTCCCTCTTCCCCATGTAACCCAAAGACAGAGAGAAAGAGAGAGGCTGTGGTGTGGGTGTCAGAGGTTGAATGTCAGGATGATGCAAGCGTCTCTACAGAGCATCAGTCAGAGAGTTTCTTATTCCTCTGTCTTTATTGCACTGTAAGCAAGCCCGTTATAGGTGGGTAAGCTAACCCCTTTCTTCTTTCCCTTCTCCTGTGTCTCTGGGCTGTCTCCCGTTATTTTTCGGCGTTGTTGTGCGCCTGCTTGTGTTTCCAGTATCTTCAGACTCTCCACTTGCAGTCCTGCGACTTACTGGACGTATTCAGTGGCATCAGCTTCTTCCCACTGGACAAGATGACCTACCTGAAGATCCAGTCCTTCGTCAACAGAGTGGAGGAGAGCCTAAGTCTGATCAAATACACGGCCTTCCTGTATAACGACCAGCTTATCTGGTACGGACTGAACGCGTGTGCGTGTGTCCTTGTCCTTAAAATCCACCCGTGGATTTGTTAATGTGGGGCTCAACCTTGTACAACCCTGCATATATTTGCAACCATGCACCATTGTATAATCCAAGCTTTGACATCTACAAACACATCGGGGTATGCTAGATAAACAGAGTTGGCTCTAAACACGACCTGTAATCCTCTTTGGCGTTAATGTGCCCCATGACATGTCATTGCCTTTTAATTGTACTGAGGTGTGTGTGAGAGCACGGAGGATTACATGATTCCTAATGAAATGATTTGAAAGCAGTATGATCTTTCATCGTGAACCGTCACTGGACAAATTGGGAGGAGACGTTTAATTATTGTCCAAATTAAGCGGTATTCCTCTGGAGTATTCATTAAAGTGTAATTACAGTCAGGAGACACTTGCCCATGATGCATGACCCAATTTACAACACACTAAGAAAAAAAAAATACTGTACACAGCCACATCTTTTGTTGTGCATTGAATGTGGTATAATGCTGTTATTGTTGGGACTGTAGGAGCGGACTGGAACAAGATGATATGAGGATCCTGTACAAGTACCTGACCACCTCGCTGTTCCCCAGACACTCTGAACCAGAGGTGAGGAGGTGGGGGTGCTGCCGGTGCACAAGGACAGATAAAGTGAATAGGTTAAGGAAGTGGGGGAAGAAAAATGGAGCATGAAATGAAAGGAAAAAGGAGCAAGGGATGTTTTTGTAGGACAGAGGAAAGAGGCTCACTGCTCTCTACCTGCTCCTAGAAAACCATTGCAAAACATATCTGTTATAAAGACAAGACATAGTGTGTTCCCCCTAATATGCTTGCCCTTGATATAAAAATGTAATGTGATCAATATGGTTTTTAATATTCATGATCCAGACAGAGCGTATAAGACTACTGGCCTTAATATGAACTCTGAATATTACATTCAAAGCCAGGCCATTCATTTTCACTCTAATCCTTTGTCCTTCTTTTCTATCTGTCGTATTTCAGTTGGCTGGCCGGGACTCTCCTCTGAGGCCAGAGGTCGCAGGGAATCTGTTGCACTATGGGAGGTACGTCGCTGGTCCCATGTGTCTGTATCTGTGAACCTGCTTCCTCTGAAGAGGGTAGGAGGAAATAATAGTATCTATGCGTGTCAAAAAGCATAATGTGGAAGTTGGCAAGAGTGTTTGAATATGCGTGCCTGTCTTTGTGGTTTTGACCAACTGACTTAATACATTGTTCGCAGTCAACCGAATTATTTAAGGAAACACCCTTGGCTAACACCCGTTTAAGGAAGACAGCAGGAGGAAGATTATTACTGCCGCTGCAGTGTGCAAATGGACTTTTTTGTCCATTTTCAGTACACATATGTAAGAAGAGAAAGTTTACTCAGGAGTTTGCGGTCTGACAAAACATGCATCTGCATAATGATTGAAGTAACTAGTTCCTGAAGGTGAATTGAGACGCTGCAGTAGTCCAAGACTGACTCCTGGTGCCCTATCCTGGGACAGGAAACACAGCTTTAAAGCTCTAACTGGAAAACACACCAGAATATAAAGAGTATTTGATGAGGGCCAGAAAAAGCTGTTACAACTAGTAACTAGCCTAAAAGTAAGATATACAAATGAAAACATCCACGCAGGCAAAGCTACACAGTAGAGGAGCAAGTAACCACACATAGTCATGTCTTCCAATGGTTCCACTTAATGTTAAGTGGCATACTTGGTATCCCGTGCATCAACAGCACAATGAAATCCTTGTTCTGTTTGTGATCTCATCTTTTGGATCTGGCAAGAAGAAAGTGAGGGGTCAACAGCTTCTGGTCCATTTTTAGAATAGAGAAAATGAATCTCTTAGTTCTGTTGCGTCAAGTATGCTAATTACTTAATAAGGTCTGGTTCCGTTCATCCCACACGTTGGTTCTAGATATCTAGACAGCGAGAGGCTCTGTTGTTGTGAAATTTGGTATGAATATTCATGGCACCCAGATGATGATTCATCCCCATTTTGGAAACCCCTGTACTTTCCTCTACTGCCACCATCAGGCCAAACCTTCCACCTTGAGCAACACTTAGATCCATTACATGGTGTCATAAGAAAATAAGATAAAGACTTCCCTGCAATTTGCAATTTGCTTAGCTACTCAGGATAACCTGATAAAGAATCTAGAGCTGAAAAGATATGTCAGTTGACTAAATGCCAATACTTTTGAAGTGCTTTTTGACTAAAAAAATTAAAAACAATCCACTTGTTCCTGCTTTTGTTTTGGTTCCAAATGGGAATATTTCATGATTTCTAACTCTACAGTTATGTTGTTTTGAATATCTTTGGGATTTGAAGTGTTGGTTGAACTAAACAAGGCATTCAAACACAGAACATTTGGTCCAGGGTAACATTGATTTGACATTTTACACTATTTTCTCTATGCGATAAATTAAGGATTAATTGAGAAAAACAATTGAAGCCCCAGATTAATTGGACAACTCTCGCCTTTTCCTGAGTAGTCTTAAACCAAAGTGTTGGGGAAACTAAAATGTTGACCTGCTGATGGTGCTAGAGGGAATAGTCAGTGAACAAGCAGTAGGCTTCATCCTTTGTGGGGAAACATTAATTTCATGCCAATCCATCCGATAGTTGTTGACATGGTAGACATCTTATAAAATGAAAGATTCGAATGAAATTTGCTGAGTGCATCTATGCTCCCAAGAAGATAAACTTTTGACATATTCTACATTTAGGCTCTTCTTTCCAGCATCACAGCCTGTCAGGGTAGTGATCCTTTTGATTTTTAGTCTCTCAGACATCGGTTTTGACTTTCAGTCCCGTTCTTGGAATATTAACCCAGCCCCTAACCCCTCCGTCCTCTCCAGGTTTTTGACAGGACCTACTAATCTCAAAGATCCAGAGGCCAAATTCCGATTTCCCAAAATATTTGTCAGCACAGAGGACGGCTATGAGGAGCTGCATCTGATTGTATATAAGGTAAGGGAGAGTAAATGTGATGTGATCTGCCATGTCATGACAGACTACAGGCTTAATCATTCATACCCAAACAGGAGTTTTTTAATGTATTAAAGTAGTGGGGAAGTTGTTATTCATTTTTTAGAATGATTTTTATAATCTGTGATTATTTTCCACTGCTCTATCAAACGATATGGATTTTTGGGGATTAGACAGCTACATTTTTAAAATGATGAAGTACATCCTACGTTGGTCATCATTACATTAATGTAATTTCTAACCTGTGTGACCTTGATTCCAGGCGATGAGCGCTGCAACTTGTTTTATGATCAGTGGTAAGTGTGCACCGTCACCCACCTACTGTTCTAACAGTTAAGGTTGTAGCCATCTGTCACTCTCTTTCTCTTGGTTGATGTTTAAAAACAAAGTTCTATTATTTTGGTGTTTTCTAGTATGTATGCCATTTTAGTGCTCTTTTAAAGCTGGAATATTTTTTTTTCTCAGCTCATGTCCCATAATGTCTGACTTTCTTCTCTCCTCCATCTCTTTCCAGCCTCTGTGGAGCTGACGAGGGACTTCTGCGAACAGCTCGACGGCTTAGTGGGCCCTCAACTTACTTTGCTGGCATCTGACATATGTGAACAGTTCACAGTTA
Organism: Anoplopoma fimbria; assembly: GCF_027596085.1. NCBI lineage: Eukaryota > Metazoa > Chordata > Actinopteri > Perciformes > Anoplopomatidae > Anoplopoma > Anoplopoma fimbria. Next base: position 5,148,550 of record NC_072453.1, read on the forward strand.
ACCGCAGGATATCAGGGTCAGTTAAGAATCCACCACTCTCCTAATTACCAATTTACCACCCTCTGAAGAGGACTTTGTCTTTAAGATACTGTCCGTCGTTAAACAGTTCTTTATTTAAATTGGTTTACGTCATTTACATCATTGATAACACAAGACAAGCTTTTAAAGCTAGAATGATTTACAGGAGCATTCAGATGAACTTGCAGTGTAAGGAACACTGTGTAACTATAGCAGCCCGGTTTCCTGTGTCTAAATCTTGTCTTGTGTTTTCTTCTTACTCTCCATACTCTCTTGTTGCTGCTGAAAAGTAATAATTTATGTCATTAACAAATTTTCTTCTGCCAATTGTTTAATTTAGTAAGTGTTAAGAAATGGTGAAAATTGACCATCATATGTTCACATTTGAGAAGATGGAAATAGCGAAATTTAAATGACTTGAGGATTTATCATTAAAGAGATCAGTTATCAATAAAATGATTAGTTAATTGACAGACAAATAATCCACTATTCTTTTAAAGAAAGAAATTGTTTTAGAATTTTTTTCAAGTAAAAATACCAAATATTCCCATGTTTCCTCATTTGAGCTGGAATTGATACTTTTATTTATCTAATTTGATAGTGAACTAAATATTTTTGGGGTTTTTGAGTGTTGTTCGGGTTAGGGAATTGCGATGTTTCTTTCCACTCTATTCCGCAATTCTTAGTCCAATCAATTAATAATTTTAGCACTACTTCATATACAGGCGATAAACTGCTTCCAGAATGTAGCATCAGGGCAGAGGACAAAGCCATTTAAACTATCAGTGTCATCTTGTCCGAAAAAAACATTTCTTGCCTTAATCAAAAGTTTAATTCTGCAATTCATTATAGTAGCCATGTTGTTTGTCGTCAACCCTTTGTATTTAGTCTGCCTAGTTGGCAGCGTAGTGGAGACTCTAACGGAGACTCTAATACCATTGGATATTGTCAGGGCACTACTTGGAGGTAATTCAAGCAGCAGAGCTTTAAAGACTGGCATCCTGACCCACTCTCCTTTAACCCCAGCGCTTAGATTCAGATACGTCCTCGTCTGTAATCCAAGACTGGACTCCCTGACCCAGGCAATTTGATGGGCTACATTTTAAATCACCCCAGTGAAAAATCCACTGAATAAATAATGCCGTCCCAAATTCCTCGGCTGACATTGAGGTCTGTGTACCGATTTGGCCTGGTGTAACTGTAAATAATTAGAGGCAGCATAGATAAGAATCTGTTGTATGGCCTGTTTGAATAAATACCCACACTTCTCCAGAGATGATACCACAGTAGCATTTTCAAGCTGTGATAATAACAGTGTCCTCAGCTCACTTTAATGTGGGTGGAGTAGGCTTAATTTAAAAGCACAACTTGCCTTTTATTGGATATTATCATCCAAATGGATTTGGCTTACTGTATCATTTATTAATAATGAGTGTTTTCCCCAGAGACACCCACTGTGTAAAATAACTTTAAAGGATTGTGTGGGCCAAGAATTATATTTTAATGTATCCTTTCTTTCATTTTGTGTCCATTAAGTCCAGAGAAGGAGCCCCAGTTTAAATTCATCTACTTCAACCACATGAACCTGGCGGAGAAGAGCACCATCCACATGAGGAAGACTGCCAGTGTTTGCCTCACCTCTGTCCACCCTGACCTCATGAAGATCCTGGGAGACATCAACTGTGACTTCGCCAGGTACAGCAGAGAACGTTGGCTTTGTTGATCTGTGTCTATTTCATCTTGAGCGAATGCGTCCAGACATTTGTTCAATAAAATGTTACAGTGACTGACCACAAATCATCATCATCCAAGCATAAACCAAATAGTAGACCTAAAACTCTCTTCAGCTCTGAACATCATCTGGGCAGTGTTTTCAGATTTCACAAACCCAGGAAAGAAAATATATAAAACTACAAACTTTCTCTTTGATATCAGCACATCTATGTCGCTCCCTTTTGAAGCAGTCATGAGACTGTAGTCATGTGAGAATTCCACATAGTAGCATTAGTTTTTTTTGGCATTTATCCCAGTTTCACTATCGGTTCCTCATTAAGTGCAGATGTTGTGTAGTTGCTGCTTGGCAGCACAATCAAAACATGATCACACTGCTATTTGTGTCATTAAATATTGAAATATAAGTCCTTTTGTGTGTTCACTAATATAAAATATAATGTTTTAGTTTTTCAACTAAGAACCTGTGTGTCATTTTGGACAATTATATAACTTTTTTAATGAAATTTTGTGGTCTGTGTAGGTATTTAATCTTAGAAGAGCAGTTGCCCTTGAATACAAAGAGCCTGCTGTAGTTACCTTTATTTGATGGTGCTTAATGTTTTTTCTTTCTTGCTCCCAGGGTTGATGAAGATGAAGAAATCATCGTAAAGGCAATGACAGACTACTGGGTAGTCGGCAAGAAGTCAGACCAGAGAGAACTGTATGTGATCCTCAATCAGAAGAACGCCAACCTGATCGAAGTAAACGGTATGTCTCCACCACCTGGCGATGAGTAAAACTGTGTCATTACCGTCAAACACAATAGACAATCTGCCTTGATACTTAATCTCTTCTTTACCCTTAATGACCTTTGTCTTTTCTTCTCTACAGAGGAAGTTAAGAGGCTTTGTGCGACGCAGTTCAACAACATTTTCTTTTTGGACTGATGGAGCTGTCAGACGGAGGCTGTTTCACCACACTAAATCTGTCAGTGTTGCAGGGTATCATGACAGCATCAGCGTAATGCAATAATTGCATTGTAAAATAACAAATAAAAAGTCAAAGCTTTCTAACCAAGTTTGTTTTTAATTTAACCTATAAGATTGTAATTTTCACTTGTAATTAAATGTAAATCCAGATTTTTACTGTATATGTACTTTATTTTATTTCATTTTCTTTGTACATACTTGTAGGATTATGTTGACTGTTCATTTAGATTTTGTTGTGCTTTTTTTTATGAACACAACATTACAATGTCTCAAATTATTTTATAAACTGATATGCACAGAACAGTTCACTCTAGGTTTCTTTGATGATCAGTCATAGTTTGAAAACAAGATGTCATCATGTCAAAAGCATTGTGGTTTGTACCCGACTGTGCTATCTTTAAATAAATTAAGGAGTCATTTTACTTGGTGTAAGATAGTTCTTTTTTTAGTTGAAGATGCTCAAAAAGTAAAAGCTTTAGGCAGTCGTCCAAATAGCGACATTGGAGATAATTTATTAAACAGTTGGACAGCATCCATTTACTTACACACAATTTGTAAAGCTGCTTTTGTGGTGGGCTTCCTTTGAAGGGATCTTGCCTTTTTTTTTGTGCTTTATAGCAATCATTTCTGCATTTAAATATGAAAAACAACCAAAGAAGTAATTTGAGGATTTACCTAAAATCATTTAAACTGCAGGCGTTGGAACATGGCAAGGATCATGGATATTAACTGTTTCAGGACCCGATTGGATCATTTTTTGGGAGCCCAGTATTCTGAGAAGGCCATTCTCAGGTAAACTTTTTTCTGTCCTGGCCCCACAGTGGTGGAATGAACTCCCCACTGACGTCAGGACAGCAGAGTCGCTGCCCATCTTTCGGCGCAGGCTGAAAACTCACCTCTTCAAGAAGTACTACCCTGAGCCTTCCACTTAGCACTTATTATATTCATATTAGTTTGTTGCACTTATTATATTCATATTAGTTTGTTGCACTGTACTTTTGCTCTGGATTATGCTTTTAGATGCTTGTTTAAGAAAGGAGATGCACTTATGACTTCTGGTGACTAGCAGTTCTCTTGAATACCTATGTTGAATACACTTATTGTAAGTCGCTTTGGATAAAAGCGTCTGCTAAATGACTGTAATGTAATGTCATGTAAATCACAGACAGAAAGAGCAGACCTTGATCAAATGAAACTCTTTAATTGTCCCTTCTCACTCCAAGCCAATGGGTGTCGTCAAATCCTAAATTGCTTACCACCAAAAAATACTCTGTAGAAGAAGAGGGAAAAGAACCAATCAGTGATCACTAACCCGGTCGCCTTGCAGCCAATCAGCGTTACCGTAGATGAATTTCAAAAAGTCCCCCGCCATGATTGTTGTGTAGTTCAGGCTGGACCAGGACACCCACTCGTGTAGTAAGTTTTTTTACTGGACGACCAGCGGAGGAAGTTTGTTTTTATACGTGTTTTTAGGAGGGAGAGAGCAAGGTAAGATATATTTGCAATTATATATTATCTAAGAAGACAGTTAGGCTTTTCTATGCTAAACACGGTGACGTCAGCTCAGCTCGACGCTTGTGCTTCATAATCGATCAGGACATTGTTGAGCTTGACGGGAGCGTTAGTTTAATCCCTTTAGCTAATTTTGTTAGGTAACGCGTTAACGCTACTTTTCGCACTAATTCAACTTGTGGCCGTTTTAATGGACTTTGTCGTTAACGGCGGCTACCGGTAGTCACACGGTGTTTGGTAGCCGAACATCAGCCTAACGTTCGGTGTTGAACCACCGAGCTCTCGGGATGTGACTGTCTAACGCTGCACTGTAGAAACAAGCGTGTGACGTCGTAGAGTTCTTTAGCTCAACTGATGTTCTTTGTGAGGGTAAATCCTGATCCTGATCATTTTCATGACTTTTGGTAACTTGGCTACATTGTAACTCTGTTGAGATAATGATATTACTGCAATCAGTTTCAGCCCTTAGTTAAAAAAAAAGTATGGTCCTACTCTGTTCAGTTGGTTTGTTATAGATGACTACAGTTCAGAACAGATGTCATTACTTCTGTCATTTCAACAGTCTCTAATTCCTCTTTCTTTTTAAAAAAATGTTCAGTTTATTACATTTTTTGCCAGTTGGCATAATTACTTTATGATAATCCAATATGTTGTACTTCCAATAACGATGCCTATAATGCACCATCTTCTGCCCTCTCCTCTCTTCTCCAGATACCTGAACATGGATTCTCAATTTGCTCACCTGCGCCAGCGGGACACCAGTGTGTCGATGCTGAGGGTGAAAATGTCCCGCAGGAGGTCTCAGTCCCAAAAGGAAAACCGAGAACGGATCGTGAATACACGCAGGCAGCTGGCCAAGCTCCCGGAGATGGAGATGTCTTCCCTGGAGGCCTCCATTGCGATGGCCAACATGTCCACCATTGAGGAGAAGACATTGAACAATGCCAAATCTGCCAAAAGTAAGTCCTCAGTTTACATCACAGCTACAACTAAACCCTAATAACATGTTCTGAATATGGCACCCACACAATAACCCTCCATTTTCTTCACAGACCTGGCTGGAGAAGAGAGGTTGAAACAGCTTGCGCGTTGGAAAGAGCGTAAGGCTCTTGAGAAAGAGAAGGAAATGAGAGAAAAGGAGCGTAAAGGGGTATTCAAGACGGGCATGTATCATCCAAAAGACACCCTTACCATTCCCTCTCTGCCCGTGGTCCCAGCTTCCTCAACCAGAGCTAAGGAGGTGAGGGAGGACTCATCAATAGACTAGTTTACACATCTTAACTGTAAATATCTACCCCACTACTCCTGTTAGATACAATGACATGATTTATAATGGAGGTATGGCTCTTTTTAGCAGTTCTAATGATCAACATGTCATTTTTGCTTGTCTTTCAGACAAAAGGGAACACAGCTTCTTCCCAGAGTGCCAGAATCACTCGATCAATGAAACAGCATCAGCCAATCGAGAGGGTACTACTCCCTCTAAGAAAACCTCATTGTATTCTCATATTACCTTCAAAAAAGTGAAATCTAATACGCACATTGTTGCATTGCTTTTCTTTTGACAAAATTTCTACAGCCTCTGAAGATGCAGGATACAAATAATGTGGCAAAAAAAGGTAAATAAATCGAATGTATCTTTTTTATTTTAAATGAAGCATACCGTCTTCTGTGACCTGGTGTATGTAGGATCTGACCTCTTGCCCCTCCTATAGCTCAACCTGCTGTGGAGAGATCAACCAGGAGCCGGGCCGCTCCTGTCAAGCTTGCACCTGTTCCAGCTATTCCCAAGATTAAAGTTTCTGCAGGTAAGTAATATTAAAAAAAAAAGAAACCTCATACATAGCTTGACCTTGAGACCGGCTCTTGTGTTGGTTTCACCCTATCGTGTTCCCTTATTTCCATCTCAAACTGTGTCTGTGTCATGCCATCCTACCTTTAGTGGAGCCTGTCGTTCGAGCGTCTAGGACTAGAACTGCCAACAGGCCTCCTGTTACAGCAGCTCCTGTAGTGAAAGACAAACCTAAGGGTAAGTCTGCAGATACGCACTGTGCCAGGGCCGCAGTTTTACTGTTTTTGATATCGTTTTGACAAAAATGCTCTTAATATTCCTAAATTCCTCTCCTTACCCTCAGATGTAAGAGCCACAAGAAGCAGAGCGTTTGTCAACCATGTGGCCCCCTTTTCTTACGGAGAAAATAACTCTGAAGGTATCATTAAATGTTGAAAAAGAGCCATCCAATTTAAGAGACTGTTCATCAGTTTCACTTTTCCCATGTTAATTGCTTTGAACTTCTCTCACAAATTTTTTTTTGTGTTTCTTTCTATGCAGCAATGCTCGACAACACTGTTGAGCCTGTTGGGGCCAAGGTGAGCATTTCTTTGAGTTTTACACACACTGTGTTAAAGCTGCGACTACGTTTTGACCCATAAAACTTAACTTAATATGTTTTGTGTAGGAGGCTGAGATGCAGGAGCCAGAGAAAAAGCCTTGTCCCCCGTGCCCGTCACCGTGCCCTGAAGACATGGTGGTAGACCAAGCTCCGACCGACTCTATCCCTGCTGTGGATCCCGTAGAAGCTACATCCTCTGTATCTTCTTTTGCTCCAAAAGGTTTTATATTCCAGGCTCCCACTGGCTTGTCGTCCTTCCAGTTTGAGCCTCTCACTCCTCGCTCAGCAGACGCCTTCCTTACACCAAGGTCTGTTTGTTTTTATTTGGAAATTTAATAACACTGTGACTATGAGCCAAATAATGGCAGTAAATATTAAACGACAAGGTACCAGAGATTTTTGTCTTTAACCTTGATCGTTTCTATGGATTAAAACTTGGAGTTGTTTCCTATCTCAATGCCATGTTGTTGCTCTTCCTGCCTAGCCCCAGCTTCGGTATTCCAGAGGTCCCCACTCTCAACATTGAGTCTCAGGCTGAGCCCAGTGAACCCTATCCACCAAAATCCCCTCGTCGCTCTCCTCCCCGCACATCTCCCACAAAGGCCCCTCCAACTCCAGGCAGCCCCCTGGAATCAAAACATGACGTACCATACTTCAGGTGGAATCCCTTTTTAAAATCTGCCGTTTCATCTATTCCGATTTTTCCAATGACTTTTTTTAGTTAATTCAAAAATATTTACAATAATTTCTTTCTTGTATGTTATTCAGATCGGAAATTGCCAATGAGACGGTCAGACTGACGACTCTTAGTGTCCTCTGGGACGCTAAAGTGGAGGATGAGTCCATCCCAGAAGAGAGTGAGTGTGTCATGCTGAATATGTGATATCCCTAATTGGAAAACAGTACATTATTCCCTAACTGAACACTTCTAATTCACTGTCTTTTTTGTCCATGTCTCTTCAGTGAGAGACCGTATGCGTACAGCAGTGGGCCAAGCGAGGCTGTTGATGAAGGAGCGCTTTAAACAGTTCAACGGTCTGGTGGATGACTGCGAGCTGGGCCGGGGGGAGAGGATCACCACCTGCACTGACCTGCAGGGATTCTGGGACATGGTGTATTACCAGGTGAGTGTCCACAAGAGCGGGACAACACATTGTTTCAGATGCATAAGGAGAAGGTTTATTATATTTGCTTTGTACTTTTTTCAGGTAGAGGATGTCCAAAATAAGTTTGACGCTCTTAAAGAAGCAGAGAGCCGAGGCTGGGTGGAGGAGCACAAGCCACCACCACGACAGAAGAAAGTGGTGAAGGTGAAGATTCTTTCTAAATATATTTGTTTAAAAAAAAAATGTTTGTTTGCTCTGTTGAGGAGCAAACAGTGTCATTCCATGGATGTAAAGACTTTATGCCTGTACTGTGCTTTTGACAGAAACCATCAGCTGCACCTGCCAAGCCAACAGGAACTAAAGGAGCAGCCAAGTCTCGCCTGGCTGCTGTGAAAGCGGCCATGAAAGCCAAACAGCAGGCAGCCGAGGCAGAGAAAGCAGCAAAAGATGCTGGCAGTGATGGAGACAGCCACAGCCTGAACTCTGAGGAACCCCAGCCCCAAGCCGAGCCCCATCCGACGGTGGTCTTTGACGGAGGCTTCTTCCAGGTGGAGAGCCCGGCCAGACCATCGGGTGAGAGAAAAATGGCTAATTGCCAAAGAACTTGCTTTTCATGTCATTTGTCAGCATTTGCTTGTGTTTTTGTTTTTTTTTTTTTCCCCACTGTGATCTAATGATCATGTTGTCATATTGTAGTTTCTACAGGTTCAGTGAGGAGATCCAGCCGTCTGAGTGCCGCTGTGCTGCCTCAGGCTTCCCCCTGCTCAAACTACCTCTCACCTAGAAGAGGCACACGGCGATCCCTTGCACTGGCACAGACCCCCCTTCGCACCATCCCCTCTCCCGCTCAGCCCATCCACACTCCTGCCTACCTCCGACTTACCCTGGACCAAACCCCAGCACAAGCACCAAAGTCTCAACGTGGCACTCCTCAGTCATGCCAGAAGAGAAAGGGCACTGTAAACGTCTCCCTTTGTTTCTCACCTGTCAAGGAAGTGCTTTCAGAGGACACCCAGCCTGAGGGACACCAGGAAATGGTCACCACGCAGGAAAACACTGCTTCTCCTTCCGAATTGAGCACGCCCGCAACCGTGCATTCACTTCCATCCATTTACGTTGCAGAGGAGCAAGGCGAAACAGCTGAAGCTGTCGACGTTGACCTCCCGCTCTCTCCTTGCAAAACAACTCCAACTGTGTCCCAGGCCCCTGAGACCTCATTATCTCTGAGTTTCACGTTGTCACCCTGTGTGACTCCCCGCCAGCCTCTCATCTCCTCCCCTCCTGCTGTGCAGGGTCTTCTGAAGCCCCAAGAGCCTGTGTGTAATACACCAGACAACTCCTTTGTTGAGGTAAACACATCTTCAGGCTTCACTAAATTTCTAGTTATTTATTAAAACAAATATAAGCCTCATAGGATGCCATTTATTAAAAAAAATACAATCCAAACTGTTTTTATTTTATGTTGCTATGCATAAACAAGTTATTCTCTTGCTATTTTAAGGAAATTCCTGGGTTGGACTTTGAGCGTTACCTCCAGCCGTCACAGAGATGCAGCCTGTCGCCATTGGAGGCGATGTCCCCCATGGCGGTGGATGTAGAGATGGAGAGTCCTAGAGGTCAGATAGAGGACCTGCTTACTCAGCAAGAACCAGGTATGATTGATGCCCTTAGATATCACACACTGTGTACATGTGGGTTTTTATAGCTTGACACTAATTTATACTAAAATGCAGCGGACAGGATTTCTTTATTGAAATGTGTTTAAAGATATCAAAACTAGGATTTATATTTAAGGAATTCAGTAGTTGTTCTCTGAGTGTGATTGATGTTTTTCCTTAAGGAATTGTCAATCCTTAAATGTCAGACCTTCATAGTGCAGCTTTCAGAGAAAATGTTGTGATTGTCTGGTTCTAAGGGAATATCAAACGGGGCTTTCTTCTGGCAAAGGTTTTATTTTAAACTGCACTTTCTACTTTCTTCACTCACTGTTATGCTCCCTTCTCACTGTCACCACAGCACATCCAGCGGTGCGTTCAGCCTTAAATCTTCAGTCACCACAGGTCAATGTTTTTCCTGTCTTTATTTCAAATATTTACTGTTTTTAAATCCCCATTGAAACTATTTATCACTTCTATATCTTTATTTCAGCCTTATCATTGCTGAATAGTCTTACTGTATTTTTCTTTGTGCATTTTTCAGGCCCAGACAGTCGAGTCTGCCATGCTTCTCTTCACCCCGGACCTGAAGGACCGGATACGCCAGTCCGTCTGTCCAAGTGACCTCATGGTCTTCACTCCTCCCCTCTGATGTGTAGCCTAGAGATACTGTTGTGCTTTTATATTTTGCATATATTGACTCATTTTGTTACTCTCATTGGAAAAAAATATAATCTGAGTGATTCTGCCTTTTTTTTATTTTTAGATTACGGGAATATAGTTTTGTCATATAATTAAAATTTTACTTACAACCAAGTATTGAGCAGTAGTCTTCATTTACACCCAAGCACAAATCGGTAGTACATTTAATGCTTTTATTAGTCACTGTATTTAAAGGCTTTGGTTTGTTTCTGGACTGTGTGGATAGTTCAGGTGCATCTCTTGTCATCAATCAGCCTCCTAACGCCCCCTCTACCTGTAACACAATACAGTACAACAATGAGAATTGCACACATCTTTGGCACAATAATGTGAGTAAAGGAGCAGTAGTATGATTTTGGTGGAGACTTCACACCCAAGAGGCGGAGATAATAGTGGAATTGAAGTTTTGGGAGGGAAAGTTGCCATCTAGTGGCTGTATTAATGCATTTGTCTGGTTTCTATTTCTCAAAGCAACTCATGAAACTGGCTTGTTTGTCAAACTCACGTTCAACCCCGCAATCAAGTCAAACACACCAGACTATTCTTACACATGTAAACCCACAATGAATACAGTAAATAATATATAATTTATTCCATTCAAATAAAAAGTGGTCCATTAAGATTGTCATTTTGCGGGGGGAAAACTGCTGTTGAACCTGCTTAAAGTTTGACAAATTATACTTATTACAAAATACTCTCAACTGACCTAACTAAATAAGTCTTAGCTGGGAGTTGCTCTTTGTTTGGCCTTTGCCAGAGCGATGCGTCTCTGGGCCTCCTGGCAGAGCTTCTCCTCCTTCATGTTTCTGGACACCAACTGGTAATGTTCAAAAGCCGGGAAGAAAAAGTGGTTGAAGAACTGATGGATCGTCTGGTTCCAAAGCTCCACTTCACAGTCTTTGGACTCAATTCCTCTGGTTAGCACGCTTTTTCCTTTACTTCTTTGCTCTAGAGGAAACATGATATATTCTATATAGTCACTGCAAAAATGTAAACGTCCTGACACTTTCTGAACATAGCATATAGAAGAGTGCTGAAATCCTTTTCCCTTCTGCAATTCATAAAAATACATTATTTGAATTAATGAGACACTAAAACCTAACAAAACAAACCTGCAGACTGAGGTTTCTTAGTGACTTTAGTCTTGACATCCTGTTGAGTCACCACGTCCTGAGCAGTGGATACTTCTGCTGTATCACTTGATTTCCCTGTCTACAATAAGATGCAAATAAAATAATGTTATTTAAGATTTCAGCCATGTCGTATAGCCCAGCTCCCAGCATATTTCCTTAATATCAACAGAGGAGATGTTACAATACTGATGAATCACTTCTGGATATTTGGATGTGTTTCTCATCTTTTCACATAATGGTGGACGTGTGATTTCTAATACAGATATTCATAACTCATGATGCCAAATCATTGCATAGGTGAAGCACACAAATTTCTTTATTGTGCATGATAGATTGCCCGTTGCAACCAACCTCCACTGTCTTTGAACTGGAGATTTCAGGAGTGATGGGATGATTTAATGGAGCTGCCACCTGGATGGATAGAAACTGTAAAAAGTCATTATTTTGTTTATTTTCTTGTGTAGTATTCCCAGCTTTACTTTATAGTCTTATCTATTCTGTAATTCCAACAACAACTAAATCACAGTATGCTGGATCAGCTACACTCTTCACATCCAGTGAGAAAGGAAAGCAGAGGTCAAGAGAGGCTTGAGAAAGGATCTGACCGACTGAGAAGTTTGTAATCTGTTTGTAAATCACCTCAGGTATAACCCTCCTGGCCTCAGCGTCAGGGCTGGATGGTGACTGGGCCTCCTCCAGGCCTTCAGCAACCCGCTGACACTTCACCTCAGCAGAGCCCAGAAGTACCTCAAAAAACTCCAGGAATGTAATCTGAAGCAGAACAAGTGGGACAACAACAAAAGTTATACAGAGAGGGAAAGGAAGACACACAAACAAGGGTAAGTATATTAATGCTAATCTGTTAATAAACACTGAAAAATAATGAATGAGTCAACTGGTATAAACACTACAGGCAGACCTCCAGATCCAGACAGGCGGACAGGTTGCTGGGGTCCCGGTTTTCTGCAGTGATGATCTGCAGTAATCTGGCTGTGGTCAGGTTATTGTCTAGCAGATGGAGATCCTGGCAGGGGAACAATAAATGTATCACCAATGTGTCTAAATGAATGTACTAAATGCTGGTAAAAGTTTGTTTTCCTTGATCTAGTAAATAAAAATTGAGCAGCCCTCTGGTTTGGTTGTAGTACACAACATAGAAAAAATATATATTTTAAGAAGAAGCTAATATCATGGTAATCTTCGTGTTATAGTCTGTTGCACCTTGAACATCCACAGCAGGTGTCGGCAGGTCATGGTCTGGTCATCTCGGGGGGGTGCACTGACTTTGCAGTAAGCCTGATAAACTTCCCAGCACTTCTTTAAGAAGCTCACAGCCACCACTGCACAGTCTGGCTGCCTAAACAGGAAACCTGGGTCAAAACAGCAACAGTTAATGGACTATAACTTCATAACATAGAGCTAAACAAGTTGGTTGAATTCTGAAGTTTCTGTGGCTGATATCTTACACAAAATATGTAAAAACATCTAACGAACCAGGAACCTGAAAACTGATAATGCCCTGACAGACAGAAACATTTTTTGCCGTAATATATCAGTTTGCTCTGTCGACTTATAAGTGTGTACACATTAGCCTATAATATTATACTTTGAGCACCTTTTACATTCTTAGAATTAGGAAGGATGTTGTCCGTCATCAGTTTAGAAAAGCAGGCTGCCAGAAGGTTGTTTTGTGACCTGTGAAAAGAGGAGATGCTCAAAATCTGTTACCAAGGATAACATGTTTATATATAAAATTGTGTCCTTGTGTTATTTCCTGGTGGGATAGTTATTCTGTGTCCCCATGTTGCCTTTGAGTGAAAACCTTACAACTCTTACATCACTGGAGCTCATTTACAGTTTGAGCAACATCTGTGCCCTGAGCTAAATTCTAATGACAACATGCTCACAATGACAATGCTAACATGTTGATGTCAACATGTTCACCATCTTAGTTTAGCATGTAAGCTTGCCAACATTTGTTAATTAGCACAAAACACAAAGTACAGCTAAATCTGATGGGAATGTCATTAGTTTGGCAGGTATTTAGTCCTGAACCGAAGTACTGGACTAATTCATTCTGTTAGAAGTCATTCCTTACTCCATGTCCTTATGGTAGGTGTGGTAGGCTACAACCACTAGACAGCTGAGGAGCCTACGCAGAAGCATGGGAGTGAAAGGAGAGTGGATCTCGGCTGGTGTAGCATCCTCTGAGACACAAAGTAACAACATTAAGCACAAAAATACTGTATTTATGAAGCGATCAACGATCAACCTCCTGTCATGAATATGTGAGTTGTATTAAGTATGTAGGAGAGATTGTGAGTGCTAGTCCTTCTCACCTCTGATGAAGTGGTCTATCTGAGTCAGAGTGATGCCTTGATGGTGGATGTTACAGTCTTTGAGCAGGCGCCAGAACTGCAGGCGGGACAGCAGGAAGGGGTTGTCTGGGGAGTGGGCATGGCCAAGTCTGCTGTAGAAACTATAGACAGACCTCAGCTCTGACGCTTGCCTCAGCACCACAAACTCCACCTGTTTATACATGAGCCCGCCAGAGTATCAGGGTAGGAGCTGGGGTGAAAATAAGGACATGGCGAAAAGATGATATGTTGACACTGTTGCAGTGTGAAGCCGGAACCTACCTGTTTAAGCTCAGTGCCGAGCTTTCCCTCAGGGATTTTCTCCAGGAGACATTCAATGTTCAGAGTCATGTCTGTTTTTAAGATAGATGAACCTGTAACGAGACAAAACACTGTTTATTATCTCCTCGCTGGCAGGCTGAACATTTTGAATGTACTGTAGGTGTCTTACCAGGCAGAGCAATGGGAGCTTTGTTATCATTAAGGTTGTGTGGCATCATCTGGTCGTCCATAAACTCTCCTTCAAAAACATGCCCATCCTCAAAAGTGAATTTTGCCTATGAATCACATAGTACATATAGTAACTTTTACACATTTTTGTAATAATATACATCATACGTCTCTCATAGGCGAGCTCTGAGTTTAAAATGGATGACAGATCTTTCATCTTCTGCTATTAAAATGCACTTTTAAAGCAATAAAACAAGTATTTGCAACTTCCAAGCAAGAAACCTCCAATCTTTTCACCCTGAATTTAACTCAATGAAGTGTGAAATGCGTATATACTGTGAGAGGCAATTCAGTATTATTGATCAACCTTGCCATGTTTTTTATTGCTTCTCCATTCTCCTTCATAGATGGCACCACTAGCGTAGCATAAGGTTCCCTGCCCGTGTCTCTGACCCTGAACGAAATCCCCTGTGTACTGATTGCTCTGGGGATACTGAGATCCATCCGCTCGCCTCATGATCCAGAACTGTGTGCCTCGTCCATGCTGCCAGAGAAGAGGGGGAAAACAGGTTTACGATTTAAGGGGGATAAAAAGCTATTGTCCTTGAATTTGTGCAATATGGATACGTTGGTGTCAGTGGTGTTCTCTCATACTTGGTCTCCATTCTGCCACATCCCAACATACTGTTGCCCCAGTTCTAGCCACCTCATCGTGCCCTCTCCATGTCTCAGGTTGTTCTTCCACTCACCAGAGTACATGTTTCCAGAGGGGTAGCTGTTGAGACACTGGTGTCACCTTTGGGCAGTTCAAATATCACTCAGGCTACAGATTAGATTATGTCCTCCATACATACCGTCTTACTCCCCTTCCCTCTCTGTTGTTTTTCACCCAATCTCCTTTGTACCAAGATGTCTTATCCAGGTTATAATACACTGCACCCTAACACAAAGAAAACCAATTATACATACACAAAAAAAGGACTATAACATATATGACTTGGTGGATCATACCTTGCCATGCCTCTTGCCTTGTTCCCACTGCCCTGTGTATGACACACCATTTATTGCACATTTGTAAGTTCCAGTCCCATGTCGTATACCATTGTACACTTCCCCCTTATAGGAGCTGCCATCTGGCCAGGTGTAGGTGCCCTTGCCCATCGGCATGTTGCAAACAAATTCTCCCTGATGGATTAGATATTAAAAAGCCCTGTCAATATTTTATTTTGTATGTATACAGGACACATGTTGAGGATGTTTTTCACACTTTGTTAAGAGACACTTAATAAGATTTAAGTTTATTACAGTTATCATGAAGTATCATTATTGTACCCTACCTCATATTTCCATCCGTCAGCTCCTGTGAAGATACCACGCCCATCCATAAGTCCCTTGGAAAACATCCCCTACAGAAAAACAAAGAGGTGACTGATTTTATTTATCCTTATGGAAATAAGAGCAGTTCTGGTGCATTTTCAGAATATATTTGAAAATGCATTTTAAGCCATGTAAAACTGTGATCCTGTCACTCACCGGGCATGACAACATGCATGTGTTTAAAACATTTTTAGAAATGTGTTTGCAATGGTTTGAAATATTTTCAAATTTACTTTAATACCTTTTTGTTAGGATCATACACATTTTTGATTTAGGTAAATGGACAATAAACTTAATTATGCATTTACTGTATTGGTTAATATATTGTCTTTCCAAATGTGGCATTATTTACAATATTACCTTGTAAATATGACCTCCTTCAAAACAAGCAACCCCTTCTCCATGAAACTGGTCTTCACTGGTTTCCCCTTCATATCTGTCAATAAGACACCAACATGGATGTAAACGTCACACTTTAGGTCACAGGCCACTGAATATATATTCTTTACTATTTAAGGAAATGAAGCGTGTAGAGCACCTAAAACAATGATGATTTACCTCTGTACGATTAAACTTAAAAGTGTAGTGAATTCATGAATGGCGTCGTTCTCGGGCTGCTCATCGTGTAGGTGGGTTTGGTTCTGTTTCTCTTTTGAACTTGCACAACAGCCCACTAACTTCCTCTTTTCTCTTTCCTCCGCTGTATGAGGCAGCTCTGCGTTTCCGCGCATTGTCTCGTTTTCCTGTTTATTGTTTTTCTTATCGTAGTTTTCTTCTTTTCTCTCCCATGTGTCATTTTGCGCCGTTTGTGTATCTCTCGCTTTTAAAGGTAGGTTCCTCTCCATGGTAACGATAGAGCACACTCACAACTACGGGAGCCTTTATCAGTCAAAAAGGGTACTACGGGTACATCTACATCTATTACTACCAGGGTAGTACCATTGATTTAACAATACAAATAACAGAGTGACATATCAGGTTTATTTGCCCAATTACTTGGGTGTTAAAATATAAAACAAATACATTTTATGATGCAAAATACAAATAAAATAAGAGCATACAAAACAGCCAATAACAAACATTTGAACCACACAAAATATACAGTATCTTTGATTTGGACATTTCTTTCAATCAGTGCAACATTCCAGTTATATTAAGCACATGTGAGGTAAGATTCTCCCAACATGGTCAGTCTTGTGAGATGATGTCCAGGTTGGCGAGGTGTCTCATGGTGGGCCTGCCGTGAGGACAGTTCCATGGGTGGTCAATCTCCCCCATGTGAACCAGGAGCTTCTTCATCTCACCTACACTCAGAGCAGTGCCAATCATCACCTGAATATGGATACAAACAAAACAGTAGAGTATTCGTCAGTAAATAGTAATGCTATTAAATTAATCTACAACAAAACTGATTAACCGTTGGGCTTATGTAGATAGTCAAAAAGTACCATCACAGAGTTTTTTACATTTTGAGACTACATATCACAAATACACCTGACACTACTTCCAATACTTGAAGTTTTTTAATTTGTGGGTTTTATATATACTGTATATATTTGATCCTCCATGCAGCCATTTCTTTCCACTGATTTCAGTGCAGTGCTACAATTAACTTGCAGAGGTTTACAGGTTTCTTAAGATATGCACACATCTACTTTTTCATTCAAATTAACAATATCATTGCATTGGCAATTTAATTAACAGCTCGCACTAATTTCATAAGTTTGTGTTACATTACACACAATACCATAACTCTGATAAAAGTACATATGATTCTTATCTAAAGCCAAAACCTGGTATGTGTAAATATCTGACAATACTTGTCTAAAGTATCTCGTTTACTATCATTATGAACTCACAGATTTTCGACAAGCTCGGGAGGCAAACATCTGCCTGACGCGAGATGGTCGACACATGACCCCGGGGCTGTCACTCAACATGAAGATCAGCTCTTCAATGTCGGATGGGCCAAAGGTCCAGTTCTTACTGGTGGGCAGAGATACCAGCTTAACCCTCTCCATCACCTGAGCTGAAGTCAAAAAAACCAAAAACAGTTGGTTTAGTATGCATTATCATCAAATGGGAACGAATGGTTATGAACGTTAATCACGCATATTTAACAGTTAAATGTTCGTACCGTCTTCATTAACAAGAAATTCAAATCCATTCTTTCTGAAAATCTCAATGTTCTCTATGAGTACGTTTTCACTAACAGCAGGGAGTTGAAGCTTCTGAGGGCTGCAAACACAGAGGAAAAAAAATAACCAGATCACTAAAGTGGTCATTCGTATCAACACAAGGCAAAATTCATCAACTGAGTCAGATTCTTACACTATGAGTTTCTGTCCTTGGAGCACAGTGTGCTGCTGCAGCATCTCAAAGTTGTATTTCTCATCCGTTGCATGTTGGTCAATCATAAAGATGTCAGAGTTGAGTTTGGTGATAATGAAGCCCAGGTTAAACTGTCCGATGATCTCCATCTCTTTGAACATGTCTTTACTGTGGGGATAAAAGAAAAATAATTTAACATGGAAAAAACTATAATATTGGCAAGTTTAGCAGTAGTTATTGCTAGGAGTAAAATTCCACCTGATCTCTTTTTGGAGCTCTTCCTCTGCACTCTGGTTTTCTCCGGGGTTGATTTGGGCTCTGAAGCGTCGATAGCACAGATCCTCACCAGCCCTCTTTTTCTGCAGGTCCTGTAGCCTCTTCACTTTCCGCGCCAGCTCTTGTAAAGAGAACTGGAGGGGCACTGTCCTTTTCTGTAGGCAGACTGGAGCATCCACTGTCGATGAGGATCTCGAAAAAGTGTCGGACTTGTGTTCAGCTGGGAAATGCGGCTTCTCTGTCCTGGCCCTCTTTGCATCTGGGCACACAGCAGAGTCCTCATTGGGAGTACATGGCTCAGTCTGTACCTCTGGGTGATCAGGAACAGTGGGACTATGCTCTGAGGCTTCTTCCAATGTTTCTTCTTTTACACTGTCAGTCGGTTCAGGGGAACAGACCTCCAGGCCAGAACACTTCATGTCTTGTGTTGCCATAGTGACATCAATATCTGTCAAGGCGCTTTCTTTTTCAGAGTCTGTATTACTACATAACGTCCTTCCGTACCTGAACCCATCCAGCACCGACTCTCCATCTGTGGAGCATTTAGTTAGATCTCTTACGTGTTTCAAAGGAGATGCCACGCTTTGGTGGCAGGGAGGAGGTTTGACAGTGTCCTTAAAAAAAGACTGCAGTGTTTTCTGAGATGGGCCACTGTTGGCAGCTTTTGCCACACTAGACTTGTTCCCAAGATTGGAGCTTTGATGGCTTGAATAAGCAGCTTTTAGACCGGCCAGGTTTAGGGACAACTTTGAGCTCCGAGATACCCGTTCCATGTCCTCTCCAGGTTCTGGCATGTTCTCATTAGATGGGACAACAGGACATATTTGGGACGCAGACTTTGTATCTAGAGACAAATGACAACTAAATAAACAAACAAAATAAAAGCCCTGGAAAATCTCTCAATTATATTACTTTCAACATAACCATCTTATATATAGACATGCAGGGTAAATGTCTGTTCTTACTGGTGCTGAGTAGGGGTGTATAGTTCAGGCTGATCTTATTGACACCAGCCTCAAACATGTTGACGAGAGAGGTCTTTAGAATAGCCAGCAAGAGTTTCTCCTCCTGAAGGAAGATCTGTCGTTTGTCTGGGGTTACGTTCACGTCCACACACTCTGAAATAACACAACAGAAACGCTCATGTGGTACAGAAAAGTCAGCAGTAGGTTTCAGAAATAACTTTTCAGCAATTTCCTTACCAGAGGCAACAGCTATGTTCAAGGCGACAAATGGATATTGATGTCTGTTATACATGTGATACACTTCATTCACAAGTTTGGTCACCTGCAAATTGGGGGAAAAAACTGATTAGGCTGAAAAAGTTGTAATAATATAGAACATGTCTTCATAGGAGTTATAATGTTTTGACAAGTAGTGGACATCAATAAAAACTTAAAGCTGCCTTATATCTGCTCACAACTAGATTATAGCATGTTCAAAACCATTTTAAATGTTTGTATACAGCTTATTAATTATGAAATGTGGAGACTTATACTTGAATTACCTTAATAGGATCGCAAGGCCGGTTGTTAATGAAAAAGAACTGCCTGTCAGTGGCACTTCTCCCAACACCGTGGTCTCCTCGTGACACAAACCCTGTCATGCTGCCAAAACAGAGTTTTTAATTAGAAAAGCAGCCTTTTTTTGCAGAGAAGGCATACACAAAACTTACTGTCATTGCAATGGAGTCACTCACGAAAAAAGCTGCTTAGGTAGATCTGCATCTTTGAGTCCGTATTCTTCAATAACATTTTCTGTGGGAGTCACTTGCTGAAAAGGCAAAAGACTCTGTAGCTGCAGAACACACATGAAAAAATGAAATATTTAGCAATTAAAATAAGGACGTTTCTTGTTGCATATTTTACTTCAACTGAAAAATGACACAGTTCCTGTAAGGGTTTGGGAAATTCTTCATCTGTTCTATTTTGGCTTTAATACCAGTTAGACACAGTAAGTATACTCAACAATGAACATGAAGATAGAAGAAGAGTTTTACTTAGTTCTGATCAGCGTCTTAGAGAGCAGTAATATGGTCAGACTGACACGTTCTGCAGATGCAAATAAACAGCGTAGTAAAGTAAAGTGTGAAACCAATGTTCCAACCTGTTTTGGTCCATATATAGCCCCTATGTTGTCTCTCATACTCTGGCTGCCACTGGTGCTGAGGACTGTGCTGCGCTTTCCCTGCCCATTTTGGTTGGAGCAGGTAATGCGCACTCCTGTAGAAATGATACAGTAGGACTGCAGGACATGTATCATTTTAGTATACTCCTGAAAAAAACAGAACAATGAAATAATGGGGATTATAGATGGATGACATAGCAGGTACTTTAATAAGCCACTGATTGGCTTCAAACTAATAGATTTCAAAGATACAAAATGAAAAATGTTATATTATGTTCTCTCGCTGTTTTTGTTTTTACAGTGTTACATTTCTGCCGACTACTTTCATTTTTACATTGATTAATATGCTTTTTTTCTATCCACCTGGCTTTCACTGGGTTACATTCATGGTTAATCAACTTGCCAAGTCTAGAAATTGGTTTGAGATAGAGTAGACGATCTATCACACTGAACATTTAAATTTTGTTAGAACTGAGATATAATAGATTTGAAAGTATGGATTCCAAATCAAAAGCCTGCCAGGTGGTGCGTTCATGTGTCGATCGGGATATCAGACATCCAGGGCTTGGTGCTGCCCTTAGTTTACTTTTACCAAGTAAAACGTTTCAATTACAACCTATATTGTCAGAAAATCAAACCTTGAAGAAAAACGATGAGGAAAAATTAGCATAGTAAAAAGTATGGTGTGAATTTAGTTGTTGCATGAAGAAGGTTGCCGGTCACACTTTCACTGAAATGTTCAACATCTGAGTTTTAACATCTGAGTTTCCATGTGTAAATGTATGTTAATTGTACTCCCATAGACTAAAATATGCAAAAACATAACAATGATCCTTAAACGACTGACCTTCTTAATATTACGTTGGAACTCTTTGTGTCGAACAGGCAGGGTGTAGAAGAGCTGCTGCAGGCTGACTGTGGTGCCTTGCTGCCGGGGATGGGGAGACTGCTGCACTAGGTGGCCTTTGTGGTCAAACACCAACTTGGTCCCCACCTGGCTGGACTCGTGGCATGTCACTACACTTAGAACACTGAAGCAGGGGGTCGGAATTTTAGATGACCAGGAAAAATAAGTGTATGTGCCAAATGAATGCGAATGTTAAAGTGTTTTACCTCAGAGCACATAAAGAGCTGAGGGCTTCCCCTCTGAAGCCAAATGTTTCCACGTGGATAAGATCAGAGAAATCCCTCAGCTTTGACGTGTGATGCTTCAATGCTGCAGAACAGGAGGAGGTTTCACTTGACCAGTAAGATAAAGCAGATTTTAACTAACACGGACGGGATAAACAACACTGAAACTTACTGAGTCCTTCAAAGTTGGCGTCTTCTACCCCTTTACCATTGTCCGACACTTCCACTAGTTCAGCTCCACACTCCTTCAGCCTGACATCTGGAACATGCAACAGAAGCCTGATTTTCTAATTGTGTTGAATCAATATTTCTTATTCTACTGAACTGTACAAGATTTACACCATGTAATTATGACAAAGACAGCATTTACAAATGTAGCTTCCTACTGAGTCATAGGTGGGGCAATCAAGAGTGAATCAGTAAACAAAAGACTCCAGTACCATGTTTCAGTTTTTATGCATCAATCCTTACCAACGTTAGTAGCCCCTGCATCAATGCTGTTTTCCACCAGCTCTTTGACAGCAGTGGCCAAAGTCAGCACCACCTGTCCTGAGCAGATTTGATGCACTGCGTGCTTGTCAATGGCCTTGATGGCTCCTGCAGGTTCAGAGCTGCTGAGAAGAATACCAGTGCTCAGTGATAGCGATGTACAGCCTAAATGTATACTGCAGCAACAGATTTATACATGAACAGCTAACAAGTAGAAAAAGATCAAAGATGTTATAAGCTCAGTGCATGAACACCTGAAGATTGTGGGAATGTCTGGTTACCTTACAATGAAAAGTGAAGTTCTACTTAAGTCAATACTAGTTAGAGAGATATATATCTGAAATGCAGGTAAGTTAACGGTAAGTAATTATTTAAGTAACTAACTTACCATGCATCAGACATATTCAAGGGCTGAAAAGCTTCAGGACGAATTCATTCAAAATATTTAATGTGACTTAATCTGAAAAAGAGAAAAGGAAGAGAAGCCAACTAAAATGTTGTCATAAATGCAAATGTAGCTAGTTTGTATTCATTAACTGATCAAATTGTGTAAGAAGTGCTAAAGCTACACAACAGCAGGTTGTAAACACAGGCGAAGTTGTACCGCGCGCTCTGCGCACGCTGTCGCGAGCTTCACCACTGCGCGAACCTGCGCAGGCTGACTATTAAAACCATAACATAAAAATGTTAATTAAGGTAAAACAGCAACTTCTCAAAAATATATGAGTGATAACAGTATCAAGAATATATATCGATGTACATAAATAAGTGTGTGAAATCCGTTGCCTGACATTTCATCACCAAACCCAGAGGAATCTGTGACCGAGCAAGATGTTAGGGAGCGTCTGCATTTACCTCATAACGCAAAAGACGAATAAATCACTTTTTGTTGCAGTAATGTTTTCGGTAGTTTGAAGCTGTAGCATTCTAACTCTAATATAAAACAACACTTCCAGTCATTTTACTGTAATTCTGTGGTATCACTTTTCTCTATGCGTTAATATTTTTGTAAGCCAGGCACGTACATTGCCAGACGGTCCCTATCCAGTTCAATCATGGCCGTCTTTTGACAGAATGGTCCATATGGGACTTTGGAGAAAAATATGTAAATTTCTCTTCAGACTGAGTTACAGGATGTAAACACCGGAGAAGGACGGATATTACGAGCAGTTTGAGGATATAAGATGTTTTATTTGAATTTGGCAGCGTTTTAAAAAATAAGTACTTTGTTTTGCCAAGTCAACATTTTTCCCACATACAAAAATGTACAGTTCAACATCCAGCACCGGACTCCTGATGACAGAGGACTGTTCTGGAAACAGCGGTGACCTTCTGGTCGTCCGCAACCTTAAACACATCAGGAGACATGGGGCTGAGAGTAACGTCAGCCTGTTCAGTGTGGCTAGCCAAGAGGACGACGAAGTCCAGTTTGACAGTAAGCAGCATTTCCTTCTGTACTTCATGTTGCTGCCTGACGTAACACTTACTGATCCGCATATCCTACATTATGATGCAATGAAATAACACGCCAGATCATTAACAGTTTAAGACTTTCTCGCTTTTATAAACAGGCAGGGCGAAGTTGAGGAATTATAGGCCATGTGACCAAAGTGACTCTGAGCCCCCCCCCATCAGTCAAGGAATATATATATAGACATGTTTTAAAATCTACATCTTGTAGACTTCAATCCTGATTAATATCAATATAGTGTTTGTTGTTACACTTTTAGGCAACTAAATGCATTTCAATTAATACATGTCCTCTCTTTTTTCTCATCTTATAACAGTCTGTTATCCTAAGATAAGATAAGATAAAATAATCCTTTATTAGTCCCGCAGTGGGGAAATTTACAGGATTACAGCAGCATAGAGGATAGTGCAAACAAGAGACATGGTAAAACAAAAAAACAAGATCAAAATAAGTATTATAAATAAGCAAATGAGCAATAAAAAAACCAGTGAAGAATTCACAGTAACTGAAAAATATTATATATACAGACAGAAAACTATTATAACAATACAAGCCATGATAGTGTCCCTGTGTTCCACAAGATGCATTACAGAAATGACCCCACAAATAAAGATATTCTAGTCCTGTTCTCTATATCGTGCATTTTACACTGCAATTTCTAAATAGATTTCTTCCAGAATCGTTTAATGTCTAAAAAGTCTAATGATATCAACTACAACTACATGTTTTGTTCAGATTATTTCGTTTCTAGATATATATCACAGTACAGTTAAACCAGAGTATATTGAAATATTATTGTATCAATCAATATAAAATGAATGTCTTCTGACATTTTTCTTTCTGTACAGCCCAACCCTAATCAACAGGCTTAAATGGGTACGCCAGTAATTTGATATAGATATGGATATAGATATCATAAATTAGGAGGACTAACGCAAGACAGATTCAAAATAGAATGGTCGAACTTGAAGCAACAGATGCTGGGACATCCTGACCGTTTGCTCCTAGTGTGAATCAAGGTGCAAAATTAGTGTATCATCCTATATGTTTCCTAATGCAACTTGATAGTGTCTTTTATTAGACCCTCCCTGCCTGTTTAATGCAACCATTTTTTTGGGGTGAAATGTTTGGAGTCTGAAACCAAAGTTAGTATTACCCTGATGATCATCTGGGTTACTCTCTCAGACTTTAGAAAGCTCCCTTCAGTGCCACAGAATACTTTATACAGCTGTGTTCACAGGCCAAGTAGTACTCTCCATGACAAGTGAATTGACCTTCATGTATACATTTGGTGCAATTCCTCTTTACCCATAATACAAATTTGCAGTTGTCAAATAAGTTTGCACAGGTCTAGTGGCGTCATTGGTGTGTAAGATCAAGTCAAATCTTAGTATATCAATACATTTCTGCTTCAGAACTAGTCTAGACATGCCAATCCACTCTTCCTTCTGGAAGATGAAATGAGAGTAAAGAAATGTTGAAACTGTTTTTCCATCCCATTCTGGCACAGTGACCAAGTGTCTCAACTTTGTCAAGTGTTTACAATCAGTGAGTGAGTACAGTAGGTGGAGGAGGCTGGTGTCTGCTGGTCCTGGCAGATAAGCATTACTGCTGTGCACGCCCCCCTATGTACAAACAAGACGAGCTAATTTTTTGCATTGGAGGTGATCTGGATAATCATAAGTACAGCCTTGAGTGCTTAATATTGGAGCCAACGTGTTTTAATACAGACAAAATGGACCTTGGAGATAGAAACATTGTTGAAATGATAGCAAAAGTAATTGAAGAAGGTAAGACTACAAAGAGGTGATGTTGTGTTTATATGAGTATTTGATTTTAATTGTGAGTTCAACAAAGTAAAATGTAATGTAAACCGTTGTTTATAGCTACAAGAACAGAATCGAACATAGTATTATTTAGAAGCAGTTAATTATTTTACCCTTATTTACCACTGCTTCCTCTTTCCCTCTGCTTTTCTTTTCTTTTTTCTTTTGTATGCTCAGCTTCCGACACAGATAATAACCGTGAGATGTTGATGGCTGGTAGACATTACCCGTCCGTCCAAGAGTTTGCCTCAGCAATCCCCAACCACCTTCTCCTGGGGTCTCTACTGGAGCACCTGTGCTTCGTCTACGAGACTAACCCAGCACGCTCATGTACGCTGTTTAAAGGTATGTATTGAGTTGTTGGACTGGAATTGACAGTTATCTTAAAACTTGTATATTTACATTATTGTCCCTACATTGGGATCCTGTCATTATTGTTTAATTATTCCAAATGTAGTCACAAATGATTTATGTTGTTTCCCCTGACAGTCATTGGCCAGCGTTTAGCTGCCATGAACCTCCTCTCACCTTTGGCCATAAGTGATGAGTTCAGCACCGTCAGACTGCAGCACAACCGGGCCTTCACTGAGCTGCTTCATGCTGCTAGCTCCTCACTGTATCCACAGGTAAGTGGACCACTAGTGGCCTTTGTAGTAGTAGGTTTGTTGTCATTTTAGGACTTTGACTATTATGTAAAGTGGGTATTTGTACTTGGTATAATAAGCCAACTGTACAGTCTAGTGTCATCGTGTCCACAGTGTGGTTAGTGTGTTCATCCTCATCTTATTTTGCAGGGCCAGCAAGGTGCCGCCACAAACACGCACAAGCCTGCTGTAAGGTAGGATATGCTTCGAGTAGTTTTTAATGTCGAGTTGCTTCAATGGAATATCAGTATGTTATTAAGTATTGTGTAAGAGATGTTTGTTCTTGCCTTCCCGCAGACCAAAGGAGGGACTGTTTCAAGCACAAACGTCCCGGTATCTTAGTGAATTTGAAGAACTATTTCGTCTCGGAAAAGGATCTTATGGAAATGTTTTTAAGGTATTCCATTCTGTTCTACTCCATGCTATTTTTTTCATACAAACTCATTTTAAGAAGAACATGAGTTGAGTTTATCAACACAATCATCTTTTTTATCTCTTCATCTTAAAGGTTATGAACAAATTGGATGGACAGTATTATGCTGTCAAGAAAATTCTCATCAAAAAAGTCTCAAAGGATGACTGCATGAAGGTAGGCCATCAGGGTTTCATCAATACAGCCCTTATATGCCCAAATTCAGAGATATAATGTACTAATAATTAGATTTTTCTTTTTTTTGCTTTAGGTCCTCAGGGAAGTCAAAGTGTTATCCAGCCTGCTTCATGTAAATGTTGTGGGCTATCACACTGCGTGGATGGAGCATGTTCAGCCTGCGGCATGTGAGTACTTCTGTTCTCTGACAAGTTTCTTGGCCAGAAATTAGTGTATTTACTCTTCACTGAGTTTAGAGATCAATAACGTAATAATGTTTTTATCATAAGAGAGGTTTTTACTGAAAGACAACTCTGTTGCAGATCCTGAGTCTCACCTTCCTGCACTGGAGTCACCTGAACAACAAGACAGGTAGGACCAGTGTCCAGTGTTAACTAATCTTACATGAATTCTAATGGTAATTTTTTACCTTTAAAGCCATTTACCATTTTCTGACATTGTATAAATTCGTTGATTTAGACATAATCGGCATATAAATTGAAAATGGAATTAATCCTAAATGGCAGCCTATTTTTTCTTGTGGTGAACAACTTTGGAATAATTGCATACTTTGATTCTATACAGAAAGAACATAAACTTAGATTTGTTTTGTTTTTATGACAGGTAGAAATTATTCTTAATTATATTTTTTATGGCAGTGCAGCAAGTGAATAGAGAAATATTTCAAACAGTATTTACAGTATTCATCTCAGGGTATGTAGATACAATAATAGTCCTTATATTGCCCATTAACGCCAAACCAATCTCGGCTCTTTCAATTGCAGTTCTGATGAGCGCTCTGACAACATCAGCACCAGCTCCTCGATAGTTTTTCAAAGCCGCAGTCAAGCACCAACAGACTCTAGTGCCAATTTACTCCCAAGAGAGGCCGAGCCTTTGAAAGCTTTGGTTCCAACCCCAGAGAAGGGCCAGGTGGTGTGTGCCAAGACAATGCGCCCGATTCCCAAGAACTACGTCCCCTGTGTGTTCCTGGGACAGGGAGGTCCCCCAAAGAGCTCCAAATGTCCTGCCATGGGAGGGGACAGCTCAGCACTGTTAGAGGAGGAGTCCAGCAGAAGTAGCATCGAACTGAACAACAACTCGTGCATCGACAAGGAGTTTCAGCAGTGGGCTGGCAAAAAACGCTCAACAAAGCTTTCTAAAGAGGTAGGCTCTTAAAGAGGCTTTCAGTGATCAGACAAATTCAAAATAAAGATTGCCATGTTTTAAAGCATACTGGAAGTGCAACGTTTGATATGTTTTAAAAAATGTATGGTAAAACATACGCGTACGGTTGGTCTGTATCTGCAGGTACAGTTCCACTTGATGCTCTACATCCAGATGCAGCTGTGTGAGCGCTCACTGAAGGACTGGATCTCTGAGAGGAACGCCAAGCCCAAAGAAGAACAAACCCCAAGATGTAATTGTTTAAAACATGCATGACTTCTCAAAATGACATTGTTCCATTACAAATTAAAGATTAAAAACCACATCAAATACACTTTTGGAGAAAAAAACCCAAAACTTTTATTTTTTCAGGTCCTTATGGATGTGTTGACACTGAACACACACTCAGCCTCCTGAGAGGGATTCTAGAAGGAGTGGAGTACATTCACTCCAGGGGAATCATGCACAGAGACCTAAAGGTAAGGTGCTTTTATAGTTTTTATTTGATCAGCATATGTTTGAGGTTATCTCTGTAGCTTAATACAAACTTTTGCAGTCACTTGTAGTTTGCATTGACACACAGGTGTCAACTAACGTCAAATAAGTCATTATAATGGTCTTGGTCACCATCTGTCACAAAGGAAATGTTTGTTTCCCAGTGGTTGAACACAAAGTCGAATAGCTTATCAGGCAGAAGTTTTCTCAACTCTTCGCTCTTGCCTTGGACATGTTGTAGATAAATGTAACTCTTGCAGATGTCCTGAAGCCTCTTCGTCTGCTGAGTGAGTTTTAGCAGCTGGTCTCTCTGTTTGAAGAAACATGGTTGCATCAAGGTAGAGGGCAGGTGGCCGCTCTGGTTGTAGACAGTGAGCGGGGAGGTCAGACTGAGGAGTTTCCCCAGCAGAGAGCTGTTCCTTGCATTAGTCCTGTGGTTCAGGAACAGGAACAGACAGTTCTCCCCTGCTTTGCTCAGCTTATTGATGTTGGCGCCATACCTGAGCAGCTCATCCACCAGCTCCTTGTTGCCCATGCTGCATGCCTCCTGTAAAGGCGTGAATCCCGCGTTGTTCACCACGTTGGCCTCGGCCCCCTGCTCAAGCAGCTCAGAGATGCAGCTAATGTTGTGCTCCAGGGTTTGAGTCATCTTCATAGATATTGCCACAGCAGCTAAGTGAAGAGGAGTGTTCCCAGAGTGCTTCAGCCCCTTTTAAAATAGTCAAGAATTAATTGAATTTATTGCAGGACAGATGTAGAACCTAATGCACATATTTAAACAGAGTTAAAAACACAGATAAGACAGTAAAAGGGGAATCGCTGGGCGTCACCTATGAATTTATATGCGAAGACAGACAACAACACTAACCATGTTCACATCTGCTCCCTCCTTGATCAAGCTAACCATGATATCCTTATGATGTATCCCAGCAGCCATAAGCAGGGGTGTCATCCCACTGCTGTCCACAGCATTAACATCAGCACCAAAGCCGGTCAGAATTGGTACAGCAGACAGAGCCATGTAGTGTACTGAAAGGTGGAGAGCCGTCTGTTGACTCCCCTCAACCTAGAGAGAAACCACAAGAAACACATCCATAGAAATGGAGCAAGAGCATTTATAAAAAATATATTTGCAATCTTTTTTTATAACTTTTCATCATGATTTAATTTAAACATTACAAATAATTTCCTCATTTCTTGTTTTTTTTACTCTGCTTGTTGAATTTTGCAGAGAGGAGCTGAAATTAGTACAAAAAGAGGCTAAACATTGATTTTCTACATTAAAAACGTTTCACCTTTGCATTGACGTTGATGCCGTGCTCAAGGAGGAGCCGTAGACAGGCCTCTGCTTGCCTACGCATGCCAATTACAGCATTCTGGAACTTTGAGCTTGACTTTGTAGTAGTTAGGATTCTCGGCCAACTGGCTATCACCAAATGCAGAGGGGTTCGACCGAGCCGGTCCCTGTGACAGAGGTAGAGATGGAGAAACTGGTGGGACAAGGGACACGTGTGTCAGTGTGTCATCACTTTATTTCAACAACTTCAGCTAAGTTATTGAATTTGTATTCTATCAGAGGCTTATACCACAAGAAAAACAAGCTCATGTAAGACTGTAGTATAGTTAGGCGAGGTGTTAGTTGTTAGTTTGTGTGTCTGTTTCCTTGTCCGGGTTTGAGTTGGTCCTGACCTCATTTCAGGGTCCGCCCCTGCTGACAGCAGGCTCTGCATGCTCTTCACTCTTCTGTAAGAGGCAGCCAGATGAAGGGGAAGAGTAGCAAGGCCCTGAGGCAAGACAAGACAAGACAAGACAAACTGGAAAACTAGAGAATACAAATATGTTGCAGTCTTAACACTGAAAGAATGTTCTCTTACTTTACTTTTAATTTCATTAATTGAATGATCACATCAGAGCATAAACACGTAACAATTGATAGCAGTCATTGAGCTGTCTATATGCGTCATCATTTTTTATATGATATAATTATGATATAATTACATATAAGATGCTGTTTTTCTGTCCATGTGACACTGTCCACACTTACATTTAACATGTTTCAATTCTAACAAGTAATATAAAAAAATGTCAATGATGATTGATGATATACCTTCCACAGAACTTCCCCGGGTGAACCGCCTTGTGTTTCGATAAGAAAGTTGCTCCCATACTTTTTTGACATGTCCTCTATACGTCCCAAGTCTTCATCGATAATTGCAGTATAGAATTCGTTGTTGGGAAACTTGACAATGTTACTGCTCCTGTCCTCATGTTCTTTGCTCTCCTCCAACATGACCAGGCATTGCAGCTTCACTGCTGTCTGTGCTATAAGTCTTTCAGGAGGTGTGTGGCTGTTGAAAGCTGGTTATTCTGGTTTGTTCAAACAAGCACATATTTATCAGTTAATTTAGCTAAAGACAAAATGCTACTTCTGTTTCCTGTATTTGGTGTTTTTGGTCACATGATTTCATCATGTCCGTTTGAGAGTACATTTGATGTCTTCCTGTTACAGCTGATAACTTTGTGTTGCGCACATTGCCAATAATGACGACTGGAGACATCCTTCTGGCTAGTTTATAGGTTTTTCCATGCTTGTTGCACTTATTTTACTTTGAGGAAAGCACTGAATTTTTTACCTTGCAAAAGCTTAAAACTTTGCAATATAAGTTCAGTATTTACAAATTTCAGTTGTATTGAGTTATGTGATATGAAGCAGCTAGAGGTTTCATCATCATCATCTCTCCTTTTAACAAAGGCTTCTGAGAGCCCTAAAATTGTTTATTCACTTATTATCAGTATCTTTACACCCACTAACATATCACATAAAACTAATTGTAATGTGTATTTTTCCACAGCCCAGGAACATTTTCCTCCATGGTATTGACTGCCATGTTCGGATTGGGGACTTTGGTTTGGCCTGTAGGGATATAATAATGGATGGCCGTAAAAGCACCATGTCTCCCAGCAGTGGTAATAATGCACCTCTCAGCTTGTTTTATTTTCATGACAGTACCTCACAGAATCACCAGTAGATGGCGCCATGTGCTTTAAAGTCACATCTCTGGTGTATTTTGCAGATTCCTCACATACTACAGGTGTTGGCACATTTGTGTATGCTGCTCCAGAACAACTGAAGGGCTCCCATTATGATTCAAAGGTAAACATATTAATAGTATGACAAATAAATATATATTAATTCAGAATACATTCTTCATGAAATTGACACGTTTCCGTTCTATACTTTTTATCATTTATCACCTTTCAACTCATCATCATCATCTCTATGACTTTTCAACAACTTTATTTGTAATATTGTTGCTCTCCCAGTCAGACATGTACAGCATCGGAGTGCTGGCTCTCGAGCTATTCCAGCCCTTTGGGACAGAGATGGAGCGGGTCCGGACCCTTGGGGACCTGAGAGAGGGGAAAATCCCAGACTCGTTCTGTCTGAGATGGCCGGTCCTGACGAAGTTCATCATGAACCTGACGAATAAGGAGCCTAGTGTTCGTCCCACAGCTCGCCAGCTTCTACAGAGTGAACTCTTCTGCAGTAAAGACATAGTATGTTTGGATAAATGGATACATATAGCTCCAAAAAAGGGCATTAGAACCCTGATGACTTTTGAGCTATAAATAAAAAAATGATTATTAATAATTATTTTATATTACTGATCTAAACTCTTCAAAGTGTGTAACTGTGTGGGATCGAATGTCAGTTCCATGATTACTTGTCGTGTGCAGCTTTTGTTATTCTGCATGTGTTGCTTTGCTGCATGTGTCACCAGAAAGTGATTTCTGTTGGCTCCAACAAGGCTTATAACACATCTGAAGTACAGTTCCTAATAATAATTGACAACAAAGTTTAACCTTTTTTTCCCTCTTCAGGTGATCCATAGTTTACAGAGAAGGGTTGAAGAGCAGGAGGAAGAGCTCATTCAGCTGAGGAGACAGATCAGTCGGCTTCAGAGCTCCGAAGACACACTTAATTTCTCTGAGTCTGACAGGACCTAAGCCTTAAAGGGTCTAAGCCCTCCACAGACTGTCAAAACTTGATTTATTCAAATACTGCTGTACTATGTTTTGGTGACTTGGTACAAGTGGTAGAGCGTGTGTGTGTGTGTGTTAGCATATGAATGTGTCTTGTACACTGGGATGTAAGGATTCAATTATTTATCTTCATTCAGCTGTTTAATAAAACCTACTTCTGCTACATCTTGTTGGATGTATGAGAAGCAATATGTGATTATTGATTATTTGAGATGTTGCTTTGAAAGTAGTACACTTATTACAAATTGGAAAAAATGACCTATAGGCAGGATTCACAATGTGTTTTATGATATTGTGCAGCAATAGCCCATTTTCATCAAATTGAAAACCATTTGTGGAAACAATTAGCATTCCAATTTAGATTTTTATGGGGATATGGGCATGTGTATTTCCATGCATGGATATTCAAACAGTATTTTTGTTCTCTCACCTGTACATGTGGTTGATGCTAGCTGTAAGGTTAAATTACTGGTCACAGGGAATGCACTCTGTTTTATTATGAAAACTTTTAAAAGTGTCAATACTGTGGGTACTGTTATTAATATAACAATATGTGCTGTCAATTTGGTCTGCTTAAAGCAAATTATTTTTCTAAAACCACTCATAGTATATTTATGGGCGTAATGCACGTAATGCTGGTTGTACATTATGTACACAAAGGTCAGGAGAGTATTCATGCGACGGATCTTCCCGAAACACGTTCCTCTCAGAGAAACGGCCGTATGAACCAATCAGATGCCTCGTTTCATCGAAGGTACCCGGATGTACCCGTGGGGCAATTAGCTACGTCATTGTTCACCGCCGGACACCCGCTGGAAATAAGGAATGGATTTACAACCACTATTAACGTATTCATAACAGATTCCAGGTGAGCGTGTTGTTGATTTTACGATTGAGTGGCATTTGATCTGTGCAGCCGTCATATTTTCGCGGGCCTGAGTCTGTGATATGCGTAGTAGTAGCCTTACACCGGTCCTCTGTCTCTCTCTGTCATGTCGGAGAGAGCCGCGCAGTGAGCACACACCACCGCCGGTGTCGAGCCCCTCCTTTCTCGGCTAGATAGACGTGCCGTTCCCCGGGCCCACGCACTCTTTATCAAATGTACTTCGAAGTGGACACATAAAACTGCTCTTTTACGTGTATTGTGTACGGTTACTTTATTATCCGCCATGTCAGTCAGCCACCATCGTGCCGAGCTAGCTAGCACCGCTAGCATCAATACTGGCGCACGACGGAAGCTAACGTCGGAGTGTTACGTTAGCCGTTTCCATGGCGTCCCTGCCGTCTGGAGCCTCCCGCTCTCCACCGGTCCTTCTGTCCCGGCCATCGACAAGAAAAGTGAGCTTTGAGTCGGCGCCCTGTCTCCCAGACGGACTAGCGGAGCAGCAGTGCGTGTTTGGTGCGGTTTAGCGACGCTGCGTGTTAAAGGCCTATCAGCCGTCTGGTAGCCAGCGAGAGCCAGTCTGCCGGGGCAGGTGGGAGGGAACAGCTGTTATTGTCAGCGTGCTTCCGACGAGGACGTTTCCTCTGAGGGGGTTTGAGCTAACGTGTTTAACGTCCACTCAGTCACTTGAGCAGGATTTGGTCGATTTGAACACATTAAAAATCAAGTGAATGTCTTGCCAGTGTTTTCTGACGTTTGTTTTAAATGAAACATTGCAAAAGTCCCTTTAGTTTGCTATCACCAAGGGCCAAAGTCAAGCCACTGTGGCATCTTGTGTGTTTATTTATATATATGTATATATGTGTGTGTGTGTGTGTGTGTGTGTGTGTGTATTTCCCGCGCGAAATCTAGGAAGATAATTTAGTCATAATATCCAGTGTTATATCTTATAATAACATGTGACCAGAATATGATTGGTTGTAATCTCATTGTACCCTAATAAGTTGTGGGCCACACACACACACGGATAAGTCTACATGTAAAGCAACAACAAAAATGAAGAACACAAAACCTTGAACTTAATCTGTATTTTTATCAGCCATAAAGTTGTGTAACTCTGTGTTTCTGCCCCACGTACAGCAATGAACAATGACCATAGTTGACAGATCTTCAGAAAAGTCTGACCACGAGTCAGTCGGGTGTAAGCGTTCTCCCTTCACCAGTGGAGACGTTGGGATGGACGGTGGCTGTTCCAGCAGCTGGGCAATGGGTCCTACCATGTCCAGCGACTCTCCAAGGCTGAAGGCTGCAGGAGGCTGCCTGGGCCCAACGCCTGGAGCTGCAGTCTACAACAGCACACCCTCCTCTGTGGAACGGCCCAAGGAGCAAGGTAGCAACGAGGGCTTTCATCATGTTTTTAATGCGCGTGTCTTGAAAGCTGGGTGGAAACTATACACCATACCTTTATTTGTCCCTCATATGGAAGAGTTGTCTCACCTATGCCTTCAAGCAGTACAATTTGACATGAATTTGACACATATACCAATAGTCAATATTTTCGTTCCCATATTGGAAATGCGGATATACACATACACGAACAATACCAAGCTGCGCTAATGAAGCTTTGGTATTTCCTACTAAGGGAGTGTGGCACAACTGGTTTTGTGGGTGTATTGTTGCTACTTCCACTCTACTTTCGTTTATCCAGTTACATAACAAAGCCAGTTTTACAGTGAGAACATGATCAGTCTCTTGTGCTTGTGACGCTATTGGTGTTTTGATATAAAGAGCAGCAACCTGACAAGTTTAACAGAAGAGAAACTCTGTCTTTTCTTTTGTCCTTCAGCGTCTTTTACAGACTCTGTATTCAGGATCACATTATGTATCTCCTAATACTGATAGCTATGATTGTCCTGAAGCTTCTTTTCCATGTGCCAGTGTGTACTTACATAGAGTACGTAGCATATATACAAATACATGTTTATGTCCGGGACCTTGTTAATTCATTGAATTTAACTTTAGTAATAATGTTGGCTCTGTGTGTACAGTGATGAGCAGTGGTGATGGCATCGACTCGCCCCAGAAGGTCCTCTTTCCTCCAGAGCGGCTCAACCTAAAGTGGACACAGGTTCACCGCATTGGTGCGGGCCTGCAGAACATGGGGAACACCTGCTTTCTCAACTCAGCCCTGCAGTGTCTCACCTACACCCCTCCCTTTACCAACTTTCTGCTGACACGAGAGCACACCAAGACGTGTAAGCTAGTGTTTGATGATGGTTCTTTGGACCATGGAAGTTCTTGCGCAATTGTACAGTCCTGCAGTAATTATCACATCTATCTTGTATCTATGAGCTGGCTTCTTGTCTAATTCATGTCTTACTCATCAATGTTTGGTCCATCTGTCCCTGCTGCAGGTCACGAGCCTGGGTTCTGTATGATGTGCACCATGCAAAACCACATCATTCAGGTTTTTGCAAACTCTGGGAATGTCATTAAGCCCATTGGTGTGCTCAATGAGCTTAAAAGTAAGTGGTGGTCTGTGGAGTAAAACACTGAAATCGGGCCCTTTGACAAAATGTTTACCTGAAATGAATGACAGGAGGCGCTGTCTGGCTGTTTACTTTTTTTTATTTTTGGAGGGAAACTTATCGCGGGTGTTTGTTATGTGCCGTTAAAGTAATTTTGAACTAAACATCCATGTGCAAGTGTGATATCATATTGCAATTTGTTACATATTTTACTGTTTTGTGTTTTTCCCCTCTCAGGGATTGCTAAGCACTTCCGCTATGGAAGCCAGGAGGATGCCCATGAGTTCCTGCGGTACACAGTGGATGCTATGCAAAAGTCCTGCTTACCTGGAACCAAGTAAGTTTCTTACACTTCCAAAACCGTACACAGCTTCGGATAATTCGTTTTTTAGGAAGGGAAGTATTACTGTATTCTATGTTTTCTGTATTGTGCTGATACATTGAATATTCTGCAAAGGCTAAATCTAGCATAAGAGCTATACAACGTTGAAGTATTCATGTTTTTCTACTGAAATGTGTAGAGCCATTGCCAAGTAGGTTATGTACACATTCAAAGCTTACATGCATGTTTAATAGATACCCTGGGCTCTCCATTGTGGCTCTCAGGGGATTGAGAATGATTTTAGGAACCTCAAGTATCAAGTCAATTCTTATTCTGTAATAACAGGTGGCCTCTCATCTAATTACTCGTGCTCTAATTCATCCCTTTCTCGCTCCTGCTCTTTCAGCAGCAATATGTTGTGACTTGACAGTGCAAAATACTGTAAAAATATTTTTTTTCTCTTCTCCAGTATAACCTGAATTTTTTTGTTGTTGTTGTTTGTTGGATTAACAAGGCAACCAGTCAGTTATGCCATTACCCTTATGCTTGTTTTTCATCCTCATATTTATCCTTGTGACAGATTGGACAGGCAAACGCAGGCAACCACTTTCATCCATCAAGTATTTGGCGGGTATCTAAGGTCCAGAGGTACGTTAGAAGTGTTTATTTAGTTTTTTGGATTTGATTCTTCTACATCAAGTCTCTTTTGATTTGTTTTACAGCTTTCCTGGACTACTAAATAATCACTGTTTTTTTTTTTTCTTTTACAGTTAAATGTTTAAACTGCAAAGCAGTCTCTGATACATTTGACCCTTTTCTAGATATAACGCTGGAAATTAAGGTAAAGAAAAAATCACATGTGGATCTGATATGACTGTTTTGCGTGTGACTGCATAACAATTAGTCCTGTCTCGATAATTACTTTTGTTAGACAATATATTGTCTCAGGAATAATAAGAAAACAATATTATTGTCATTTTAAGACAATCAATGCGACTGAAATAATTACGATACAATAGCATAATAAAGCAAGTACACCCTTTCAAAGATAAATTATTTTCTAATCCTAAGAATATTTAGACTCATGGAATATGAGAAAAATATAAAAAATATTCTTAATAAAAAAGGAAAAAAAAGAAAATACACAACCAAAAAAAACTAATTTGACTGTTGGGCTCTCTTAACAAAAATAAACATTGTTTGCACAATGCGGTCAATAGGCAATGGCGGGGTCAGCAAAAATGATCCAGGTCATGTCCCTATAACGTATGATGAGTCGTTGATGTAATTATCGTGACAGGCATAGTAACAAATCAATTAGTTCAGTTGTTTTTTGTTTTGTTTTTTTGCAACATTCTTACGAACGGTACTAAAACCCATTTTTCTCTCCATGCAGACAGCTCCCAGTGTCTCCAAGGCTCTGGAGCAGTTTGTCAAGCCAGAACAGCTGGATGGAGAAAACGCCTACAAATGCACCAAGTGAGTCATTTTACAGACTAAAGGAATTTAGAAAACATGACAAGAAAGAGCTAGGGTTTTATTTGCTTATTTGTATGCGTTTGACAGCTAACTGACTGAACATTACTTTCCCTCAGGTGCAAAAAAATGGTCACAGCCTCAAAGAGATTTACCATCCACCGCAATTCAAATGTGCTCACCCTCTCACTCAAACGCTTTGCAAACTTCAGTGGAGGCAAAATCACAAAGGTACCATGACATGTGTGGACTATAATATCAAGAACATGATATGTTATGATTAATTGAAAATACTCAGCTGTTGTTTGGTCATCAGGATGTGAAATATCCAGAGTACCTGGACCTGCGGCCCTTCATGTCTCAGTCTCA
The DNA here is from genome assembly GCF_027596085.1 of Anoplopoma fimbria. NCBI lineage: Eukaryota > Metazoa > Chordata > Actinopteri > Perciformes > Anoplopomatidae > Anoplopoma > Anoplopoma fimbria. The sequence goes on from NC_072453.1 coordinate 5,186,123, forward strand.
AGGGGAGCCCCAGGTCTACGGGCTGTATGCTGTGCTGGTCCACTCTGGATTCAGCTGCCATGCTGGACACTACTTCTGCTATATTAAGGTACTGGCACCGCTACGGACCTTTGGTCTAATCTATCAGGGCACTACTGTTGTCAAGTACACATGCACACATTTGTCTCACCATAACAGTTTAACGAAGAGTTCCTACAAAAACTCTTGCTCCTGGCAGTCTGAAGTCTTGACTTTTAAAAATGTTTAAAAATGTCAAATTTTTCTTGCATACAAGTAGATTAACATATAATTATTCTATTAAAATATGCATGTAAACACATTGATACATTATTATATTTGTTCTTGACAGTCAAAAGCTCTCAACTTTTATTATATTCAACAGTTTAAAATAAATGTAAGTGGAAGATGTGTAACAATGAGGATTCTGTTTAGAAAGTATGTTAATACCTACCAACTCTTCTGTTGTGTTTCCCAGGCAAGCAATGGTCAGTGGTATCAGATGAACGACTCCTCTGTGTCTGTCAGTGACATCAGGTCTGTTCTAAACCAGCAGGCCTATGTCCTTTTCTACATCAAGTGAGTAAACTATTATTTTGAATGAAACTCTGAAGAGATTAAAGTCTCAAAACCTTTTCATATGAACCCTCCCACTCATTTAAAATGTTCCATATTGCTAATGTCCTATTCTAGGTCCGGTGATGGGAAGAAAACAGGGGACTACAGCCACATGAGCCATAACCCAGGCACCCCTGGTCAGTCATCTCCACGACCGGTGGTGATTCCACGCATCAACACCACCGTCCACCACAACAATGTTGGCTTCATAGGTCCACAGCTGCCACCACACCTGACCAAGGTACTGCAGTCTTGCTAACATTTACATTCTGGTGATCACTCTTTTTTTTGAATGTTATAAGAAATATATACAATGTTTGACCTAGACGCTCTAAAAACGTCCTTGTGTCCTTTTTGTTTCCTCCTCAGCGCACTCTCCACGTTAATGGGAATGGATCTCTGAGGGACTATCCCACCAGCTCCAAGCCCAGCACCAGCAGCAGCGTTGTGGGAAAACCGAGCCATGGACTGGCCTCTTCCTCTTCTTCCATCTCCCACTCAATCAGCCGGCCCACTATGATCCCAGACCACGACAAGCGCCAGAAGCTTTCCTTCTTCATTGGTCAAGGCAAACAGAACCGCCCGTCCTCATCCTCCTCGTCCTCTTACAGCCAGCCGTCCTCTGCCAGCAGCAGCAGCAGCAGCAGCAGCTGCTCCTCCTCCAGCTCTTTATCCTCCTCACAGTCTACCTCAGACGTTCGCTTTGTTCCACGTCAGCTTAACCACGGTAACGGCATGTCACGCAGTAATGGGGATCACCACACAGGAGTGAATGGAGCGTCATTCCTGGTGCCGTACGGCCAAGAGTCTTCAGAGGAATCAGACCAGGAGAACTGTGGCACTTCGGATAAGGGCTGTTTGGCCAAGTCTCACCTTAATGGAAACAAGAGAACGGGAGACGTCTTTGATCATTCTACTCAAGCCACCAACGGACAGTCAGGAGCACACCACAACGGTAACGGATTAAATGGACCAACCAATGGTGTCTCGAAATCCAGTCAAAATGGGCACCATTATGAACACCACAAAGTGAACGGACACAACACCCCTGAAAAAGTAAATTATATGCTTTGTCTTTATGTTTTTTCTTCATAGTATATTGATAACCTAATGAACAGTTGTTTTATGTCTAAATTGCTATATTATAAATGATTCATGGCTTGTTTTTGCTGCTCAGGTCTCCGGCAGTAATCAAGGAAGTTCATCCTCTGTGACTACTGTTGCTGCTAATGGATTTAACAGTGACCATAGTCAAACAAGGTAAGATTAGCACTCTTAAACTCAACTGGAAAAGTGATTACTCTGTCAACCACATATTAAGAGTTAAATTTTTCTTTTTTAATTTGATCACATCTTCACAGTAAACACAGACATTGAACCCCAAAGGTATAATAATACAAAGCAATATTTAAATGCTTCATATTTTGTTTGTTTCTACAGCAAAGAGGCAGATAATTCTGCCTCATCCCAGGCCAGTTCTTCTCAGAGCATCCATCCTGCTGCCAGTGAAGACCGGCTCCTCTCCACTCCTGACACAAGGGCTAAGAATGTGTCTGATCCCCTGCCTCAGCATACAGCATCCTCCGCTGTCAGCTCTCCACCCTCAGCTACTGTAACAAAGACCCATATTGTCTCATCTAAAGAATCTGCTTCCTCCTCTGCTCAGCTTTGCAACCCTACGGCCTTATCTATCCCGCCAGACTGCACCAATGGGGCCTCTGCAGCTCCACAGAAAGTTAGCAGAGGTGGGGATGAAGCAAGAGATCTACCACAGACCAGTGATCCGTCAGCAGGAACTGAAGGACGCGCAGATTCTAAGGAGCAACACCAGTCCAAGCCCAGTTCCAGAGGCAATGAAATACAAACTTACCGAGACAGGGAGAGAGACAGACTGTGCTCTGACTGGGGCAGAGATAGAGAGAGACACTACAGGGACAGGAGTCACGAGCGAGAAAGTGGCGGTGATCGGCATCGTTACAAACGGGACTCCAGAGACATACAACACCATGAGCGCCCGTACAAGGACCGTTTGCCTCCTCACAATCGCTCCTACAGGGACGTGGAGTCCGAGCGTCGCTGGGAGCGGAGCCTCCCCCACCCTAGGGAGCGTGATCGTGACAGGTGCTCTAACCATTACCACTACTATCACAACCGTCGCTACAGAGATGACTGGGAACGTGGTCGGAGGGCACACGGTTACCCCTACAGCGAGAAGTCTCATAGTCGAGGGAGGTGGCAGCCAGACAGTCGAGAATCGCGGGTGATTAAGGACAAGAGCAATGGCAGGGAGAGGGACTATTATCCGTCAAAAGAAGAGAACTCCTCTTCTGCCACAGAGCCAGAAACCTCCACAAAGTCCAAGGGCTCGCCCCCTCAGTCTCATCTCTCCACGCATGAATCAGCTCTAAACAGGGAGGATCAGAATCAAAAAGGACTGACGGCTGATCCTCTGAACAAGGAGAGGGATGACAGCTCTGAGGCCCACCGCTCCAGAAAACACAAAAAGAGCAAGAAAAAGAAGAAGTCAAAGGATAAAGACAGGCACCGTGAGAGCGGGTGAGTAACATCATCTTTGCCGCCATGCCTCGTGGTACTTTGTGCAAATTTGTTTCATCATTTTGGACTTTTAGTTAAGAAAACAAGACATTTGAAGGCATTAACTTGAGCTCTGTGAGGTTGTGATCAGCATCTTCTCACTATATTTTGATATTTATAGATTTAAAAGATAATGAAAATACTCTTTGAGTTGTAGACCTGCATTTTTTGTCTTGAGATGTAAGTCGATTTGTTTTGGATTTAGTCAAGAATTGGGAATAATCATGGTGTATTTTCCGTCTTCCCCTAGAAGCTCCGAAGTGGATTCAGACAGAGCCACTGAAACAAAAAAGAAGAAGAAGAAAAAGAGGAGGCAGCGGGACAGCGATGCCGAGCAGCACAGCCCAGGAGCAGTGAGGAGCCACAAGAGCAGGAGCAGTGAGGAGAGGGAGAGCCGCAAGCGACGATATGATGACATCAAGGACGCTAAGCATGACAATATTTTTTTGCCGGAAAAACGCAGGTGCACAGACTACGCCGACGGCAGCAGTGATCATCTACTCTCCTCCAACCACACACCCACCACAAACGGTTCCACTCACCCCCATCTCAACGGATACAAAGGTATTTAAGGTTTTTCACTTCCAGAGTCATTTTCAAACATAACAAACACGCTGACGTAATGCTGCTGTGGAGCTCGCTGATTAAAAGTGTTGATCATGTTTTGCAGGAAATGGTTACAGCCAGACCAATGGTGACTCCCACGGATTCTCCAGTGGCTTGAAACACTGACTCTGTGAGTGGGCGCCTTTTAACTGATTATAACAGTATGCTCCAGCACAATCGGTGCTGATAAACAGTCGGACCTCTTATCATAGGTGCAAATATTTATGCTCCTGGCTATGCAAATAGATTGTATGGAGGCCTCTTCTTTCTCATTTCAGACACATCAACACCATTTTAACAACAGCAGAGGAATGACATCAACAACTTTTTTTTTTTGAGTGGTGCTTCTTCGTTGGGGGCATATTGTATTTTTACCACAACAAAAGTGTTTTAACTGTTCAGAAATCTTTTTTTAAGGCAGATTCATCAGCGGTAATTCTCCGAACTATTGATAAACAAAAACAACCGTCACCCGATGAACATTTATGATGAAAAATATTAATATATACTTGTATGAACACAGACAAAGCCTGGAGCTTAAACATGTCAACTGCTGCTCAGTGGAACTCAGGACTTGAAAACTTGTTAACATCCATCACGGATATCCGCCTGCTTCAAATAAGAGTGAAACTTAAGGGAAATGTGTTGCCTAGGAGAAGAACCGTAAGGCATCATGTTGGCTGCAGGTTTAAGATGTCACCATATCTACAGAGCCGCAATGTCTCTGAGTTTTTTTCTGGGAGCGGACAACCTAATGGAGGGAGGTATTAATGAATGAGACAGAGGAGTGCAGTGGTGGGAATGAGGCTTCGCTGACTGATACCTCCACACTAACCCTGGACAGACTTGAGGACATTTCCCACCTTTTTGTTTTTAATCGGTTTCCATTGTTGCTTTAAAGCCTAAGATTCACCCTTTAATTTTTTCACTTTTTCACAGATACAGAGTTTTGTTTTTTTCTCTGGATCATGCCTCTCTCACGTTATTTTTATTTTTATTTTTAAACATTTAAAAAAAAATGCATCAAAAATTTGTTATCATGGCTGTGGACCATTTGTGTTTGCTTTTTAATGAAAAATACGGTTTGTGTCTTCTATCGTCATAAAAATACTGTGAATTTAATTTTTGAACTGTACTATCAGTTAATTTTATACGTAAAAATCCTGTATCAGGGTGATCAGTAGATGTTTTGTTGTTTTGCTTTGTTTTTACAAACATTCATGTTCAATTTGACCATATTCTCTCAACAAAAGTTGGGAATGAGTATGTTTGCTTTCTTTCTTTTTTTTTTTTTTTTTTTTTTTTTTTTTTTTTTTTTTTTTCAACTTTAGACAGAAGTTGAAAAAAAAATGCTGTTATACCATTTTAGTTTAGCATGTCAGAATTTATACATTGTATGAGGTAAAAGCCTTAAAATACATTTGGTAATGTCAGAAATTGTAATTTGTTCTTGGTCTTTGACTTTGTTTACAAGCTGTGTTGAAATGAATGAAAAATGCTGATTGCGATGACTGACGAGTTGTCAGGGATTTTTGAAAAGCTCCTGTCTGCCTTTTGTATGATATATTAGGAATAGACTGATTGTATCCAAGCTTCTTGTTGAAAAATATTTCCACAATAGCTAAATTATGATGTAGATACATTAAGTGTGGATTGAAACCCATAGCACTCTTCTGTAATTCACGAACACACATTTCTAGCTATTGGCATGATGGCTTAGATGGCTCTATATTTTATTCACAACACTTTCCATGTTTGGAATAACCAAAGACCTGGTATGTTAAGGAAGTCGAGCTCTTTTTACTGAATCCACATGCACACAATAACTGATCAGCATGTCATTTTTATTCAACGTTTTCATCAAAGTATTCAGGAGCAGTTTTCCCAAGCTAAGATCAAGTCATGTTTAAATCTCACACCTCTACTAATGAAAGATTAGTCTGCCTTGTTCTCGATCTCTGTTCGGGGAAAGCAGTCCTCAGATTCCAGTTAGCATTCAAACGACTGGCGTTTTGAAAAGTATCTAGTATCTCTTTTGTTTAACCTTTTCCAGGGTGTTTTGCAAACGCCTATGTCCTATACTCTCTTGTCCAACTCAGCATAGTGAGTTTTTATTTCATAAAACATGTATTATCTGATCTTCAGTAATAACCGTGTGAGAAGGGTTCACTGCTCTGCATAAAGCTGCACAAAGTCCCGCTTCCTTCCTCTATTGTAAACTGTTAGGCTGTTAAACTAAAAAGGTGAACGGGTATAGGCTACGGCCATTATGATTTACATGCTACATAAACACAACAAAGAAACCGGGGGAAAAGAACAGTATGTACAATATATTCTATACATGCATAATGTAAATCGGGGGCTGCCTCTTTTGTTAAACCAATTAAGAAAATAAATACAAAAGAAATGAACTTGAACACAGAGGTGGATCTTCAATACATAAAATGACCGTTTACAGAATTAACATAGGATGTATATAGCTTTTTCAAACTGTGGTCACATAAAAGGTTTATTACACTCAATATATGTGAAGTATTCCTCAACCTGCATCAATGGCTTTGCCTTGAAAGAGGAAATAAGGGCGCGTTCTGTAAATGAAGTATGAGTTTGTAGAATAAATCTTTGTTTGCATATACAGAAACAGTCATGTGAGGGCTAACAATCAGACCAGCTGATTTATACGTTTGAGGCTTTCTGTAGTTACAGGATACTACAAAACATTGTTGTTGGCAGTTGTCAGAAGAACAAGTCAGTTGACGATAAAAAGGTGACTGGCGTCCGGGAGTCTTGTTGGCAGACAGCAGACTAGCCAGTCTGGATAAACGGGATGATGTATGACGAGGATGAATATTCAGGATTCAAATTCTCCCGTAGATGTAATTCCTTGTATGTCCAGTAGAGGGCAATCTAGTCACAGCCACACTATGCAAAGATTTCCCATGATTCCAGTCATGGCTTCAGTCATTTGTTTGTCCATTTGTTTTGATCCGGCTAAGATTTCTTTGCGCGCAGTCCCCCATAAGGTCTCAGCCCAAAACAAACATCAGTTCTGTGTTGGATGAAAAACCAAGAACTGAGGTGCAGACAATCTTCAAGTGGAAATAAATTGGAAAAAACTCCCAACATGTGTCTGCTGCTCATCCTCCAGACCTGAAAGAACAAACTTCATGACCCACACCGTGACGTAACGCACACATACACACACGAGGACTCTGCCGGTCACGGACACGGTGGCGGTGTAGGTGCAGGTGCCGTTGGAGGTGGACGGTCATCATTTCTTATTGGCTATCCTCCGCTTCCTGGTGGCCAGCATGTCGTAGAAAGGATCCCTGCTGATGCTTGCTCTGTAAAAAGAAAAAGAGGAGAGGAAGGACCCATCACTGAACCACTGTTTCCAACTGCTCATGCCAAGCCTACATATTATATATGCTGTCTTGACTGTTTTGTTGCCTGCAGGACTAATTTGTCAACCTTGTGAAGAAGATGCATTTTTATTACCAGTGAAATCTGTGCATATTATTCAAAGCACATCATGTCTAGTGTTTGTATTGCTTTCTGGTGAATCTAGAGAGAAACCCGTTCGCTTTAAATCTGAGAGATCAATACCAAAGCCTGACATGTACAGTGATTTGTTATATATATATATATATACATATATATATATATATATATATATATATATATATATATATATATGTATTATATATATATATGTATATATATTTATATATGTATATATGTATATATATTTATATATGTATATATGTATATATATATATATATATGTATGTATATATATATATATATGTATGTATATATATATATTTATATATGTATATATATATATATATATATATGTATATATATATATATATATGTATATATATATATATATTCAGGCTTTCCTCGGAAATAAAACACAACAGACTAAGCAAAATGCACCCAGTTAGGCAACATAAATGTTGTCAACTAGTCAATTTAAAGCGATCTCAGAGGAGAAAGCTGTCAAAATGTACGTACGAAAGTCCGATTATTCTTGATAAGTGTGTCAGGTTACTGTCATTACAAACAGTTGCCTATTTACACACCAGCAGACATGAAGCAACATCGTCATTGGTTTTGAGTGTTGTTTCTGTAAGTCACTCTGATATTAACTCATCTTTTTGCTTTGCTTTGGGCAATACCAATGAGGGACATTTCTTGCTCTTTAACCGAAAAATGTTCCACCAAAGCCTCATAAAAGCCCTAAAGTGTCACTGACACACACTGAGGATGGGAACAACGCTGAGTAACCCCACAGCCTTCCCAGCAGCAGAACAGTAGACATGCTGAGCTGGCCAATCCTATACTGTCTGTGTGTATGTGTGCACAAAACCTCACCACAAGAGCAGTTTCCAGCCTTGCAGATGAGTCAGGTGGGACAGCGTGGATACACCAAATGTGTGTGTGTGTGTGTGTGTGTGTGTGTGTGTGTCTGCTGACCACAGGACAGTCTGCCGCCCCAGCAGCTGAGTCAAGTGAGAAGGTGTGTGAGGCAGCACAGCTCTGTCCTGCTGACCTCTGTCCTGCTGCAACCTCTGACAATTAATTCTTCCAACAATGGACGGAAGAGACTTTACATTATGATGTCCAGCACAACTGGACTAAAACACTGCTGGTTCACACTTGTGCTTTTGCACTAAAAGCTCTGAGACATGCTACAGGCGTGTGTGTAATCTGAAGGTCAATTGGCTAAATCTCCCACACAGAAAAAAGAACCACCTCTCTCCTATTTCCAATCACTTTAACTGTGCGTGAAGCAGCCTCACTCCGAACAAGATTTACAGTAACTTAGCCGAAAAAAAACTCACTTTCATTTAATGGATAAACATATGTCAATGCTAAGTGTATTTCTTTAATGGCATTAGAGCGTGGAAGCATTGTGTAATATGATTTCTGCTGTGATATTGATCATATTTTCCAGTGTAGCTGAAGCTGAGTGGATGATAACCAGCCAGCTGATCAATTACCCAATTTACTGCTACAGCTCCACTCTTCTTTCTGGGTAACAAGGCAGAGTTTCTACATGACAAATCAGGTGTAAGGGCTGTCAAAACACCTCTAAGAGTGTAGCAAGGCAAAGTGCCTGAGAAGATATGCGTGTTTGTGTGTCTCTATGTGACTGCTGAGCTCCAATCAAAGGGAAGTGAGCTTATCCAGCGGAGCAGAAATCACCTCTGAGTGTTATCTGTGCGGAAGTGTGAGAAACAGAGTCACATTTAGTCACCAGCGTGTATGTGTGTGTGTGTGAGTGTGAGTGTGTGTTTGTACTGGTCTGCACATTTCTGATTAAGCTCACAGCTCTGTGTGCGTGTGTGTGTGTGTGTGTGTTGGTTTCTCACAGTCAAGGTCAGACATGAGACGGTCCCACATGGGAGCAGCCCGGCGTTGGCTAAGTGCCCTCTCAGTGTAAATGGATCCACAAGAACACAGCGTCTCTTACTTGATGGATTTGATCCACTCCTCCTTCTCCTCCGGCGTGGGGGCTGATATCCTGTACACCACGTGGTTGCCCTCGACGACTCGCCCGTCGGCCTCCGTCTTGCAGGCCTTGATCACCTGACCTTTGTGGTTGGGGTTGTATAGCTCGAAGCAGTTCTGGGGAAACATCGGGAGGCAACAACATGATATACATAGTGAAAAAAAATATACAGTCTCTGAGAAAATTTTAATTGTGTTTTTGTTTTTAAAAAGTTTATGATCTCGGTATGAATTTCAATTTAAAAGAGAAACAGAATTAGATCGACAAGACAGCGTCTGGAGTTAGTCCTTACAGGTTTCCGGGGCTCGTCCACCTCTCTGATGCTGAGGTTCTCCAGAGGAATAATCCCACGAGGCTCTTTATCCTGGAAACACACACACACATGTCTCATAAGGACAAAATCTGTGTGCAATGAGGGCGCAGTTACACATGAAATCACACACTCAAGTCTTTGAGGCAACCAAATTATTTCTGCTTCGTTGTGTCCGTAGAATAGATTGTTGTAAATCAGACTGAAACCATAGTTAAATCATTAGGCCTCTTGGTCCTACCACTGTTTTCATTGTTGCTAGTGTTTTTTTAAATTAGGTGCACATTACCCATAAATCCTGTCAAGAAGAAACTTGCTTCTTCAGTGAAAGATGTTTCTTTGCATGGTCTTTAACTTCTTCCAGACATGAAATGTGTTACAGATACACAAGATGACATGACATGAAACTTCTAATGTCAGAACGTTGATGCAGTAACATTTTTTAAGCTACCTTTAGCGCCTTTAATTTCAAGTGCAGCAAAGTGAAGTATTTCAACCATTATCTCTACATATTGAGGCTGTCAGCATCAAATTCAAAAAATCAAGGAGGTGATAAAAGCACACTTGAAGTTTTTATTCATCCTGGTCACGTAGGGGACAGCACCCGAGGGAAACATAACCCTATACTCCCTACATCCTCCATCTTCCATCCTCCAGTGACTGCTTTTGTGTCTGCGGGGCCAGATGTGAGGGGGGACCTTGAGGAACAGCCTTGTGTCCGGCCTGTCATCTTCCTACTAATGAGGGGGCACAGCAGGGGGAGGAAATGCCCTGGGACGGCTGCTCACAGCTGGCTGCGTGTGCGCCTTTTTTTTTTTAGTGTGTGTACCCCCACTGCAGTGTGTTTGCTGGGGGATTGGTGGCATGTGTGTGTTTGGGGAAGGGGGTGTTCTCAGAAATGGGGTGAAGAGTGGGTTGACAGGCAGCGGGTGGGGGAGGCACTTGGCTTGCGGCTTAGCTGTGCCAGATGTGTACCGCAGAGTTTGCAGATGTTTCCTATGATGCCTCATGTCAATTGCTGGAGTGAGGTTCATTTAGGTCAAGGGGGCTGCATTTGTTAAAGTGCAAAGCTGGAAGGAAAAGACCTCGGACTTTAATTGTGTGCGTATTCCTGTGTGTCTGTGTGAGAGATTACACGTGTGCCCTTAATTCTTTATGTTTTTCTTACAGTTTATCCAACTTAATTTAACCTGACTTTCTATATTAAATTCATTTAAACATTATCTTTTTCACACACTAAGCTAAATTACCAATACTGGCTTTAATATTTTAAAATTACTATATTTATTTAGATAGGAAGCAACTGACAGCAATTTGTTAGCTTAACCTAGCATAAAGCCTGAATGTGTCATTTTATTTTTTTAAAAGGACCAATCCCAAAGTGTTAAAACAAGAACTTCTGGTTTTAAGGAGAGTTATGTGCTGGCCAATTTCCTGGCTGCGCGCAATGACTTCTCCATGTCGTCACCATGAGTTGGCCTGGCAACCAATGGATACTCCGGAGAGTCCCCACTCACCGCCAAGAAATAGTCAAACACATAACCCTGCATAAATCTTCTCATCTGACTCTTGTTCCTTTAAGATCCACCCACTTTGATCAACTATGGGTTTTTTTCTGTGGGTAATCTGCAAATAAATTATTTTTTGTGCAATATGCATTCTGTTAAACAACAAAAGAACCCAGATTGAGTCCCTTCTGACACATTAGAAAAAATCGATCTGCCTACTTACTGTTGTGTATTCAAAGTAATAGAGGCAGTTGTCGGTCAGAATGAACCACCGTCTCTTCCACGTCTTCACCCTGCCGCCTGCAGAGAAAAAAAGTCATGTTTGAGTTAGAATTTAAGAGGCGACAGTGTTTGTGCATGTAGAGTTTAACCTGCAGGAGACCTTAGCTCCACGTGCCACATCTGGTTCTGATCATCAGCTCTCTGCATTATTAGGCTCAATCAGAGGCCTCCAGCACTCCCCACCCAGTCTCAAGAGATGGATGCCCGAGGGTTTGGCAGGGTTTGTCTAACACTGTTTTACCTTCCAGGAGAAAAAACCCCAGACAGGTACACACCAAATACACATTAAAACTAAGGCAGGGGTGCACTTTTTGTGATAGATTTTTTGAGCTTGACTTGAGAAAAGCCTGCTTTAAAAATACAAAACAGAAGCGGAGAACTGTAATGATCATTGCAGAGAACGTTTGAATTTGGAGCATGTACAAGAAGTCAAACACTTTATTTTTTATGATACAATTAAACATCTTAATGTAGGAATAATATAAGGATATACACATTCTCTCCATCTGCCTCCCGCTTCAGATAAAAGAAGATTATTGGGATTATTGGATTTTCTATTAATTACATCATCAGCGATGCAATCCACCTATGTAATCCAAAACTCAAAAATGCGTCTAACGTCAATGTACAATCTGGATTTAGGTGCCCCATAATAACATGTTTGCTGACTTAACAGAATGAGCACAAAGCAGCCGTTACTGATGTAATCAATATGTAATGTTCGCTTGACCCAGATTTCACTATATACTGCTAGCTAGAGTAAAAATCCAAAATCTGCAGTATATTATTTATGAGAAATGTTGACTTTCAGATGCACTTGCTACATTTAACTCATTAAAATGTAATGAGGATTTAAGACATGGTCTACTATTGTCGGGTTAATACAAAATATTAAGTAAGGTTTTATTTTGAAACAGACAATATGACGTTCTGGTGAGCTATTTATCCCATTTAACCATGTGTTTAACTTCATCCTGAAAACCTGACATTCATTATGGATTTCCGCTGCAGGACCTCCCATGTTTGCATGCTTCTAATGCTGATTTATCACTCATTTGTTTGTTTATGGACACTCCAGAGAGGGGGCATGTGCACAGTGATGCAAGAGTTTAAAGTCTTGCATCACTCAATTTCATAATTTGAATTATTGAACAGGATAAAAAATGTTTCCCACTAGCGTAATTTAGTCAAAGGCTTCTTTGTTGACTGCAACTGAAGTCCTTGCATGCAGAACAGGCAGAATACTGCACACTGACTGGTCATTTATATCATCTAAATATTGATTAGATAGCATGTTTGTCAGTTTACATGCTGAACGCTTTGCTGAGAGAAGCAAATCAGGGACAAGTCAAGATATAATGCTTTGACATCCCATCTCCCTGTTCCATTCACTTCTGTTTAAATGAATGTGGAGGACAGGAAAAGGTGTTTGCATTCCTCCTTGTCTCTTTATTCTGTCCCAGAATACAAGCTTGGCTGAGCTCTGAAAATTTTCTCACATGGCCAACAGAGCTGTTTTGTGACCCTTCAGTAGATATGAGGCCTTCTTAAATATATGTCTAAATAGCTGAATTTAGTGGCATGCCGTTCACACGTGATGATGATGGATTCAGGCAAAGCAGCAGGCTCAGTCCTGGATAGTAATAAATGTAATGACATCTCAAGGAGCTTCACAGCCTCATAGCAGTGCAGCAATGTATCATATTGAACAACCTGACAGGCCATCCGAGTGCTTCATTCAAACAGAAACAAAAAAACTTCTCTTATTAAGCAGGGACTCAGCTGATGGAGCTAAAATGAGCATGGAATTCACTAATGGGGGAAAACTGGACCTAAAATGATGTGGCAAGTGTAGCATATGGGATGGAGGGCAAATTAGAAAGAGAGGGGGAGTCTGTACGGGAAGAAAAGAAGCAGCAGCGTGGGATACTGAGGCCTGTGGGACAGGACAATGACAATAGGCAAAGGTCTCCTTTATTTCACTGCATGACCAGATACGCAGCGGTAGGTACACATTCCCACAGCGCAGACTCAAGCAGCCCATTCATTCACTAAAGCTGAGCGTGTGTATTCTGGCAGATAGCTACACAGGAGCTGTATGACGCGTAGGGCCGTCTCTAATGGTTCACAGCGTGAGGCGACCTGTTCAACTGAACTCTGGGTGTTTGTTTCAGGAAATCTATGAGGAAGCAAACGTCATTTATGTTCAATGCATGTTACGAGTTATTTGGGGAAAAAATCAAAGCATGCAGCAGTTTGATTTAGTTGTTTGGTTGACTTGCTAACGTTTTAAGGGGTTATATAATTTTCACTTTCTTGCCGAGAGATAGCTGAGAAGATTGATCCCACGTTCATGCCTGTAAAGCTAAATATGAAGCTAACATTACAGCCAGCAGTTTGGTTAGCTTAGCATATCACAGAGATTGGAAACAGGGGAATGCATAGACACGACAGTGGTATCAATCTTCTCCTCTAACTCTCAGCAAAAATGTGACAAAAAGCAAATTTTAACAAAGTTTGCACTATTCCTTGAAACAAGTGCAATTCAAATCAATTGTCCTGACCAGTATGGAATTGAACTTGTGTAACCGTAATTCACATGTCTAATTGTCCACTGGATTGTCAAACTGCATGCACAGCAACGACAGTGAATACAGCAGGTCAGTAAAATAAAGTAATCTTGATTTTAGTTTTCGCATCAAAATAAGGGGTTTAAATTACTTTAATTAATATGGATTTGTTTCAAACATGCCTGATTACTATTGATTTGCTTATGACTACTTCACTTTTCCTTTTTAATCACGTTATCATGGCACGTGTTGGTAAAGAAAAAGAGGAAGGATAATAAAGGGAATGTGAACTGTGGTTATTGTGGTCGACAGTTATCTTTTATGCTGAGACTTCTTGGGAAAAACATTTGTTTTTTGCGTGAACACCATCTGAGACAAGCCCTCTGCGCCATCCAGAGCCACGAGAGGAATGCAGCCACTCTTCATGCAAAATTAGAGAGACCACTGACCTCCAACTTGCCTTGCCCTTTAATGAAATAACCCATCACCTCACAATGCTGTTCTTATTAGCCCAATAACAGCTCTGATACAATAAGCCAATTAAATGAGGCGGCTGGCATGTTCAGGGGCCCGGTGTGCTAAGGAGATAATGGCAGCCAATGCCAGTGTGAAGGCACTCTGTGATGAACCGAGAGGATGGAGGAAGGAGTGTTACCTACCTCCTAATACAGATATTTAAGAAGGGACGGCCATCACAGAACAGAATGAGAGAACAGAACAAAAGGTGAAAGTGTGAAAGGTTAGAGAAAAGGAGTGTGGAACAAAAAACAGAAGGAATTCGAAAGACACAACAAGCACAAAAATCACAATGCCAGTAATCAGAAAAAGGAGCATGCTTTAAGTGAGAGGAGAGGAAGGAGAGGAGGGACAATACGAGACAAAACGAAGAGGTCACAGGATGAAGGACGAGGGGGAAAAAAGACCCTTTGCAGTTCCTTCACAGATCTCCTAGCAACCGTATCAAGCACTATAATGAAGGTGGACAGTTTTGAGGCTGCGTGAGCAGAAATGCTGAGCTCACTAAAATTTGCTTTACCACATTTTTCTATCTGCAACTAAGCAAATACTAATTTCTTACTTTGTTATCTGGCTTATTAGCCAGGGGTCTGAGTTAGTAGTGTATTAAATATGGGAAAACAAACTCAAAACAAAGTAGTATTTAAGATAGCAAAATGTGTCCTACATTCACTAAATATTTCAATGTGGTGTTGATTCACAGTTTTGTCTCCCAGTGTTACTAAAAGCAAGCTAAGAGTCTACAGCCATGCTAGTGGCTTAATGGGGTTGTGCTCGGATTGTGTGACACCACTGTTGATATATTTCTCCATTTTGGACTATCAAGTTTTGTCTGTTCTCTCAAAAGTCAGGGCTACCAAGACAGTTTACAATTTGCTCAATGGCGCGTTTGTTTCACCTACACTGAACCCACAAATTTGAGCAAATCTGAGCAGTTCCCCTGTAGTCAAATAATTTAGCATTATATTATAAATGCTGGTGTGTCGGGGAACTTTCCACATGCTTAAAAGTGCTCAAATATTTGTAGAGGTTAAATTGTTTTTTGTTAGCATACTGGGGCAAATAGCGACCTTATGTTTAATTCTGCTGGAACATTCTGAGTTAAGTTACTGTGGCTGTTTTTTCAGCAATTGTTGCCCAAGAGCTGTCAACCTCCAACATGGCTGCCTGAAAGCCTATCATGAACAATTTACACACAAACAAACAACACTCATCACCAGGTAAATAAAGGATACTGCTCATCAAAACTGATGTTAAGGGTTTGCTTACAAATGATAAAAATCAACACAATCAAGGTTACTTCTGTGACTCCTAATGCACATACCGAGCTTTAAGAGCCAGCCTTCTCTGTCGGGGTTGAAGAACGTGTGCGTCAGATCGTTTCCATCATCTTCTGGGATTTTGAAGGGCTCGTTTTTGATGCTGTCGTAAAGGTTCTGCAGACAGGTGAGGGAAAGTAATAATCAAAAAGGTAAACATTAAGGGAAATGCCTCACTTGTAAGGAGTAGGTGTGACCCTAGCGGTCACAGAGATCAGTCATTGCACAGACACAAACACATTGTAGACAAATCCTCACCCTGAGAAGCTCCTCTGGCAGATCCCCTCCTTCGTTGATGCCTCTGTTCATGGAGATGAAGCGTTCCACAGGGGGCTTGTCTCTGACGTTGGGGTTATGGAGGCTGGTGTTCAACATGATGATAGCAAATGACAGCACGTAGCAGGTATCTGAGAGCAACAGAAAGGGAATCAAATAGTTCCAAAAATAAATAACAGATCATTAATGTCCAGTTTTATTATGTTTCCTATTATTTTCTTTGTGTAATTAGACAGTCAACCAAATTGTCTTTAGCATGCTTGGTGTAACATTTTCATGCATCAGTAGATATAACAGGATGTCATCAGCATATGGTGATACTTTTTGATAATTTCCGTTTCTTCGTACACATTTTTTATATTACTATAAAGATAGGCAAGGGGATTGGAAAGTTAGGCCTAATTCCTCTAAATGTTTGTGTATTTATTTACAGGAATTTTCTTAGTGGCTGGTAGGAATGAAAAAGATACAGACAAAGAATCCTTTTTTTTGTACTGCATTTGTACGTCAGAGAGAGGGGTTTAAGGGGGATCAAAAGTAACGGGGGAGGCAGGGCTTTAGTCTCTCTACTGTGAGTTAATGTTCAGACACACACGGGCCAGTGCCTGCCTTAAATGAATCATTCATTCCTCTCTGTCTGCCTCCTCTCACTGACACACTTTGGTCCTGGCTGTCCTGCGCTGCCTATTGTCTGCCCACTAACACAATTCTCTATAAAAAAAGAGGAGCTCTGCACATAGTGGGTAATACAGGGACAGAGCAGCTGCTTACTGTGAGAGGAATGTCAGTGTAATCAAAAACTCGATGTGCATGGTGAAGCACAGAGAGAGATGGGTTGCTCATTCCATTGGTGATCAAAGATCTCTGATTATTTTATGGTTTTATGGTTGCTACCACATACATGAATCTAAGCTGCTTTTCTGCCCTGCACCCACAACTGTCTCAAACACAGTCATGCATGCCTGCCTCTGCAGAGATTATCAAATTATTGTTGTCTGTAGCAAACCCCATAATTCTAAAAACTAATAAAAAGCCTTTTGTGTGACTTAACCACCCGACATTATTACATTTTATTTAGTAGCATTTGAATTTGCTCAACCCATACCTGAACAGGCATCCGTCAACTACTTAAGTATGTCGTCCATGGAACCACATGGACCCTCGACAATTTTGCTCACAATACGTTGCTTTATAACCTCTTTAATTATTTACCGACTGTTGTAGTTGTAGGCGTTGTTTATCACAAGACCAAGTATGACTCAACCCGATTCAGTCTAACTGAATAATATATGTCCCTTGTTTGTTGCTGGTTGTTTACTCTTAACTCATATTCTGCAGTGAACCGTGATCTGTAGTTACTGTAATCTGAATAAACCTCATTGAGCTTTAGTTACAGTAACTCTTATGGCTTAATGATTAAAATGCATTAAAAAATACAGGCCGACACTCAATGCATCCTGCACCCTCGGGCACTACCTCCGTTGGAAAATGCTAAATTGCTTATCAGTGAATTGACTTTGTCCAACATATTGGATTTCACACTTCGCTCTTATGTATCCCAAGGGGTACTTCTGTTGTTTCCAAGGCGTACGTGGAAAGATTAGCTCAATTCATTAAAAATAATCTGAAGTTACGATTTGCTTCAAAAAAGAAGAAATCTGCACGGATTCAGCTGTAACATCAACACTGTGGCAATTAAGAGTGATCAAAAAAGTTAGCTAAAAATAATGGATTAAATGGCCAGTATATACCCCTTGACTAATGGCAATGGAAAAGCTAAAGTAAATGATAAATTATGGATATGTCTATAGTTAATTTATAATAAATAATCAGCTTAAAGTAATGGATAAATTGCTTAAACATCTGTTAAGATGAAACTTGGCCATATCGACCTAAACTCTGACTGTTCGATTGCATGAAAAAATATTGTAACAATATTAGCTTATTTAAGTAACACTGTTAAATTAACATCCAGTTTAATACCAATTACAGGTTGTGAAGATGAAGGGGCTCTGGAGCAGGACAGGCCTTCTCTGGGTACATCTGAAAAAAAAGGTTGGAGACCACTAGCTTAGACTGCAGTAGCCTGTTTTGTGTCTGACCTGTCGACTGGAAGACTCCAGGGTTGCACTGGCAGTACCGCGAGGCAAACGCCTCCATCATACGGTCGATCTTCTGGGCTTCACCTGGCAAACGGAAACTCCACAGGAACTGCCTATAATTAGAGTGAATGGAGTGGATTAAATGTATGATGCCACAGGGAGTCAGGGTGCACATGACATAGCTGTTGTAAAATAAATACTAAAATTTATAGTATTTCTGTCAATCGTTCAGCTGACCGTAGTGCTTGGACGAGATTGAGGTCTGCGAACTCATGCAGCTCCACAAAAGCCTGCAGCACCTTGATGTTGAAGTCATCCCTGGTGAACAAAAATACAGATGAGAAAATCTGATTTCCAATAACATTCTATCTCTAAGCAATTCGTTTTATTTCAAAGAGCAAAAAGACCATCCAGATGTCAGATAACTCTCAACATAATGTGAACCCAGAGGACAGGGTGGAGAAAAACATATTTTCCTCCATGAAAGCATTTCTCAACCTGAATTCCTGTTTCATAGCATTCCTGTCATGTTTATGCCCTTATTCATACCGGGCGCTGAGCGTGTGGTCTGTAAGCAATTTAAACAGCTGGCCGATGCTGAGTATTTCTCCTCCCTGAGGGGGGGGGAACAGTGCGTTTGACTGATGAAAAACAGCTTAAACCAAACCCATACAGGCTTCCTTTGGTCAGAGGTTTGTTTGGCAATTGGTGGGACTTTTGTAGGAAAAGTCACAACAGCTGCCCTCAGGCTGTGGTCACAGCTTCTCTGATCATGTTTGTTGTACATCAGGGGCCATGATCCTGATCCTGTATCGTTTTTGTGTTGTGTATTGTTCAATAGAAGCTGGGAATTGCCAGACTCAGCATTTTGTGTTTTTTTTGTAGAAAGACATTGTAGAAAGGCTGAGAAAAGTAGAGAAAGCGTTGGCTTACAGGAAACAAACATCAAACTTGTTTTGCAATAACTGGATTATTTGGATGAGGATTTGGGGGCTTTCTTCTTCTTGTCTATACTGGTATCTGCAGCCAAATAAAATGAATCCTGTCCTATGAGGGTTCTATATAAGGTTATTATTATGGGTACATTTATTAAAAAGAAATGTGAATGTGGCCTGTTGTTTGTAAAAAAAAAAATGAAATTGCATATATACAGAATGTGTTTCAGTGCGATTGCAATAAGTGTATTGTGTGTAACGAACAAAGCTGAATTATACAGGAACAATAAAAAGGTCTGGTCGCGTAATTTTGGAGTCAATCACCCATATCCATCTCCCACGATCTATTCTCCTTCAGGCTATTTTTCTCCTTCTTCCTCCTATCCATGTGTGCTTCCCCCCTGTTTTCCCCTCTCTTCATCTCCCTCTCAACCCAGCATGTAATAATAGGTTCCTGCTCCTTGCATAAGCTCAATTAGTGATAATTACTGAGCGTAAACCCTCAGCCTGAGTTTAGTGTGATTTACACCGGGTAGGTGGCCTCTTTGATCCTCCATGAGTAAAGCCTATTGCCAACAAGAGGAGTCCCCAGAGTCCCCCCCCCCCCCCCAACCTTCAGCTTCATTCACAATGTGAGTGAATGTGTGTGTTTGTGTGTGTGTTCCATTGTTCTGCAACTGTCTGTTCATGTGTCTTCACCTGCACAATCAGCACCTGTACTGACGTAGGATAACACAGACTGTACTTGATGGGATTCCCTGATAGAAATAGTTCAGATAGTGCTGTATTTACCTTGGATCTCCTTTAAAATTAATATACATTTTGTAAAATGATACTTGGTTTTTTTTTTTAAAACCTTTTTTGTGTTTGATTTTGCTATACTGCCTCTCTCTCTCTCTATCTACATCCTTTGCTAATGCAGCTTCCTTTTCTCTTTTTGGAGTATTTAGTCCCTGTACGCCTCATACAGTATGTTTAACTATCTGATCTAACCCTCAGATGACAACATATATATCTCCCTGGCTGCAGGACTTCCTTTCTCCTTCATCATCCAGCAGTCTTGCATGAGATGTGAGGAGCTGGATGGTCCTTTTATTACCAGTTATAAGTCTACATGGGTAGACTATGACAAGACACACACACACTGACTCAAAGATTCATGTTGGGGGGGTCAATCATGCTCGCTATCAATCCAGTCCATAATGTCTTTCTCTAATCACAGGGGGAGCATAAATCTCATGGAAGGAAGAGTTTCTCCTGCAGCCTGATATATGCTCTGTCTCACCGCTCGCCCAAGTAATCTCCGATGACGGTCTTGTTGAGGCCCTCGCCTTTGTAGAGGAACTGGGCGATGTCTTCAGGGGTGTGCTGGAGGAGGTCGTTCTCCAGCAGGAACTGGATTCCCTGATGATGGAAAAGAGAAAAACAGGATGGCTGTTTGTCTCAAAATGACGAGGCTGAGAATGGATGGTTCCTCAGACCAGAACAAAATTGTTCTTATCAAGGCTACAGAAACAGGAGAGGCTGTTAAAGGACACAAGGTACCTTCTTTGGATCCATGTTGAACTTCTTCCTGCCCATGGCGATTTGTTTGTTTCTCTGGGACGTTTTACTAGAACACAGAAGCATTTAATTAAGGTTACTGGCACGTATTAACCCTAAACAACACTGAAACTAACAGATTGTCAAGTACCTGAATGTCAAAACACAACAATATAGTTTATTAATAGTCCCAACAGAGAATATTATTTCCTGCCACATCTGTTCCCATTAGATCTGTGTGCACATAATCTGAAAAACACATGCACAGAGCCACCTGGCACATACGGTAGGCTGTACATTGACTCTCATTATTTGTTTCGTGCAGCTGTTGGTTGGACACTTTCTAGTAAATAAGTTAGTATTTGATCTAAACAAACAACTAGGTAGCTATGACAACCTTATATTGCTATGATGCAAAGATACGTCCTTTCCAGCTATGTCTAGGTAAGCCTACACCTTTGTAATCCAACTGCCTTTGAAGTCTCATGAACCTAACATGCAAATCCGAAACTCTCTTTGAAACAACTGTTGGACTAAAATGTACAGAAACTCTAATGCACACTACTGCCTTTCAAAGAATATAACATTCACAGAAGATATCACTGAATTTTATGAATAAAGTTTATATAATAAAATATCCAAATTACCAGAACAGTGTAAAGATGATTGCTTTGGCCCTGGTGTCATAATATTTCTAGGTAAATGAATGTACAAGGTACATCTACAATCTATTGCAATGCAATACATTAGCTTTAAATCGTACCACTAAGAAGCTTGTAATGTTCAGTTTCTGTAAAAATTTGTGAACATTTACACACAGTGCTTTCAACTTCAACTTCAGTTACTTACCTTTCTCCAACACACGTCAGCTGCTCGATCTCCGTCATGACCTCTGCTATCTCAAACTTCAACCTCTGAGAGAAAAGAGTGATACTGTTGGTTTCCTTCTTTAAGTTAAAACTGGAAAACTGTTTTAAGGCATGGAAAGGCAGAGGATGAACTGTACAGTAAGCAGTGGGTGTACATCTAGGTATATTTGCATTATGTACAGCATGCAAATAGACCTGCAGTGCACAGTAGATATGCAAAAAGAATCAACAGGTCAGAAATAACCTACTAACAAGTACTGTACTCCTATTTTGGTTTCCAGTTTCACATTAAAATAATCTGCTATCAATACAATACATGACATTTATCATCTGTCACCATAGCTACAATGCACTGCTAATGAACAGAGGCCTCAGCTACTGAGATGAAGCTCAAATGTATCCTGAACATATTGTATATTATACTGCAAACACGCACCTCAATATCATCGAGCAGCTCTCTCTTCCTGCGTCGGATGTTTGAAAGCTCATCCCTCTCCTCCAGGGACAGATCCTCAGGAACTGAAACATGTGATGGAGAAAACACAGCATACCTTAACCCCTCATATGTACACAGCTCGTATCACGGTACCAACTCAGCACACAGCAGAAAACAGAAGTGAATCCAATCTAGAACCTAAAAGTTCTTAAGGAGTTCACAACCACAGATGGAAATTCGTATAAAGAGTCATCCTCCTCATGCGGTTAAGTGACAGGGCTGCTGCTGCTGCATTGACTGTTTCAGCTTGTTCAGCAGCAGCAACACATATCACAAGCCTGCATGTTCATGTTAATTAACGTTAATTAACAAGAGAAGGAGAGAAGGGTCTTAATTATTCCACTTGAAAGTGTTTTGCCCCCTCCCTCTCCACTTGGCTCAGGGGAAATTATATTAATAAAACCAATCCAGATAAAGTTTTCTTTCATTAAAAGCAAATTTGCTCATTTAACAAGGCCTGCAACTTTGATTCTCAGGCTGTGAGGGTTTCACAGCTCCAGGCAAAAAGAAGGGAGGATAACTCCTTTTCCATTCAATGTTTCCTTCTCCCTCTTCTTCACTTTGTCTTTCTTTCTCAATCTTGTTCCTCGTTTTTTTGTATCACACTTCTCTCTCTCTCTCTCTTTCATTCTCCCCCACACACATTTTATTTCTCCATTTTTTTCATCTCTCTGCAGCACAAAGATCCTGCGCCATCTCGCTTCATTAAGAAAGCTTAAAGGCAGAAAAAGCAAATCTCTCAACAGGAAAATGGCACATCTACTATCACAGTCGCAGCTTTGTTCCTACATGTTGCTACAGTAGAGATAAAAAAAATATATCAAGTGTTATTTTCCCTCGCAGGCGGGAAACAGCACCAATTAAAGTAAAACAAGGTCACTGTGCTCAAGAGGAAGCATTCAACCTACTTTTAATTCAACAGCTTGTTAAAGAGTTGGGTTCAGAAGGGCTGAGCATTGTTATAGACCGTATTCACATCAACACAGACAAAAGGTGCTTCCTAACCTAGTTATGTAATCCTGAAGCACCGTGTCAGGTAAACAGCAGGAGAAACAACTGAGGGATTTCTTTTGTGGGCTTTGTTTTTAATAGACAAGATAGGGGATAAAAATGCACAATGACTGAGGGTACCAAAATAAAGTGTTAATTAGCGTTGCTGACCTCCAGCTACCTTAAAGCACTTATGCGCTCTGAATGTGGCTCTAAAGCCAATTAGTGCTCTCAAAAAGTTTCAAGGCTGTTTTACACAATTCTTTAATCTTCTACTTTCAGAGTGCTTTCTGAATCTGTCCATTTGTCCTACAGAATAGCTGAACCCAAGCAGAAGTTAACCTGTTGGTTAAAGATGCATTGTTGTACTCTGTTTTTATGGGGGAATGCTTGATGCAATAGTTAGATATTTTGGAAAATACTCTTGCTATCTTGAAGTTAGATAAGATTAATATCACTCTTATATCTTTCCAGTAAATATATATGGCTAAGGCTTCAGGTGAGCTGTTTTATACTCCTTCAGTCTTTATGCTAATCTGAGCTAGCGGCTGCTGACCGTAGCCTCATATTTAAAGGACAGACATGAGAGTAGCATCAATTTTGTCATCTAACTCTTGGCAAAAAAGTCAACAAGGATGCTGTTCCTTTAAACTCACTGAGCTAATGAGTGTATCAAAATGAAATGTCAAATGTTTGACATTTTGACATTTAACTAAAAGAAGACTAGGTGGTAGATGCTTATGGTGGTAGATAACTATGTGGTTTGCTGGTTTACAAAATAAGATAAAAAGTAATTGGCCTTAGGAAACACTGTCATTAAAAGGTCAATATTTCAGACTTACTGCCACATCACTGCTCCAGTTCTGATAAAACTGAGAGACTACACATTATTTTTCAATTGATTGATGAACTGGTGTGACAGACCAAAACAGAAATTAGACCATATTTTGAAGAGCTGAAGCATCATCGAGCATCAATAGTCATTTTTCCATTACTTAAATTTATGACTAATACCTGCGAAGCGAACAATCAGTCTCAGCTTTACTTTGTGTTTAGTGCTAATTAGCAAATCTTAGCATGTTAACATGCTAAACTAAGATGGTGAACACTTGCTCGGACAAAAAAACCAATATGAATATTTTCAACTAGATTAAACCAGTCGATAATAATTAGTCAGCATAATGGGGAAAAACATTAGCAGCCATAATATCGAATATATCCATTTGTATGGATATTTGTACGTTATATGTTGCTCAGAGGAAGATAACAGCTTTTTTTTCCCATTTGCCTGAGGCCGTGCATTAGCTAATGGACATTTCTACTGGCTGTAACTATGTGCATGATTACAATCTTGATATATTTCAAATCTAATGAAAAGCAGAGGGTGCGTCCTTTTATAAAAGCCTGTCACCATTAATGGCAAAGCATTGCTATTATCCTCAAAACCAGGTCTCTCTTACTGTATTATATACTGTAATATATGTATTTTAAACCACACATTTGATAACAGAGGAGACTATGAAACCAGTGTTAACATTTCTGCTCCAGCAGATAATCTTGTCTAGTGGTAGGGGGGGTTTTCTACAGAGGTGGTCCACCAATTACATTATTAACACACCTCCCCCTTTGACCCCCTCTATGACTCATGTGTCTTTAGCAAGCACAGAGGTCGCCGTGGGGCTGATCTTTACCTCTACATTGGCTCAAACCAAACACAGCCACGCTTGAATGTCAATCCACTAAAATCTTTTATGGTATGAGTCATTGCTTCATAGTAATCAATAGACCTTTGGAGGGTAAGATCGTCCAATAGTGGGCTAGCTGTATTTGGTGAGGTGCTCATTTAAATGTGTGCATGAGAAAACTAGACTTAACGCCCATCTGAACCTCTGTGACATCTCAAATAAATCTGCGATATATAAACTCAGAAATCCACTGCATTTAGTGGTGAGTTGAGAGGGTCCAAAGGGTTTAAACTCCAACATGTGCACCCCAGAACAAGAGGCTCCGGTAATTTCCCCCCTAAAAACAAAATCCCTCAAAATCTACTTTTAGGAGTAAATCCCCTGCTGCTCTTCACACCCAAAACTAACAACTGTCCCCGGCCACCCACTGAAACCAGAGGCTTTGATGGCATTTAAACTAATGCAGGGATACTTTGACAAGCACAAAACCCACACCAGTCTGCATCAACCTCCAGTTTCATAACTTTCACCACGCTTATTTTGGTCACATATCAATATGCTTAAGCCCTTTGTTAGAGTGGACGGACAGAGAGGGAAAATATATCAGATTTAAAGGCCTTCGGAAGTGATAACCATTCATACCAGTGGCGAAGTACTCGGGAGCACATGGAGCTCAGAGTGAGAATCCCACGCTCACTTAACACTGGCTGCGCTCCCAGTTTTCACTGACTCGTGTGAGTGAGAGAGGATTTGTCGAGATCTACTGGCTTTAGAGTACCGACTTTAACGGCTGTAATGTCTTTTAAAGTGGATGAGCTTTAAAAAAAAAAAGATAACCCCATTACCCTGGTTGTCCCTGCAGCACAATGGGACACATGCAAGGAAGCAGGAAGACAAGGGAAAGTTGGTTTTGCATCCAGACTCTAATCTGCCGCAAATCCCTCTAACTGTAGATTAAGACATGCTCTGTATTAAAGCCTGGGTCATACAGACAGACAGACAGACGGACATGTGCATGCAAACGCACATGAGCACATACACACTAAGGCCAGCTGGCATTAATCCCACACATTTGTCCCCCCCCCCCCCCCCCTTCTTTGTGAGCCCAATACGAGTCGGTCAGAGCGGAAGTGTGATGTACAGTATCACAGCATATACACAGATGTTGCCGCCAAGCAGCCACTGCCTGGCCCTGCCTTTAACCTACTTTGCCTCAGTGATGAAATGATGGACAGAATATGCAGCAGCAGATAGTGGGGCGTAGCTGATTGCAGAGGCACTTTGGCCCTGAGCCAAAGAGCAGGAATGGTGGGAACATGAGGAGGTGAAGGAGGTCATGATATGGACGGTGAAAGGTCATGCACACAGGAGTCTTCGTGCATTCTGAAAAAGCATGCTGCCATGCAGCAATAGCAATTTTTCTAATTGAAACTGAGAATTCAGCGTGTCAAAAACAAGAATGCACCATTCAACCATTTGTGACTTGTAAATGATTTGTGTTTTATTTGCCTTTAATGACCAGGAAAGAGCAGAACTTTGTAGACATTTAAGATGGCTAAAACGCTGGAAAATTACAGAGCGTTGGTGAATATCATTGATGTGGAAGAAACCACGATGCCACACATGCAAATTTTTCATGGGAACTGTAGTTTGTTTAATTAAATGTTGTTTAAATTTAAGTGAATTGCTGTTTAACTTTGCAAGTGCTGTGATAGATGCTCTAAAATATGTCATTTTCTTTAAAAAGAGAGATAAAAGCCGTGTTAAATGAGGGATTAACGACAAATACTTCTAAGGTTCTTCTTTGTGTTTTTTCCTTCAAACTGCTGTTAATGCTGAAAATGCAAAAATTATTATTTTTATGAATGTGTAATCTGCAGATTATTTTCTCAACTAAACCATTGATTGACTGGTCCATAGAATGCCAGAAAACAGTGGAAAATCTGTTCTTTTTTTTTTAAGAATCACAATTTCCTCAGGTCTCAAAATTGCTTGTAGAGCCCGAAACCTAAATTATTTTAAATCACTTACACATATGATACAGAAAGCAGCAAATCCTTAAAACTAGGATTTAGAGAATGTAGAGCATTTTTGCTTGACATTTTTTGTTAATGATGTTCTTTTGATCAAATAGACGGAAAAATGTATTAACTAACTTGTTGTTTCAGCTTTATATAGAGCGAAAAACAACAGAAAGGACAGACCTACCATACAGAAATCAATTAAAACAGAAAACATGGAAGCTTTTGTCTTTGCTGAATTATTATTGTGCTCAATTAATCCGGTATGGGAAGTAGCAAAACTGAAAAAAGCGCAATTTGTCTCCTTTCAAATTGTATAAGAAAGTTATTTGTGTTGGAATCATGCATTAGTACACTGCTGTAGCCTTTTCAGTAATAATTCAGTAACAACAGTCCTGGCGGTTGCATGAGAAGAGAGATTGGGGGCGCTAATATGGCTTCTAGTTTTTAACTACATCTGGGGCCGAGAGGAGAATATGGGGCTCAGGGAGCCCTCACGCTGATTGCTCTGGTTAATCTGCAGTTTTGGGTAGGGACCTCCTGCTGCGAGTGCATTTGTGCGAGAGTGTGGTTGCATAGGAGGTGGTCTGCACATGATGTCCTCCTTATAACACACATCTGCTCGGCATCAGCACTATGTCAATATTTGATTCGATGAACACCGTCAGCAGCATTTTAGGGGCTTCCACTGCCATATGCTGGCGGCCAAAGTAACCATAATCTGATGATTTGATCGGCCTGAGAATGGATTAGATGGATGCTGTTTCTTCTGGCGTACGGGCAGGATGAGGGGCTTTCACAGGCTGAGTGAAGTCCAAGTGGCTACCTTTTCACTCACTGCAACAGATGATCGGCCAGGTTTTTAGGCAGATTTTGGAGGGACACTGTAGAAGTTTAGTCTATAAAATCTGTTAATTTCAGTTCTATTCTCTAATGGTGCGAGCAGATCTAAAATTCAACAAAAAGTGGCTGAACACTGATGTTACATAGAGTTAAAGCCTCTCTACTGAATCTAGTTCACATTACTTCCAATCACAACTCTCTCTGTTTCGTGTTAATTAGCAAATGTTAGCACGATAGCATGCTAAACTAAGATAGTGAACATAAACATTATACTTGCTCAGTTATTATTGTCATTATGAGCATTTTAGCTTGCTGGCTACATGGAGGACATGGATGTGACATTAATTTTTGAAAGGCGACATATATTCCAAGGATCATTTCCTGACAGACACTGCTGTTGCTTCCTGTGGGTGTCAGGTGATTGACAGGAAGTGGAATGAACGAATGCTTTATCTGATGGGAACACGCTCACCTCCATTATTGTGAAAGATATCTATCTTGGGAGGCAATTTTGAAATCTGTATGGGTGCTTTTTATTCTGTACACCGTGAATGAGAGGTAATACGTTTCGATGTCTCTGACGATGCTGACGATGTGCAGACACCAGCATGGAGAGCATCAACCTGGATGATTGGCACTGACTTCAAACCTTTCAGTGTGCAGCTCTGTTGACGTGTAGCTCTGTGTTGGCTCAGAGGTTCAGGATGTTCCTGTGATGCTTGTGCGCCTGCCTGCAAAAACACTGACTTTGGCGAACAACCCCTATCCCATTCACAAAGACACCAGAGCAACCTTTGATAGTAACAACAGAAACCACACACAAAGTTTAAATGATTTGTCTCTCTTTGTATAGGCTCCAAGTTAAATACAGTTCCTTATAGATGGATCACGTTAAATAGCAACCTGTCCCATGGCTACATGGTGGATCAAAGAACGCTCTGGCCTCAAGTCCAATTGAAACAGAACAGGAGGGCAAATATATACTTGATTATGAAAAAAAAAAAGTGCAGGAAATTAAATGAAAGAGTGCCAGGACATGTTATGAAGGTGAGAACGAGCTGGGCGTTGTTGTGGTCCTCCATTTCTATTGAGCCAGAAGCCAAGAAACACTCGTCTTCCCTCCAGACTCTCTCTGACCACATCCTGTCTGTATGGTCAGCTGGACCCTGTTTTCTCTTAACCCTCCTTCCACTGACACTCACACAGTACGTCTCTGCTGCCATTAATGTCTGTCTGTGTTCTACTCCCCGACTATTCAATTTGGAGTTTCTTTTGTCTCCCATCTGCTCTCTGTCTCGCGCTTAAAGAGCTTCCCCTCTCGACAGCTCCTAGCAATAACTCCAGGCAGGGCATACCTCTAATCACAACAGCCGAAATGTTGCCTTACAATGTCTTGTATTCCCCTCCCACACACACACACACACACACACACACACACACACACACACACACACACACACACACACACACACACACACACACACACACACACACACACACACACACACACACACACTGCCATGGCGATAGGAACATGTCGGGAAGCCTCCCCAGTCTCTCTCTCTCTTAATCAGGTCCATATGTAGTCTTCCCTCTCAACACTTAAGTAGTGCAGTTTGTTACAAGCTCCGGCTCAATCCCTGCACACGACGCGCCAGCACTGTCTGTGTTTGAGTATTTGTCTCGTTGCATGCGGTATACTGTACTGCATGTTTAATCTTCTAATGTTGCACCACAAAACCCATAATCTTGGCAGTCAAAATGAATTTCTGTTCTTTCCAAATCTCCTCTTAAGCCTTGAATCAACATGGCCAGCCTGCTGGGTCAACCAAAGAGATTGTAAAGAGTACATTTTAGCAATTTTTTGGGCATCTGTGTCTACACACAATAAGAGACACGTTTTTCCTAAAAAATGGCAGACATTCATTACAGGCTACTGGGGTGTTACAGGAAATTTGGAAGAGGTGAATTTAATCCAGCTCCATGTTTTTATAACCAAGTGAGAATTCTTTCTGCAGCCAGGTGAATAAAACAGATGTGAAGTATGGAAGGCATTCCCATAAAAGCAAAGGCTTTTAAAAAGGGTTTATGGCTTAAGATACACCTATATCACAATGCAGTGTTGGTGGTATTTGTTCTGGTCAAATATTCAACAGTCTGGGAAATACACTTTAAAGTTAATAGAGACATCAATACCCCTATTATGCCTGTATGCTGGTAAACTTAGTTTAGCACACAGACTGCAAACTGGGGTGAAACTTCTCTGTCAAAAGGTAACAAAATCCACCTAGTAATAGTCTGTGACACAACCCCCTGCAAAAACCCCAACAGGTCCTTTATACATCAAGTTTTTGTATGAATTAAACAAGAGATGAAGTGTTAACAAACAAGCCTCTTGTTACTTTTCAACGGAGCCAGACTAGCTGTTTCCTTTGTTTCCAGTCTTTATGGAAAGCTAAGCTATCGTTACTTTGCTGTCGCTTAATTTTAAGGTATAGACATGAAAGTTACCTGCAAAACTCAGCATCCATATGTTTAGCTTTATTACACATGGATGGAAGGAGTTTCTGTGATGCCTTTACTTTTCATTCTTGGAAAGATGATTTGAGCTGCAACTAATTATGACTGTTTGTCTATTTTAATCATGGATTAATTAATTCTGAACCATGATTAATCTGTCATGTTTCTTTTTTAATAAATCAAATGGATGAAATAGTGAAAAATGCCCATCACGAGTTCACCGACCGCATAGTGACCTCTTCATGTTTTGTCTAATCAACAGTCCAAAACCTGAAGATTTTTAGTTTACTATTATAGAAGTAAACTAAAAATCTATAATAATATCTATAATAAAACCAGAAAAAAATCCCATTTGACAGGGTGGAACTAGCGAACAGTTCTTTGCCATTTTTGCCAAAATTGCTTTAATTTATTCTACCTTTAAGCAGATTCCACACGTAGTGCATCTCCAAGGGGACGTTAGATATATGAAACATGTAGATGGAGAGAGACACAGATGTCTGAGCTCTATTCTGTGGCTATCTAGCCCTTCAGCACCAACCACTTACAATAAGCCAGCCAGCCTCCCTGGGCGAAGTTTAGCTAGTGACTGTCTGATGTCCGCCCACACACTCACCCTACAGCCACAACAAAGGCCGTACCCTAATCACACCAACTTCCCCTTCTTACCAGCTAATCCCCCTCAGAACTACAGCACTAGGCGCCAAGATATCACACATACAGAGTGTTGATTCAGGTTGTCCAAAAAGCCACCCTAGCTTGGATTTCATGCCTGCTGGGTGAATGGGATGTGAAATAATTGCATACAGAGTCCAGTAAGTTTGAGGAGAAGATTACAAAAAATGCAAAGAAGAAAGGCAACAATTTTTCTCTCTACTTGAGATATTTCCAATCGTAAAGCCAAGGCATGATACTGCAAACAGACGCCGCCATGTGTGTTACATTAAAAAGGCCCCGACAGACAAAACAGCAAGTGCTGCAGTCAGATACGATTTGTTATTTCAGCGCACACTCACACATTCAGTCCAAAGAGAATAGAAGAATTGAAGGAAAGGCCCTTCCCATTCAACTTTTCCCACGGTTAGATAGACAGAAGAGTGTTGATTGACACACCAGGGTTATCACGACACTCACACAGGAAATATTGTCAAGGAAACCCCATTAACAAACATTTCAGCACATTTTGAGGCGTCTGATCCCACAAACACAAGACATGTCTTGCTAAGGAGCCTCAGTCGTCACATATGTCTTTAGTTAGGTACAAGGCATGTTTTAAAGGTGAATTCTATTCATTTCAGCGTTTTAATACCTCGAATTCCCAAAACAGCGTTTAGTCAGCCCATATTAATCCCTTGACTGCAGCATAACAAAACTGCCATAAAGAAGAGAAAATACAAGAGCGCCAAGTGTTAAAATTTATGGCCTCCATCCAGACGTTCGGTGAACCGCTTTCCAGCCAATTTCTGCTTGTGTTCTTTCCACTTCTCAGTCCAGCTATATGATGATGGTAAAAATAGACACGTGAGTAATAAAAACACTTGAAATTTCGAGCTTGTTGCTGATTTTCATCCATTTTGAGGCCAGGCTTTGTCTGCTCTGTGGCATGTTTACGGAGCAGAGGAGCGCCGACTCTGGTTAGCGAGCGCTGTAAACATTTACTAATGAATCCCATGTTACAGCTGAGGACCACAAGTAATGCAGAGTGCCACCGTTTATAGTTCAATTCTTAAAAAATTAAGCTGAGAAACATGCGTGCAGGTCCGTCTCCCTTTGCTGCAACACCACCGTCATTCCACCAATTTTCCATTTTTCCATTAGTCTGCAAAAGGCCTCTCAGTTCAGAAACTTTAGCAACCCTTCCTCCCTAACTCTGATCACCAAAATACAGCTCTCAACATGCTGTTTCATCCTTGTGAGATGCCTTAGCTGTTTATATAGCATGTATTAATCCTAAAGAGTATCATGGTGTCTGTTTACCCTTTGGCTCACTGGTGCAGAACAAATCATAGCCCCTACTTCGAACATATGTTGTATAGTTTGCATGCATACTGTCAATGCACAGTATCCCCTAATGCACACATAGGAGGGTAATGTGCACATGTATTGGCATGAAAAATACAGCACCCCAGAGCAGGCACTGAGCAGAAAGGTCCCTAGAAATGGCATATGATAAGTTTCGTTCATAGTTGCATGATTTTTGTAGAGGTGTCTAATCGGATATTTAAATTCACTAAAATGTTGATTAAATAAGTATCTGACACATTGAAAATAGCAGCTGTAGACTACTAAATCTGACATATCTTGGTCCAAAAACTGCAGGTCCTGATTCAAAACTATGTTAACTTACGATGATAACTAAGTTTCTATTTGTTTTATTTTGCCCTTGCTGCCATTGGATTGCCCACTGAATTAATTGGCTCTTGATGGAGTTGTAACTGGGACTTCAGCTGCTTGAAGTGACTGCTGGAGACAAATTTAGCGCTAAGTGCTCATGCTGTGATACCAGCATATATCGAGGTGTGCAAGTGAAAAATGTTAAGTGATGCGTGCAAGAGAGCGAGAGGCAGCGAGGGTGTGAGTGAGTGAACAAGAACTCTTGATTACTTTTACATTTATGGTAAGTTATTTTAATAACTCTCATGTGCTGCACAGCTCTGCAAACAATCTCTCTGGGCTTGCATGTCGTATGTTTCCAGTTTGATCACAGACAACGGGCCTCTGTGCTCTCTGACATCCTGTCACATGTTTCAGTGACCGGTATCTCTTCCTTTGACTGCCCTCATCTACGCAGGGTGGAACATGTGAGTAGCTCATTTTTTTAAGGTGACATTTATGCTCTATGGCTATGGCATGATTTGAATCACAAAGAGGATATTGGTCAAATCTTACCCTTTGATTTCAGAATAATACTACTTTCAACAAGCCTCTGAAGCAACATTTACACCAAGGTTCAAACCTCTCCTTTGAAACACGCACAAATGTTATTATTTTTTTTATATTGTGTATGCAAAGTTTTTTCTTTTTTTACCGGAGTAAAGCTAGAGAAGGGTCCAAAATATGAAGGGTTCTTCCCCGCTGGATCATAAAAATATGCTTATTAACTTTCATGTTAGTTTGCCCATTTTTTGGCCGAATATTATGATATTTCTTATGTTCAATTGAAGGAAACATCAAGAGGTCACCAAATGTCTGGTACCCTTCCTCTGGAGGCCGTGAATATACAGCAGTGTTTATGGAAATTTCACAAAATATAATTAAAATGTAGCCTTTATAATTATATAAAGTATGATTAAAGACAGGAATAGTTACACCCTAGCCTATGTCTGCACAAGTATTATTGAAACAGGTCAAACAGGTCATTCCCATTTCCACTCAAATTCATGGCAAAACTTCTTGGTTTAGGTCCACTCCGAACTGTTCAAACCTGACAATATTGTGGGGGTGAGGGTCTCTCCTGGCTCATGCTAATCGCTCACAGTTTAACTGACAAACTGTTATCAGACTATAGACTTTTGTTTACACTACACTGCCTTCGAGGCCTTCAACCCACAAGGCGGTTTGGATTATCTGCTCAGAAGCATCCTGCATGCGTGTTTCAGCAAACATATCGTATAATAACTGATATGGGACTCCGGGGTGCAGCCGCCATGTGAGCGGTAATCCTGGTTAGGCATGCAGCTGCACCGGCTCAATTCATTCTTTATCACAACACCACACGGTCAGGTTCATGGCACCAAATATACTCTGCTACGACTGTTTAAATATTCAATGTTGGGTATAGCCCAATGTGACTTTAGTGTACTAAACCCCAGCTCAATAATTGCAGTCCCTTATTGTCCATAAAGGCACTTCTTCACTTAATATGCATGTTTTCTATACCAAGTAATGCATTCTGTGTGTTTTTTGCTACATCTATTATATTCCATATCATTAGCTATATTATAATATTATTACTATATTTTGCACAATTTGCCACCTCTCCAGTAACCTAAGCATAATGTGTTAATATGGTATCACTATGACTCAAATATCACAACAGGGACTTATTTTTCTTTATTTTCTATGTTTTTGTAAAAGGATGTAAATCCTGCTTGGGGTGCCAGTCAGATATTTTATCAATTTCCACCAGTTTAGAGGCTTCAAACAGCGCAACGAGATAGTGAGAGCAACTTCAAAGCCTTACAGCAAGACATCAAACAGATGGAAAAGGTGCATGCATGATACAATTGCCTCTTTATGTGTGTGTGTGTGTGTGTGTGTGTGTGTGTGTGTGTGTGTGTGTGTGTGTGTGTGTGTGTGTGTGTTTATTTTTATTTTTTAACAATGACTTCAGCGTTTCTATACATGTTTCTCTACAGGAGACTCTTCCTCACCTGCTATCCAACCGAGTCACACTGTAATTTGAGAAATGCTCCTTTAACATCGGGTCTTAAATCATGAGCACCTACCGTTGTTGTTGTTTTTTCTGGGCAGGTCTGCAGAAAAAAACAAAACAACATCCTGGCTCTGAAATACCTCCATGCATCTCCGTACATCCGTGTCTCCTCCTGACTCACACACACACATCCATGCCGTCCATCCATCCCTGCACACGGGCTGGGGAGAGGAGACCAATGTGGGGACTGCATGGGGGCAGAATAAAAAAAAAA
Organism: Anoplopoma fimbria; assembly: GCF_027596085.1. NCBI lineage: Eukaryota > Metazoa > Chordata > Actinopteri > Perciformes > Anoplopomatidae > Anoplopoma > Anoplopoma fimbria. The sequence goes on from NC_072453.1 coordinate 5,220,893, forward strand.
ACCAGCCTTACCGTGATTGTCTTCATCCATGTTGATTGTAGCAGTGACAGGGCAGTCCGGCAGGAAGGTGGGTATTTTAGAGTGTTTTTAACGGGTTTATTCTTTGCTTTCCCCGCTGACAGACAGTCCAAGGAGCCGGTGTGTTAACAGACAGATGAAGTGGAGTGGAGAGAAAATAATATAAAAGGGGACAGAAAAAGAAGCCGCAGTCTGGGTGTAAATTAAATGGAGGTCCTCAATTGTTAAAGGAATATTTCAGAGGTGTCAGACGGCGATGTGAGAGAGCTTCTCCCTCTCTGCTCTGCTCCATCCTCAGCTGTCTGCGTTCACAGGAGCTCCACTGCGTCCACGGCGACGTCATCAAGCCCCGCCCCCACGCCGATAACAACCCCCACGCTACACCCACACACACACACACACACACACACACACACACATAACACACACACACACACACACACACTCACACACACACACACACACACACACACACACACACACACACACACACACACACACACACACACACACACACACATAATTTGTTATTGAAGCCTACAAATATAAACTAAAAAGCCCAAATTCCCCAAAAATACTCTAGGGGTGGAGGAAGTATAAAAAAGCAAAAAGTATCAATATAAAACTGCAAAATAAAACAAAGAAGTCCTGCCTTCAAATTTTGGCAATACATTATGTTATGTTTTACCAGAACATTAGTATTAATGTCGCAGTTGTTTTACTGGAACTCATTTCAACTACCATACTCTATACAGTGGGGGAAATAATTATTTGATCCCTTGCCGATTTTGTAAGTTTGCCCACTGACAAAGAAATGAACGATCTATAATTGTTATGGTAGGTTTATTTTAACATTAAGAGACAGAATATCAAAATAAAAATCAAGAAAATCACAATATATAAAAGTTATAAATTGATTTGCATTTGATCGAGTGAAATAAGTATTTGATCCCCTAACAAAACATGACTCAGTACTTTGTGGAGAAACCGTTGTTGGCAAGCACAGAGGTCAGACGCTTCTTGTAGTTGGTCACCAGGTTTGCGCACATCTCAGGAGGGATTTTGGTCCACTCCTCTTTGCAGATCTTCTCCAAATCCTGAAGGTTTCGAGGCTGTCGCTAGGCAACTCTAAGCTTCAGCTCCTTCCACAGATTTTCTATGGGATTAAGGTCCGGAGACTGGCTAGGCCACTCCATGACCTTAATGTGCTTCTTCTTGAGCCACTCCTTTGTTGCCTTGGCCGTACGGCGTAGTGTGTTACCAATGGTTTTCTTGGTGACTGTGGTCCCAGCTGTCTTGAGATCATTAACAAGTTCCTCCCGTGTAGTTCTGGGCTGATCCCTAACCTTTCTCATGATCATCGATACCCCACGAGGCGAGATCTTGCGTGGAGCCCCAGACCGAGGGCGATTGATGGTCATTTTGTGTTTCTTCCATTTCCGAATAATCGCACCAACAGTTGTCTCCTTCTCACCAAGCTGCTTTCCGATGGTCTTGTAGCCCATTCCAGCCTTGTGCAGGTCTACAATCTTTGCCCCGACGTCCTTAGACAGCTCTTTGGTCTTGCCCATGGTGGAGAAGTTGGAATCTGATTGATTGATTCTGTGGACAGGTGTCTTTTATACAGGTAATGAATTGAGACAGATGTCTTTCATACAGGTAACGAGTTGAGATTCAGAGTACTTTCTTAAAGTGAAAGGACTAATCTAACCGGTATGTGGGAGCCAGAATTCTTGCTGGTTGGTAGGGGCTCAAATACTTATTTCACTCGATCAAATGCAAATCAATTTATAACTTTTATATAATGTGATTTTCTGGATTATTTTTTTTATATTCTGTCTCTCACTGTTAAAATAAACCTACCATAACAATTATAGATCGTTCATTTCTTTGTCAGTGGGCAAACTTACAAAATCGGCAAGGGATCAAATAATTATTTCCCCCACTGTATATGTTCAGCCTTTTACAATACATTATCACAGGTTCACTGTGTAAAATTTGCCTAAAGTAGGCTAACTAAAGCTGTCATATAAATTTAGTGTAGTAAAAAAGAATTCCCTGTCAAATGTCAAGTAGAAAAATAATGTATTAAGATGGAAATATTTAAGTAACGCACAATTAGATAAAAATTGTACTTGAAGGAGTATTCTTTATCAATAGGGGACAAATATAAAATACTTCCATAGTTCTCGCCATCATTTTACATTTAATTGCTGAATCCAGTTACATCAAAATCCAATAGGCCGTTTTGTAAATAAAAATGTCAACAAAACAATTATTTGGAAGTTGGATATAAAGTGTTCATATTTTTACATGGTGCATTATGAATAGATTTGACAGAGCCCCTGGGTGTATTTTGCATTTTTCACCCTTATTTGATTCAGATAACTGGGTTAACTGGGGTTTTATTTACAGCTTGTCCCTAACCTTGGCCCTAACCAATTCTGTTCTAGTAATGTTGTTGTAATGTTAGAGTCTGTGTAAAATATTATTATAATTGCTAGAAACAATGGGCAAGGGTACACTGAGAAGAACCAGGGTCTCTTGAAACTTATAAATTATTTTAAAAGCCACTTAACATCTTCACTAGATGTTAAAAACAATGCACTGTATATTTTCTTTACACCATCTAATGTCCTGGATTGATCGAGATACAAAATTTTATCCAATATAAGTATCTGAAAAAACAATACACCACGAGATCCATTAGTAGCTGTTCTGGTGCTTTCTATCATATCAAACAATCTTCCTCAGACAATAAGGATTAAAAGTCCATGGACCCTTGAACCTTGATTCAGTTTAGTAACAACTTGGCAATTCCATTAGATGAAGTCAAGAATTCATTTTCAGTCATTTTAGCAACCCACTAATAATAATAAACATAATTTGCCATTGTTACCAAATTTCAATTTTTGGGGGGCTGGATGACTCTGAATCTTTGCACACAATAGTGCCTCTTTAAATCTCATATCTGCATATGAAACCATTGAGGCTACAGCAACTGAATTGTGTGGACAAGATAAAAGAAGCTGAAAAATGTAGTATTACACTACGTCAGACCACACACATCACTCTCTGGGTTGTTCAGAAGTAGATCCATCTGCAACTTACTGACTCTACAAAACACAAAGACTCCCAGCCAGTGTTAAGTTACTCTTAAAGGTCAGAGGACAGGCTCCTTGAGTTCACTCAGGGGTTAAACTCCTTAATCAATGATGTGAAGGTAAACTGATAAGAACAAGAAACATGTCAGGGGTACCTTTAGTTTTATTACAGGTCAAATTGATCTGCTTTATCTCTTGAAGCTGCTTCCATATACATTCAAAATAAATCATGGTCTTGCAAGTTTACATTGTTTCACCTTGTTTACATTTTTTGATTTAAAGTGAAGTATTTCTTAGGAATGGCTTTATTTTTGATTCAAACATATGGTGAACAAACTAAAAATCTGTCAACAGTGCTTCTCTGATTCTGACCTCATACCTCCGCCCCACTTTCCTTATTGGTGATTCAGGCATGAGGACAGGACACCTTTGAAGACTCGTGGCTGAAGAGAGCTTCCTGTCTGTCCCTACCCATATGAGCTCATGCCTCACTGAGGCTTTTCCAGGGAAGATCCCGGCCACACCAGCAGTGATGTACTGCAGTGATGAAGGCAGGACCCATTTTGTCATCCAGCGTCCAGGAAGGGAGTTGTGCTGAGGACTTATTGTGCAGCACTACAGGCGGACAATGGGAGAAAGTTACAGAAAAGGAAGTGATGTGATCCGCCTGCTCTCCTCCACCCTTACTTTATTATGAAATCTGATCTGACCCGTGTCACTTCACAACCAGTGGTGCAATGCTACAAAGGACATTTACTCAACAACTATATCGTGGTACCTACTTTACTTGAGTATTTTCATTGTAATGCTACTTGGTACTTTAATGTCATTTTTACAGTCAGTACAATTTGAACACACTTAATTTAGAAATACACACCATAGAAGCATGATAGATACTATCATTAATTAAAGGTGTTTAAACTAGATTTTCACATTAGGTTACACTAGTTAATAACTCTTTTCTTAGTTGATATTGTACTTTATTGCTGAAATTTGTTAATTAATCAATTTTGAAGTTCAGGGTTTGTGGTCTTTTTTGCCCTCTTGTTAATCCAGCCTTTAGTGTTGTTTAAAAAAAGTCAGTGGTTTGCTTCTAACATTAAAACTATAATCGTGTGAGCAAAACATGCTTTAAAGGTAGCCCAGTGTCTCAAAATGTTCATTCATTGTCAGTGCAAATGGCCAATGTACACATGTACATGAATATGTTAGACATTAAGCACGCACACCCAGTCTTCTGTGAATTATAAGTGAGAGTTTAAATATGTTGACTTTTCCTTTTGTTCATGCAAAGCTTGAACTGTTACGCTACAGGTATTGAAAGTGGCACCCTGCTCTTACCTTACTTTCCCCACTGTGGTACAAATCTGCACATCTACTGCTTTGAAAGATCACCTGCTGGCAGTACGGTCATGCTTACATAACTGATGCATGAAACTATTGTTTCATACACCAGTAATGACCTCAGTTTTAATGGAATGAGTAAGGTACATCAGAATAAATGTACACACATTTCCAATCAGTGCAAATTTGAATGATCCTTTGTATGCTATATAATTTGTATATACTGGTACGTACAGCATATTGCGGTGCTATATGTTTATTGTATCAGCCAGTTATGGTCAAATCATCAAATGGCCAAAGCTCAAAGAGTCGGCATGGTTTAATTACCTTTAAGTATTGATTAGTTTAGTCTCGAAAAAAGAGCATCAGTCTTAAGATCTGATCACATGTTACTGATACAAAAGCTGCTCTCTCCTGGGACATAAAGATTACTCTACTTTCTGGCTGAAATGTTGTATTACAAATGGATGACAGCATACTGTGAAACCAACAATCCTCTCTTTCCTAAAATAGAAAATTAATGGTTTCACATGTTTTTTTCCCCCCTCAAAAGCTCCAGGCATAAACAAAGGATGACTGCACAGCGTTGGTAGTTACAATTAATTTGCAGCATGATCCCATAGATTCACCCTCACAGGTCCGCCTGCAGTCGGAACCAAACAGAGTTCAATGGTTTCATCTTTACTGAGAAACTTGTTGACTAGGCACATCATCTACATCTCTCTTTTTCTTTGATATTTCTGCCGGTGTATCTCCCTGCCATGCCCACAACAAGTAGAGGGGGGTTTTGTGTGAGGGAGGTGAAGGATGTCAGTTTTGGGAATAATCCTGTGTTAAGTGCAGATGTCCGGACCAGCACAGGAAGAGGCGCCGTTTCCAGTTGTAGTGGAACAAAATAGGGCAGAGCCCAGCAAGAGCTCTCTCCATGCTACAATTCAATTAGCTTCCTCTAATCAATTAAACACTGAAGTTAATTCATATGCTGTTCACAATGCCCGCATTGTTTAGTAGGATTAGGAACATTAGGAATTGAAGCATTTGTCTCACAAATGAACCAAGACATATTACTGCAAACATAATAGGACAGAAGATGCAAGAGTCAGCCTCTGCTTGGCTCAGCCTTTATAATTAACTTTTGACCCATAAACTTGGAGTCAGTATGATGTGATTTTTGCCCGCAATTAAATGTAGTTGTATCTATTTTTCCCCATTAACAAGCCAGCAGAAAAAACGTTGGATGCACTCTGGAAGCAGGGTCCTACAAAGCAGCATGTATCAGCCACTCCATATGGTCCCACTCTGATTACAGCTGGGTGCATATATGTATGCATGCGTGTGAGATATATAGGGCTATGTCAGTTGGCTGATGTGTCTTTGTTAAGAAAAATCAAGCGGATAATCGGATGAAGATAGGGTTTTAGTCATTTTTAAAGAGACATTCTGCACAGAATCCTGGTTCAGTTTACTGTGCCTTATTGCAGTTTTATATTATTTAACAAAAACAGACAGGTTAATGATATATTCTGAAAAATGTTGTTTTTCAGTTAATTGTGTTTATTATTAACCTGCATGTCAACAAAGCACAAGCCGTACTGGTGAGATTTTGTAGTTTCTTGCGCTCATTTGGTAGCCTCGATAGACCAGAATGCAATGCAGCCACAAGACATGTCCTTTATGAGTATGTGAAGATTTATTTTATCTTAATTGGTATCGGCTGAAACCCAAAGCACAACTGACGCTAATGGAAATAGCCTAAGTACTGGTAAAGACATGTACTTTCTGGGTATGTGAAGTCTCACTTTATTTTCACTGGAATAACATTTTGCTGTTACTATCACACTTAAGATTACACCCAACAGCTAGCATGCAACAAGTTTTACTCTCTCTCACAAACCTTGAGGGTGAGTAGGTGCGCCGAAAAATCAGTCAACAGAGACACATTCAGGTCCATGCTCTATGCTTAAAAAGCACACACGCAAAACCTCTGACAAACCCCCTCTTCTAACAGGCTTAATCCTGCCTTATATCAGCGTGGACGGTTTCTGCACAGCACCACTTCAATGTGGCTCAATCCAGAATGTTGAGGCCTTAATTGTTGTCCCAATCAACAAGGAAGTATCCCTGTGCTGTGTGGGACCGGATTCATCCATTGCATCACTTTGCTGCAGTTGTAGCAACGTTGTAAATTAGTAACCTGCTTCATGACCCATACTGTTATAACGAGATTGCCGTTGAGCAGAACATCTTCAGAGTTTCAGTCATCTGTGATAGTCTGATTTATTTAGATTGAGACGGGCTGATTATTCAATGTCTATGCAGCCCTCCAATATGTCTGTTTGGCACGTGGTAGAGAAATAACATGCCTCATTAATCTGGACTGTGTTCAGCAGTTAGACTGAGTCAGCTATGCTTGATTTTAATGCCACTTGTGTGTCCCTGAGGAGAGTCTACTGACAGTAATGATTGTGTACAACAACTTCAGGGTTCTTTTAAAATTACAATGTTTATTGTTGCATTAATAAATACTCAAATCTGGGACTCTACAGTACGTTTTTGTCGGATTTCTGAGGAATTCCTGAACCTTTGAAACCCATCTGCAACAGTTCAACACACACTCACTGCTAATGCAAACACACAAGTAATGTGACACACTTCCTTTCTCACAGTGGGGGAGAGAGTGAAGCAGGCAATGTCGGTAATAAACGGAAGAGAATGGAGAAAGAGAAACACACGCACACACAAAATGAGAGCAAGGACAAAGGAAACGCGTCGGGCATCTTTCCAACTGGGAGAAAAATGCTGTCATTTGGCTGGAAACTTTCCATCACATCCACTACAGCAGCATGTGACTCCCCTCACAGCTATAATGGATTTGACTGAATCTGTATGCAGAAATGTCTCACGGTTGAATGTCATCAGAAAAAAATTGCTTTGCGAAATGATGGGACTGGACACAAGTAGACATACAGAAGTAGTCCACTTTCACCTTATGACTAAAGCACTGCATATGCTGCAAGTCACTGCTAATGCAGAGTGAGAACTCCTTCAACTGTTTTTTTCTCAGGAAGTTTAATATCTGCTGCCATTGGCTGATATAAGAGCTGCACATAACTGCCTGAAACCAATCTGAGGCAAACTGTGAATCCTTCTGTCACAACTCAATATGCAGCCAAACGATGGATGCTTGCAGATAGCATCTAGAGACAAGTATAGCTTTCAAAGATTAACAAGGAATTAATTTCCATTGCTGAGACATTTCCACATGGAATCTGTTGTGTTGTGCAGCTGTACATGCAGCTTTAGCACAAGAACAATTTGTAGTTTTGTGCATTTATTAAGTGTTTATTTGTAGTGTGTTGGTGAGTCTGATTGAAATGCTTCATGGGTGGCAAAATGTTATTCTTTGATGCCGCTGTGATATAAAAAAAAAAAGCCGTTATTAAACTTTATTATCAGATTTGCAGTGCCCTAATAAGACTCACCTCCACAGATAAGTCTTCTGAAAATCAATCAAATGTCACGATTCGAGCTGCTAAATGATTCATAGCGATATAGGGTCTTGTTACTGCAGCATATAGGCTTAAATTGACCCTGTGGGAACTGGAGATAGCAGCAGCACAAATGCCAAAACCTGGTTCTTCCGTCTGCATTATGCGCTCAGTTCAGCTGAACTGATAAAATCCAAGGAATAAGTTGTGGAAACTCTCATCCTTTAGCTTTCACTCCATTAGTAATGTTGACTTTCTCCACATCGTGTGATACCAGACTTCCCGTTGACTCTATCGTGAGTGCTGCGGTCATTACAGAGCACATTCTGGCATTTAAGTGTTGATTGCCTGCAGACAGTCAATCTGACTCCTATGCAAATGAGAGCACCATGACAGGGGTCATTAAATCTTGGTGATTATTTAGAGAGCTAATGGTTAAACATAATGATCCGATAAAATGACTCTTGGAACTGTGGTGTGAAGGAAGGTGCATGGGGACTGAGGGCAGCAGGGATGCAGGAGGAGAGCTGAGCGTGACAGTGCACAGTAAAGGCCTAAACAACAATGTTCTCTTTAATAATAGTTCTGGCTTATTGAACCCTCTGATGTTGAATAGAAGTGGTCTGACAAGAAGTCCTTTATGAGTTTCCAAACACAATGAAAGGAGCTCAATCGCTGTAACAGAGCTTCGAAGCGGCCAAATCGTCTGCGTAAAGTGCACTGGTAAAAAGACCTGCCAAATTAGTCAGTCAGTAGAACAGCATAGAAAATAACAGCAACACATGCCTAACACAGACATATTGAACTGAAAGGAGGAACTAGTCAAAATGTGATAGGGTGGGTAAGTGATATATTTCTGATAATTTGGATGCAAACGTTGCACATTGTTAACAACCTTTTTGAAAAGCCAGGGTCCTTGAAACTCATTCAAGACATACTTAATTCTAAAATATGCTGAGTTTTTTTTAATGCCTCCGAACAGATTTCCGCCTTAATGTATTTTCACCGTTTGACATCCCGAGGTCCCACAGTGTGACTCCACTGTGTTTTACAGCCTCCCTGATGTGCCAGCGACAGGCCTGTTTGTCCTTCATTAATCTCTCTCCTATGCTTTTAGCCCCCACCTAATGGTGACGTTTATCCTGTTAATGTGTTGTTTGTTGGGAGAATCCCCCAATAACATAATCCAGAGTCAAGGTTACTAATGTATTGGTGTGTGTGTGTGTGTGTGTGTGTGTGTGTGTGTGTGTGTGTGTGTGTGTGTGTGTGTGTGTGTGTGTGTGTGTCCACTGTGTGCTACACTGGTTGCCATGGAGTCAGTGATTAATGGTTGGAGAAATAAACCATTACAAAGATGATACATGATACTTTAGGCATGAGAGAAACTGTGAGGAAAGAAAAAGTGTGTGTGTGTGTTTTCTATTTTAGATTTTTTGGCATTAAAGATTTGGACATTATCATAGACTGTAGTGTGACAGTAAAATTGTAAAAGTGTAAAATGCTGTCCTCTTGTGTTCATGTGTATTTCATCATTTGATCATGTGTTTACTTAAAATCTTCATTGACATTTTAGCCAGTAACTATTGCTGTCAGATACATTTAGAGGAGCAGAAATGCATTTTTTTTTTCAAATGGTGGACTTTAAACATAAAAAAACCAACATTTTATAAAATAGAATTACCTTAAAGTTGCACAATTGTAATCGAGTGAATTTACTTTCCCCTACAATTTGTATTTTTCCTCTGCAATTCGTCTTTTTATTTACTCAAAGCATTAAGTATCTGAGATCGACTTCTTTTTAACATTAAAAATGAAGGAAAGAAAACCCTTCACTGCTGCAATAAGATGAGGAGAAACCATATGAATAAAGAAAGTAGTTTCTTTTGTCGTTCACTCTTCACACATCAAGACTCAGTTCTGCAGATTGTTGGTACACGGAAGTCTGATACGTTCCTAAAATAGCACTCATTCACACGAACCAGTGGTGGGAAATGACATGTATTTATTTATTCACTTCAAAGTGTGAGATAATTGTATTTTCACTTGAAATTCAATATCTCTGCTTTCTGCTTTCACTCCACTACATTACTTTCCTATATCTACTTGACAGCTATAGTTACTAGTTTCTATAGATAATAAATTAGCTCCATCTCAACCAGCTGCAATATTTAAAAATCTTCTTACACATCCATGCATCATGAATTATTATCCAACTAACTAAAGTGATGAATATCCTATTGCATTTTATCTTTGCAAACTCTACTCAGGAAAAAGATTTATATTATATATATATATATATATATATATATATATATATATATATATATATATATATATAGTATCAGTCAAAAGTTTGGACACACCTTCTCATTCAACTACTTTGAAGAATCTAAAATCTAAAACATATTCTGGTTTGTTGAGCATTTGTTTGTTTACCACATAATTCCATATGTGTTCCTTCATAGTTTGGATGTCTTCAATATTAATCTACAATGTAGAAAAAAATAAAAATAAAAATAAAGAAAAACCATTGAATGAGAAGGTGTGTCCAAACGTTTGACTGGTACTGTATGTCTCACCATCACCGTGTTTGAGATGCCTACGTGCGAGTAGTTTTGGTAGCAGATACTGGTTCTTGTCATTTAACTCAGTGTGGTGTTGTGACAGTTCCTGCGGTGACCAGCAGGGGGCGCGGTTTCCCGTCCTGCTCGGACCGGATATGACTTGCATGGATATCGGAGGAGCAGCTTCCAAACTGTGGGCGTTTTTTCCCTCAATCTTTTTTTATTCCTGGGTGTTGCCTGCCTGGAAGTTTCCCGGAGTGTTGTAGAGAAGGAAATACAAGCCGGATCATTTCTGTAACGACAACATCCATCAACTTTTTGTGTTGTTCAGCCGAGGCCCTCGCAGGTTGTTCCCGTTGTTCTGGTTTCAGTCGAGCACAGGACCGGTCTTTAGCTTAGCCGCCGTTAGCTAGCCGAGCTAACCGGGATCGAGCTGCTGTAACGTGGGCTAGGCTGCTAGCAAGAGAGGCGTCCGATGCAGGCCATAAAGTGTGTGGTGGTGGGGGACGGGTACGTGAAACATCTTTTGTATCCTAACTCTGACCTCTGACGTGTCCCGGTGTGAGTCCCACCGTGAGGAGACCCGCTGAAGGTGGTTTAGTTGACCCAGTTACAACAGTTGTCAGGCGGCTACCGAGCCTCAGATAACACGCCGACCTGAGCCACAGCTGTTGTTGTGCCTGCTCCACAGCCCAGCTGGGTCAGACCCGATTTATCTGCATGCTCGGGTTAGGTTTGACTGAATGGCTCACAGCATGTCGACGCAGTCTGCCATGTAGATAACTACTGCATGTACAAGTGTTCACTGTTGTGTTTGTCTTAAATGTGTTGGGCACACTTTGTTTGTGATCCACTTCATGCGTTGAAACAAGATGTTTTTCTTTGAAATGTTACTCCATAGCATATAGATATTACATGACATTACATTACAGTCATTTAGCAGACGCTTTTATCCAAAGCGACTTACAATAAGTGTATTCAACATAGGTATTCAAGAGAACTACTAGTCACCAGAAGTCATAAGTGCATCTCCTTTCTTAAACAAGCATCTAAAAGCATAAACCAGAGCAAAAATACAGAAACAAACTAATATGAATATAATAAGTGCAACAAACTAATATGAATACAATAAGTGCAACAAACTAATATGAATACAGTGAGTGCTAAGTGGAAGGCTCAGGGTAGTACTTCTTGAAGAGAAAATGCAGCAAAGTCCCACCCCAAACGTATAGGACCCAGTCATTTTAAAAGCTGAAGACCAGTTGGTAAACTCTAAAAATCCAAGGAGCCCAGTCCGTTCTGGGATTATATAAGAGAGAGCAAATAGAGCATTTATAGCCAGCAAGCGATGGGTATTTTTATTTTTTTTAATTTTTTTTTATACTTTAAACGGTTTAAACTTTGACTAAAAACAAACTGTGATCTCCAAATGGCTCATTAAACCTTTGGCAGGAAATGTTCAACAGCTGTGATTCAACAGAGGTTCGCCATTTATTCTGTAAAATATTTGGTCGTCCAAAATTTTAAACCAACATTTGAATACAAAAGCAGATTAAAAAAATAAAAAAAATAAAAAATAGCTAATGTCTGAATTTGGTTGACCTCAAAATGCTACTTTAAACAAACATTTTAACATACAGATTTTAAAATTTGTGACAGGACAACGCCATATTTAAGATTTTTTGGTTTTTTTTAACATGTGTTATCATTTCCAGGAAGTAGTTCTGACCTCTGATAGTTTACAGTTTAATGGCATGCAATGTATGCAGACAGTTGATGGCATTCTTTGACAGATTTAGTTAAGTCTGTAAAATATTTTTCAGCTCAACTATGGACATTGTGACAAGTTTGTATTATAAAACATAGTCACACCCCTAATATTTTGTTGTCAGCTTTTGGTCTCATCCCATGGGTCGGAAACTGCTCACCATTACAGCAGAGCATTTAAAATAATAGGTCATTATATTGACTTTGAGTCTAGGACATTGTTTTCTTAAACCAAAGCTTAGTACTGTCAAAGTCATACTTGAAAGATTTTTAAATGTTTTATTAAACTGTACGCTTGATTAATTTGTAGCTATGATGGTTTCCAAATTTTGTTTTCACTTCTGATGTGTTTTTATCCCTGTGTGCACATCTTGTGTCTTTTAATGGGTATAGGGGAAAAAGCCCTAAAAGCTTAACTCAATTGTTAATAATTCCTCAAGTCAGGCAACACGTGTTAAATCAGGCTTGCCTGACTTGTTAACCTCTCAGGCAAGACAGCTTAAAGATACTGCATATTCACAATAAAACTTATCTTAGCTTGATTTCACTGAAGAATATACTCTAATGTGACAACGAATCGAGCAGCAATCTTCCGTCCTCATTGTGTTTTCTCTGCTCCTCTCCTTTCTTATCCCAGGGCTGTGGGTAAAACATGCCTGCTTATCAGCTACACCACCAATGCCTTCCCTGGAGAGTACATCCCCACAGTGTAAGTAACAGACACACACACACATCTCTCATGAACAGCTGTCAGATGGTCAGAAACTGGTTGAGAAATATATTAACATCTATGCATAACTTAATCTCTTCACTGTATGGTACGTTTAGATAAGATAGAACTTTTATTGAACTCAAGATACATTTTTAAAACACACTGTGCTTGATTTGGAGCCTAATCTGCACCTCCCTTCCTACAGCTTTGACAACTACTCTGCCAATGTGATGGTTGATGGGAAACCAGTAAACCTGGGCCTGTGGGATACAGCGGGACAGGAAGACTACGACAGGCTCAGGCCTCTGTCCTACCCTCAGACAGTATGTATAAGCATTCATGAATAGAAGTAACAACTGCTTGACTCAGACCACTGCCGTGCACAGACGGGAGTCAGCCAGACAATGTTGGCATGAACACTGCTTTCACTTTACCAGCATTGATTTGGAGTTATTCACTGGCCTGTAATGCTTAGGACAGAGTCTTTGCACTCAGCAGAGTAGAGCCCTGTATCCATAGTACCTATACACTGTCTGGAGGAAGTGAAAGGAGGCCCTTGTTTGCACTCTTTGTCCTGACAACAAACTGGCCTCTGTGCCAACGTCTCACTGGGAGCTGAAAGTGGGAGTTAATGTGCATTTAACCAACAGAGTCCAGATTTTGCCTAGTTTTTATGAACCCAAATGTCTGAACATTTTGAGTCTATTAAGTCAATATTGTATGCTATCCATTTATTTTCAGCATCACACTGTTAATACATTTTAGCGTTACGATTCTTGTCCCAGTTATAACCGAAACATCTCCACAGTGTTGATTATGTTTTGAATGTTGTATTGATTGTAAATCATTTTCTCTCCTCAGGATGTGTTCCTGATTTGCTTTTCACTTGTCAGTCCAGCCTCTTTTGAAAACGTCCGTGCCAAGGTGAGAACAACCTGCTCTTTATCCCTGCAGTTTGTCACATCTGTAATCGTAAATATAAGCTTAGCAGTTTTACCATTAAATCTCATGGTCAGATCTGCATGGGTGGAGGAATAAGAAAGACAGATCTGGGATTTCAGCCATTAGACAGTTACCATTTTTCGACTAAACTCTAAAACAAACAGAGAGAGAAACTTGATTTAAAAAAATCTCAAAGTAATGCTTGAGTTAAAATAAAATCAATGTATCTGGAAACTTACCCTTTTCAATTACACAGTTACTCACAGAACTTTATTTTCAAATATTTAAATATATAACAAGATAAAATATTCAGAATTTAATGATAACAGCCTAAATGTTATGCACAAAACTTTCAAAATGTTGTGTTGGATGTGATGATGCAACCATAATAAACATATTTCCGGGCAGAGAACAGCTGTCAATGTTGGTAATCTGCAGGTACACCTTGACTGGGCCTTTTCTTTACAAAATTCTGATCTGCATGTGGAGCATTGTATTGCTTTATGAAAATGTATGTTTTTTTTTCTCATGTTTACCTCAAAGGTAATAGTTGAATAGAAGGGGATTAATTGGAGTTCAGTAGATAAAGTAACAGTAAGACACACCTTATATTGTAACAGCAGGACTGAGAATCGTTCAGTGTTTGCTCTTTTTGCTCTTGAGTTCCTCGAAGGTCACACCATGTTGATTCTCTTTTTTTTTTTCAAAGTCAGTTCACTTACATTCCACGCTATCTGCCATACTGTCCATCTGCATCCTGCAACCTATGACGTTGTATCCTTTTCCCTCCCCCAGTGGTACCCTGAGGTGAGACACCACTGCCCCAACACGCCCATCATCCTGGTGGGCACCAAGCTGGACCTGAGAGACGACAAGGACACCATTGAAAAACTCAAGGAGAAGAAACTATCCCCCATCACCTACCCTCAGGGCTTGGCCATGGCTAAAGAAATAAGTCAGTTCAAACACCACGCATACACAGATAAAATGTTTAAATTATCTTAAGGATAAGGTTGTTATTGTTTCTAAATGAAACAGTTTTTTAAATCACTAAAATATCTTAAATTTTGAATTTGATTTCCTTTATATTTTAATACATTACATTTTTTTTTATTTCAGTTGTTTCATTTGACAAATGGTTGCAAGATGTTCTCTTGGCCTGAAAGATGTTGGACATGATGTCCCTAAAGACATTATTTCCTTTTTATATACTGATGAATTATGGCTGAACATATTTTGTTTACTCATTTTCATTGTTAACCTAATTTTAAATACATTTCCAGCTGCCATTAATTGGGTTGATGATTTTTTTTTTTTTTTTTACTTCATGCGCCCAGTGAAGAGTGTGAAAAGATTTTGTTGGGATTTGACATTGTACAATCATACTGCAAAATTGATAGAAAACACCTGCTCATCTTACTCAAGCCTTAAACTATTAACTGTATGTAAGATGATGATGATGATGATGATGATGTGCAACCAAACACAAACTGGTTGGCTGACTTTACCCTTCTTTTTCCTACTTTCCTCTCCATTCCTACCAGGTTCAGTAAAGTATCTGGAGTGCTCCGCTTTGACGCAGCGCGGCCTTAAGACGGTGTTTGACGAAGCCATCAGGGCCGTCCTGTGCCCCCCACCCACCAAGGACAAACGGAGGAGGTGCAAAATATTTTAAGGGACCACAGGGAATAGAAAATACGGTTGCAGTAAGAACTCGCCTACTCAGAGGGAAGAAGATGATGGCTGGGTTCCCCACATATCTATTCACCCCTTGTGTCCTTGCTTACATAGAAGCTCTGGTAGTTCACACTCCCATCTGAAAACTCATCACAGATTTAAGCAGTGCTGAACATTTTCTTTCAGCTATGGTTTCAGTTTACTTACATCCGTTTATTTCTTTCACTTTGATGGGAATGAAGTGATGTTGTAAAGGCCTTGGGGAATGTGAGGGTGGGGGATTTGATCTGGGATCTGGGGTTGATTTAAGGAGGTGGAGGAGGAGGAGGGGGAGGAGGGGGATTTACAACAAAAAAAAAATTTGAATCATTTTTCTCAGACATTACGGAGAAACACTACTCGAATGTGATTTTATCATGAAGTAACTGTAGATTTAACTCTAAAAGAGAATGATGTCCTGCACTGCACAATTTCCCCCCTACACACTAAGAGATTCCTGCTGCCTTGATGAAATTTTACTTTGAGAAAAATATTATTTAGAAGTTTTAATGTCTACTCATTTCATCATCATGCCAGCTCTGGTTTAGAGACCGTTGTGTTTACATGTGTCATCTGACTAGACTGAGGTGTTGCCAAAATTCAGTCAATGGTCATCACTTTGTAGTCACTCCATAAATACTAAAATGTCTCTTTTTTTTTTTTCTATTTTGTTGTAACGTGTACAAGATACCATCATGGAGAAACAGTTTCACCCTTAGATGACTTATGACAATTGTTGTAGCAGCTTCTAAGATGAGTAATAATTACTAGTCTGTATTTAACAAGCATTTAAAACAAAGCCTCTGCTAGATAATTAACAGTTGATTATCTTGTTTTGTTCCAAAAAGCTGTCTAGATGAATGAATGCATTGCTCTCTTCTTGTTAAGTGAACACACTCCCACATGACTAACTGTCTGGCATGTGAAGTGCAGCCAGTGTTGTGCAGGTTCATTCTCAATCTATCTGTAGAGGTTGTATCATGATTTTAAGTTCCCACTAAGTTCTTTCTGATTTTGACCACATTTATTCCTGTGTTTAATGAAGTCTACAAACTAGTGTATTCACGCTCGAATGTTGCAACAGATTGTAATGTTTTTGTTATACTATTTGAGCATTAACTATTCAGCAAATACATTTTATTTTGTAATGAGCAATGATCAAATTGCATGGGTGCTCTGGGGAACCACTGTAAATCTGGATTTATTTTATCAGCGTTAAATGGCGCATTGGAAGTGCATACTTGGATTTATCTTCTTGCTAATTGCGGTTTAATTTTTGCATAGTAATAGGGAGATTTAAAAAAAAAAAAAAAAAAAAGCAAATACATTCATCGAAAATGTTTTGAATTTATAATTTCTCTCCAAACATTTAAGTATACCAGCTTAACATCAGCATGTTATTATTGTCAGGGAGCATGTTATCATGCCAGCATACTGAATTTATGATGGAGAACATGGTAAAAATTACACCCATTTAACATCAGCATTAGCAAACTTACATTAGCTTTTAGCTCAAAGCATCACTGCGCCTTAGTTCTGTCAACTTTGATTCAGTTGCGTGCTAAATTTCTTTAGCAAATCAATAATCAAAATTTTATCTTCTGTTCATTTACTTTATTATTGATCAACTAACCATTTCTTTATAAAATAAACAGGATCAGTATACATATTTGAGGCAGGTTTACCAGGTCATACAGCTTCAGGATGGATAAAGTGAAGTATGAAAGCCAAAAGGGGACTTTATGATAATGAAAAATAGAACATATAACTGTACAATAGCATTATAATTTTCAACATATGTATGTGTTATTTTAGTAAAAATGTAAATGAAAATTCAATAATCCAATTTGTATTTTCATTTTCACATACTCTGACCATATTAAAGTAAAAATGGAAAAGTTGTTTGACGTTTATTTTCTAAAGGTCTACCCTGCTGTACAGTGGACAATATTCAAATGTTAATCAAACATTTTACACAAAAATGTAATAGAATGTAACCAGATTTTCCATCTATTTAAGCAACATTTTGGTGTCAAAATGAAATTGCAACCTGTCAGTCCTCTTATCAAGGCGGGTCTTCAGTAACGACACACTTCCTTTGTTCAGTGACCAAGAAAAATGTAACAGCGGCACCTGAAACCTCACTTCCGGTACATCCCAAGACTCTTAATTGCATCCACGTTTCCCTCGACACCCCGACGCTGTTATTCTTGATTGGTTTGTTCTTTTATACCTCAGATAGCGTGTTGAAAAAAGTCGTAAAATAGTATGTCGAAAATTTCATAGTTGCGTATGTCCAAAATGTCCTTAAAAAAGTCATGGTATTATATATCATAAATAGGCATAGTATAGAATGTCCAATACTGTGGCTTAAAATGGCATGAAAAAAGATATTGCATAGTATGCTCAAAAATGTCATTAAAACTCATAGTATGGTATTTCAAAAATGTCACAGTATAATATGTTGAAAAATGCCATAGTATAGTATGTCACAAAAAGTTATAGTATGTTGAAAAATGTCATATTATAATTTATTGAAAAAAGTCATAGTTAAGGATGTTGAAAAAGGCATCGTAAAGTGTTCCAAAATAAGTCTTACTATAGTGAGTCGAAATAAAATCATAGTATGGTATTTCGAAAAATGTGATCAAGAATTATAGTATAGTATGTTGAAAGTAGTCACAGTAGAATATGTCAAATGTCGAAAAAAAAAAAGTCATAGTGTAGTATGTCCAAAAGTATGGAAAAAAGTCGAAAGATGTCATTAAAAATCATAGTATAGTGTGTCGAAAAACGTCATAGTATAGTATATATTTATATAGACTTGACCTTCCTAACACATTTGTGGTTTATCCTTTTACTTGTGGTTATCAAGTATTCGTTCTATCAGCACCTTAGTGAGCTATTCCTGAAGTTAACCTTTGTTCTAAGTTTTTTTGTCCGCAGTACTGGGGACAACACTTGGAGATTCTCAAGACCTCAGTCTATCTTGCTGTTGTTAGAGCTCCCAGACCCTGGAAGGCTGTACCTGTTGAAATCGAACTGTTGTTTGAAGCTTATGTAAAACATCACCTCCACCTTAGTCCATAAAATAATATATAATATATATATATATATATATATATATAATATAATAAAAGAACAACTTTCTATGTCTCTTATCGTCGCTAAATGTAGCACATGGGCTGAAGATGATGTACGTCCATGATTATTTTTTGGCTTGTATCTACATTGTTGAATGCACTTATTGGAAGCTGCACTGGATAAAATCATCAGCTAAATGAAGGTAATGTAAGGGTACTAGATTTGTTCAAAAATTGCTCGAGGAAAGAACTTGCAATCTCAAAACATTGGCGAAAGATGACACTTTGATTCACAACTGTTCCAGAGAATTACATCTTTTAATAATTCAGGATATGCTATACAGCTTTTATTAAATCAAAACTTGATCACAGGAACAGGAGTGTAACAGCATGAAATTAAAGAAACTGCAATACGAAAAATATATCAGTTTTATTTAGTCATGGTTCTGTTGAAAAAAAAAAAATTTATGGTGACTTTTGGGGAAATTTTCAACACTTGAATATAACATTCACAGAGTTAAAACCTTAGGACAAAAGATCAGACGTTTTATATTTGGAAAGTTCAATAAATACAGGCGTCAACTACAAGTCCTTAAGAGCATTGCTGTAAGAAACAGCCTATCACGAGCTTAAAGGTTAAATTAAAGGTTAAATTAAAAGGTTGTGCTTTGTAGAGCCCACTGAATTAATACAGAAATTAGATTCAGCTCACTTTGGGATTAATTAAGACCAAGCCTTAGTGAATTGTCTTGTTACAGTAATGTAGCGTTCATTTGCACACTTGGGGAGGTTAAGACCTCTGAGTTTGTATACTCAAAGGGTACATCCCGAGTCTCTTAAATTGCCTCTTCGATTCCCTCAGTTGCGTCGTTTCCTTGCATGGAGGGATGCATGGAGAGACGCAAGGAAACCATGCGAGAAGAGAGGAAACGAGGAAATGTGTTTTAAGAGACATGAGACGTCCTTGCCTCTGAAGCATGGAGTATAGTCAGTCAAAAAATGTCAAAATAAATGTCATAGTATAAGATGTCAAAAGTCATAGTATAGTATGTCAAAAAGACAGAATACTATGTAAAAATCAATTTGTGAAAAAAGTCATAGTTAAAAGTCATAGTATAGTATGTCAAAAAACGTCATAATATTGTATGTTTAAAGAAGTCGTAAAAAGTCATAGTATAGTATGTTGAAAAAAGTCAAGGAAAAGCCATAGTATAGTATGTCGAAAAAAGTCATAAAAAGGCATAGTATAGTATGCCGAAAAAAGTTATAAAATAGTCATAGTATAGTATGTCAAAAAAAGTCATAAAAAAGTCATAGCATAGTATGTCGAAGTATGGTATGTTGACAAAAAGTCACAAAAAAAGATCATAGTATAGGTTAATAAACGTCACCAAGTAGTATAGTAATTACAAATACGTCATGAAAAAACACAGAAAAGTATGTCAAAAAAAGTCATGCAAAATGTATTGTGTCGAAAAATGTCACAATGAATGTCATAGTAGAGAATGTGAAAATAAGAGTATAGTATGTTAAGAATGGTCATGAAAATTCAAATAATGTAGTATGTCAAAAAAAAGTAATTAAAGTCATAGCATAGTATGTTGAAAAAAGTCATAAAAGTCATAGCATAGTATGTCGAAAAAAGTCATAAAAAAGTACTAGAATACTATATCAATAAAAGTAATTGAAAACCATGCCGAGAAAAGTCATAATAAAGTCATATTATAGTATATCGAAAAAAGGTATAAAAAAGTAAATGTATAGTATGTTGAGAAAAGTCATGAAAAATTCATAGTATAGTCTGTCGAAAAAAGTCATAGTGTACTATGTAATTTTTGGGGGAAAAAAGTCATAGTATTGTATGTCTAAAGAAGTCGTAATATAGTTTATTAAATAATGTCTAATTAAAAGTATAGTATGTCAAAAAATATCAAAAAAGTCGTAGTATTCTATGTTGAAATATGTCAAGCAAAACCTAGTAATATGTCGAAAAATGTTGTGCAAAATGTAGTACTATAGTAAGTCGAAAAATATAAAAAAAAGTCATAGTATAGTGTGTCAAAAATGTCATTAAAACGTCATAGTATGTCAAAAAATGTCATTAAAAATAATTTTATATTGTGTCAAAAAAAGTCATGTCGGAAAATGTTATGAAAAGTTCATAGTATAGTATGTCAACAAAAGTCATGAAAAAAGTAATTATATAGTATGTCGAAAAATGTTATTAAAAACGTCATAGTATAGTATGTTGATGACTATCATGAAAAAAATCTTAGTGTAATATGTTGAAAATTGTCAGATATATAGCCATAGCATAGTATGTTAAAAAAAGAGTCATAGTATAGTATTTCCAAAAATGTGTCACCAAAAAAGGTAATAGTGTAGTAAGTTGAAATATGTCATAAAAAAACAAAAAGACATGGTATAGTATATCGAAAACAAAGTCATAGAATAGTATGTCGAAAAATGTAGAAGTATAGTATATCTTTAAATGTCACAATAAATGTCAGTATAGTATGTCAAAAAAAGTAATTGTATAGTATGTTAGGAAATGTAGTGAAAAAAGTAATTGTATAGTATGTCAAAAATGGAAAAGGCTGGAAGCACTGTGAGAGTCATGTTCTTCGACTTCTCCAGTGCCTTCAACACCATCCAGCCTTTGCTTCTGAGGGACAAGCTGGAGCAGACCGGGGTGGACCACCACCTCACTGCATGGATACTGGACTACCTCACCAACCGTCCACAGTATGTGAGGATAGGGGAGTGTGAGTCAGATCGGGTGTCCTGCAGCACGGGGGCCCCACAAGGAACCGTTCTGGCTCCATTCCTCTTCTCCATATACACTTCGGACTTCACATATAACTCTGCTACCTGCCACCTGCAATCGTCGGCCTCATCTCCGCCGGCGATGAGAGGGAATACAGAGAACTGAACCAGGACTTCATAGGATGGTGCCGGCGGAACTGCCTCCAGATCAACTCTGGTAAAACCAAAGAGCTGGTGGTGGACTTCCGCCGGGGTAAACACTGTCCTCCGGAACCAGTGAACATCCAGGGACAGGACATTGAGATTGTGCAATCTTATAAGTACCTGGGTGTTCACTTGAACAATAAACTGGACTGGACTAATCATTCAAATGCACTTTATAAAAAGGGTCAGAGCAGACTCTATCTGCTGAGGAGACTGAGGTCCTTTGGAGTGCAGGGAGCACTCCTGAAGACCTTTTTCAACTCCGTGGTGGCATCAGCCATCTTTTATGCAGTGGTCTGCTGGAGCAGCAGCATCTCAGCAGCAGACAAGAAGAAACTGAACAAGCTTGTCAGGAAGGCCAGCAGTGTGCTGGGGTGTCCATTGGATACGGTGGAGGTGGTGGGAGACAGGAGGGTGATGGCCAAGCTGTCATCCCTGATGAACAACACCTCCCACCCCATGCAGGACGCCCTGGCAGCTCTGTGCAGCTCCTTCAGCCACCGGCTGCTTCACCCCCGGTGTGTGAAGGAGAGGTACCGCAGGTCCTTCCTTCCTGCTGCTGTCAGGCTGCACAACCAGCTCTGCTCCCAGCAGACCACATGACACATGACAATAAAAACACTGTGCAATAATAGTTAATATAGTTTTTTTTTCTGTCTGTAAATATTATATTTCAGTTATTGTGTTTTTCTACTGTTTTTATTGCTTATTTATAATACTTGTTTTTTATTTTTATTTTTTATTTTTATTTTTATTTTGTTGTCTTTCTTTACTACGTCTCTTGTGTGCACTTTAACTCTATGCTGCTGTAAGCCTGCAAATTTCCCCGCTGCGGGACTAATAAAGTATTATCTTATCTTATCTTATCTTAATGAAAAAGTCATAGGATATGGTATGTTGAAAAAAGTCATAGTATTTTTAAGTCAAAATATGTCAAAAAAAGTCACAGTATGGTATGTTGACAAAAAGTCACAAAAAAGATCATAGTATAGGTTAATAAACGTCAACAAGTAGTATAGTAATTAGAAATACGTCATGAAAAAACACAGAAAAGTATGTCAAAAAAAGTCATAGTATAGTATGTCAAAAAATGTCGTGCTAAATTTATTGTGTCGAAAAATGTCACAATGAATGTCATAGTAGAGAATGTGAAAATAAGATGATGGCTGGGTCATGAAAAAATGAATAATGTGGTATGTCAAAAGATGTCAGCTGTAAAGTCATAAAAAAGCATAATATGCCAGAAATAGTCATAGTATACTCTGTTGAAAATTTGTTTTTTTATTGTGGAATTACATATCATTTTCAAGATAACATTATCATTTTAGTAGAGTCCCCCGTGTTCTTCCATATATGAGGGCAAAGTACCTACATGTTTTTGCCACTTCTCCTGGTTTAAATCACACATGCGCTTCGATAACTCAATATAGAAAAATGTGATTGGCTTACAATAAAAACTATCATTTTTGTAATAAGCAGCTCCATTGGAAGAAACATAGCACAGCAAAAAGTGTTTTTTCTTAACCCAGAAGTTGCAATTAGGGTTATTTTGTACGTAGGCTTAATAGGGACATTTACTCTATTTGATAAATTAACTTACGGTTTCGTCATTAAATAATACAGCTCTATGGCAAATTTGTTTGCATGTAGGTTTATCAGGTTACACAGCAGAGGCTTTTTTTGTCAGGATGGGTAATCTAAAGTAAAATTAATTTGGACTGAACTATGTTATTTCTTGTCCTGTCCTATATTGCCTTGATCTGGATTAGTTTGTGGGCCATGAATGTCAAGCAAAGAAGTCATGTTCAGATTGAAATACAAAGCCACCTCATGGTAGGCTGGCTTTGGCTTTCCATTGGTCAAATATCAGCTTAGCAGACACTGCATCTTCAACTCCCATTCCTGTTGTAAATGAACAAAACAAGTCTTGATGTACTGAATGGGAGTAAAGAACTTTCCAGATACGATGGTTTGGGCATATGTCAAGTAAGGCTTACCGAGGGATTTGAACACGGTTGTTTTCTCTCTGTGTGCAGGTTTTGTCCCATTAATAACATCTCCAAGCTCAGCAAACACCTCAGCCTAAAACAAGAGATTTACAATCATGTTTTTTACTCTGCATACATTCTGCAAAGGGAGCCTATGACACACCCTTCAGTTATTTTATTAAGGCAGTTAGAAAGCACAATGACACACTGACCCCAGAGAGGATGACATCACCGGACTCTTTCATTACTCCTTCCCTGCTGTCACTGTACACCACCGCATCCTTCATCAACACGTCGTCCAGCTCCCGCCAGTTTGGCCTGCAGGCTCCCACTGCTGCTCAGCAACAGGAGATGAAAACATTGGGAAATGCTGATCAATAAATCTCATTAGCTTTGATTTTTGTTTCTGAGTCATTATTTCCTCTCACCTGCCACGTGGGCTCCTGGTTTGACCCACCGACCAAAGAGCACCGGCTCTGTACTGCGGGTTACCGTCACTATGGCATCTGCCCCCCTCACCGCCTCCTCCACTGAGCCACATGGCGTCACCGGACCACTGACAGAGCGGCAAAACCTCTCCACTCCCTCTCTTGTTCGGCTACACACACGCACCTGGTGGCGAGGATGCAGCCAGGCTTATTTTTTCCACCTGTTTACAGTCGTAATGCTAAGCTAAACTGAGCCAAGTGCCAGTAGCTTCATATCTAGCGTACAGACATGAGTGGTATCAATCTCCTCATATAACTCTGGGCAAGAAAGCCAAGTTAATTTAAGTTTATTTGCCAAAATATCAAACTAAAGGCTACCTTAAGGGCAATTGAGCAAAAGTAGGAGTCTATGAAATAGGAAAGTTTATGGTCGATGACAATCTTTTTGGATATGGTGTGTTGGTCACAAATATGAGAATAGTACCCTCCTTGTGCTTATAAAAAAAATATTACATTTCCTTGAACTGATAAATGCAGGCTTTTGTTTACACTTGCTATTCTTATATTCACAAGATATTGTAATTACCTCTTTAAATGGAAACATTTCTGTAAAGATCTTGTAATGAGTTAATGCCTGTTTGCCAGTCCCCAAGATGGCCAACACCTCTGCTTCAGGGCACATCAGCAGCTGTGTGACAAAAAGAACAGCAGGACAATGTCGAAATTAGAACATTGTAGGATTACAAAACAGACATGAATGAATAATCGGAAAAAAAGGAAGTACCTTAGCAGAGATGGCCGAGACCGCAGCTGTCCTCATTCCTGTGATTCCCTCTCCGTCAATGACCTGCAGGTTGGAAACATGTTATGTGGCCTGACCTGTTGAGGCTGTAAAAGCTACCCATGGGACCTAAATGTTTACAATGGTTGTTTTTATGTTCCTAGACTCAGACAATTGTAGCTTCTTTAAGCCTCAGAGTCATTTATGCATGCATTAGTTTTACTTACAGCCTTTACATTCCCATACTCTGGGTCCAGCAGCATCACTGTGGCTTGTGTGGCTGGCAGAGTTGAACCAGCCTCCCTCTTGTAAAAACACACAAGCTTTGTGCACAGGACTCCATCATTCTCCATGTATGTAGGCATTGATCCTAGGAAGCTGTAAAAAAAAAAAGTTTAGGAGTGTCAGCCAGCAATAGCAACAGTCTGTTAATGACTAATTTACAGTGGAACAGTGCAGGCCTACCCATTATGTTTTTGCAGGGGAAGTGTGGTGCGAACAGGCTGGATCACCTCTGCGCTGTCTCGTCTGGAGAACTTCCCCAAAGCCTCCTCCAGACGGGGGACCAGCTCTCTGTAATGCAACAGACGCTGCACTTCTTCCTTCCATATAACAACAGGAGGTCCGGCCATGGCTTCCACAGCTGCGAGAAAAGTTTGAGTTATACTCGATTAATGAGGCGTTCACGGGCAGCTTGAGTCACTGCTGATCGGTGGATCTCTGATCTGTGAGCGTGTTCCACACATGCGCAGTAGATCGCTACTTGTAACTGCATGCGGTCAAGCCAGCCACCTGTCAGATTTGTCTGGTCAAACTAGCCGCCCGTGTATTCGGAGTGTGCGATTGCTCCAATACTTATATGGTAATGCAAAGGAATATATATCAGCCTTTTTCTCAAACTTTGATGTGGGATAAAAACTATTTCTTCTATTAGTAGTTTATGAGTCTAATATTTTTGGACAGAGTACTTCTTGGACTAATTGCACAAATAATATGAAGTATTTTTACTGTGTACTTTTTGAGTAAGCTATAGGACTCCGCCGCGGAGGTATTGCGGCTTCCGGAACGGACCCGCGAAACGGACCCGTATCGGAGTTCACTTGCACTCAGGGACGGATCCGCTACGAAGGCGGATCGCGGATCCGCAGTGGCTCCGCGCCGCATCCGCTCCGGATCCGTTTTGGACCCGTTTATCTTATTTTCAAAATCCCTTCTGTTCTTGCTGTAGGATAAAATAGGATAAACTAAACTATAGGATAAACTAAACTATAGGATAAAACTCAAAACTATCATTCCTAGCCTAGGCTACAGCAATATAGGCCTAGGCATACGTTTAAATATGCATTGCCTTGTATGTTTTACCTAACAATATTGTCAATAGGCATAACAATAACAGAAAAGCTTCAAGTCAAGACATCAATTTACTGCACAAAAGTAATCACTACTCAATAGAAAAATAGAAAATTGACATTTACATTTATGGAAAATTATAGGTTATAGCCTATTCTGTTTTTGTTACGTAGTCTACGTTGGCTAGGCTACTTTACATTCATTTTGTGGACCTAATTTAGTGCTTTATAGGCATAGGTCGGTGCAGACATAAAATATGTTATCTATTAGGCTACAACATGAAATGCTGCGCTATATACAGCTAAAATATCAGAAAATGAATAACTGGTGAACGACAAGAAGTTCAATCAAAAGATTGTTTAATTGTTATTCGGGTGGAGGAGTGGATGGAGGAAGGACACGTCTCCAGGTTGAACCACCTGATGGCGTGTTTGGTGACCTCCGCGTCCGTGGCTGACCGTGTCACCACGTTTTTCCTCACAGCACCTGTAATCAAACAGACAGATTTTATGTAATAGGTTTTTACTAACTTTAAGAAGAATGCACACATTTGGTGAACAACAGGGTGCATTAATGGCAACTGTTAGGCATGCAAACATGCAAAGTGCTTCGATAAACCGAGTATTTTGTTTTGGGCCTACTGTAGCAGCAAGGAGAAGACTACTGGAGCAAGCACCTTGAAACATTTCGAAAACGAAGCAATAAACGGCAAATAGAACCAGCTGAACAACCGCAGCCGGTATTATTTGATCATTTAAAACTGTATAAGACGAGCCCTAATGTAGAGGATGATCCTTAGCCCCGCCCCCATGCGTCTTTTGGTAATTTGCCTAAAATCCAAAGTATTTCTAAACAGCACTCCTGCCGTTTTCCTTCTCTACTTAAACTGGTCGCGGAGGCACTGCACTTGACATGCTAGCTCTGTTTGCTAACCTTTAGCTAACACACAGCATTGAGACTAGTAATTACTGCCAGAGACCGGAGTGAGGGGAGGCGGGGTTATGTTGGCGCTGATGTGTGTCTGTTAACTCTCTGTCCGAGAGAAGAGAGCGAGAAAGCGCAGCTGGTATTTGTGTATCGATACGGCAGAGAATTATTATTGAAATCTATCGCAACCACCAGGCAGCCAATACGTTTGCGTGCGTTTACTTTGATAACATGATGGGCCTGTTGCCCACACCTGGGGTGCGTTTCTCTTGACATGATAATCCACTCATAGGCGCCGGAACCTATGAGGCCGCGGGGCCAATGGCCACCCCACTTTTCATGGAAAATAAATAAATTATAATAATCATTTTTTTTAGCCTGTATTGATGAACTATTTCGTTTCTTAGTAATGTTTTGGCCTTACATTGTTACTATACAAACGAACAGAGCTTCGGCTCCCCGCGACCTTATATTGATTGAGTCTAAAACGTTTTCTCAACGATTCAACCAATGAGAGTAGGCCTTCTACAGCAATGGCGTTGCCATGGCACATGGGTCTTGTAATGTGACATGCTTCGTCTGCAACGTTCGAAACCCCCACGACGAAAGTTTGTCATGCCAGAAATTTGGGGGAATCGCATGACGTATCCACTGTTGACTTTGAGGGAATCCCGTGAACAGCTGGAGCTCACGGGCATCAAGTGTTACTAACTAGTAAAGAAACTAGTAGCCTAAAGTAAAGACTAGTAGAGATGCGCGGTTGTGCATTCATACCCACGGACACCGTGGATAATCCACGGGTTGGGTGGATTGCGTGAAAGAAAGTAAAGCTGGAAATGAAATCGCGCGCAAGGCAGCATGGGTATACCCAGGCTAGTATTGGCATATCCACTTTCTAGAATCGCACCCATGGTCAACGCCGAAGGAAACTGAAGGAATCAAAAAGAGGAAGTCTCACAGCAGAGTGCATGTCAGAAAGGTAGGATTTTTGTTATTATCATTCATTATTGCACTGTCTGATAGTAAACAGGAACATTTTCACTAGCATATTGTCCCTACTAAATAAGTGACCGTGTCAGGTTTTCACTGACGCGCTAGCTATTGCATTGTGTTAAACATACCATCAGGCATAGGCCTACCTGCCTAAGCACTAAAATGTGCTTAGGCAAAGTAGCCATCAGCTGCTCAGGGTGTCATGGTCATACTATGTTTGATTTCGAGTAAAAAAAAGAGACATCAAATGTAAAAAAAAAAAGGTCTATGCCTGGTATAGTAGCCTAGTTTAAAAAAGGCAACCTTCATATTGGTATGAAGGTTGCTAAGATTGTTAAGGCTGCCCCAACAAACGTGACTTGGAGCGTATTTAATATTACTGTGAATTATATACTTACTGAAAAGCAAGGTCTTTGTTGCCATCCTACTAAAAGGCTTTTTTGTTGTTGACACCCTTCCAATTGATCTGATGGGAGACCTCATCTGTGAACAGCCTGCCCAGGATGTTCCAGGTCACCCTCTTCACATCCTGGCCTCCAATGGTGGCCAAAGATGAAATCTAAAAGGCAAAGACATCTTTTTTAAATAGACAGGTAGGTAAACATTCCTGAGGTTAGTTGCATTTAAAATGTTTTTGTTTCTGTTGAAAGCTTCCAGAAATGTAGAAAAACTGAAAAAAATCTAAACATGTACTTGGCTCACATCCTCATGGACCTGTGCCACCTTTACACACAATGTCAAACCAGGGAGATTGTCACTCACTGACTGTCCACTCGGAAAAGGCGGTTCAGGACAGGCCTGTTCAGGGCTGCTTAAATAGAATATTTGCAATAATCATGGGCAATCAATAAACCTAATGGCACCATTCAGATTAAGTAAGAAAACTCACCACTCTCTGTCGAGCTGGGCCATTTGACGGTTCCTTTAAAAACATTTCAAATGCCTCCACTGCCTCCAATTGTTCCAGGGGAAACTGAAAGCTGTCTGGCATCTCCGCATCTGGCCCCGGGGTGCTGTTCATCCTACTGGTGAGCAGGTTCACCTTAGCCACAAGCTGGTCGTTTTGCTGTTTGATGGTTTCCAGCAAGCTAAGGATTTGGAACTCGGCCGCTGTTGACAAACATGAAATATAGCTAAAATGTAGTGTATCAAATATATCACGTTTCAGTGTTTATCCTCATTACTCATAATACCGACATTAGCTATTGACATTATTAATTAATGACAAAAGTTATAGACAAAGTTTGAGGAAAATATGTGATGGTTGTCAGAATTTTTTCCAAAATCTGTGGCACAGAATGACCCTCCAGTATTTGTCGGTTATTGCTCACCAGAGCAGGGAATGGTATCGGCCATTCTTCCCCTCGCCATGTTGGTCTGTAGGCCAGGCTTGAAGAAGGCTCCATGTTGAGGGCTGGTGCCGGGGGTGGAGGGAGTTGAGGAGGGACTGCAGTTCCTGGCCTTTTTGAACGTCTGCACGTGTCCTTCGTCTTAAGGCTGATAAGGAGACAGGCACAGTCTTTCTATTCATTTTTGTTCTAAAAGACATTTCAGAAAAAAAGAAAAGAAAGTAAAATGTATCATTAATCATTGTTTCTAATGTTGTATTTAAATAAACACATTGTTGAATGGTGGTGTTGTCTGTTTCATTGCTACAAACTAGACAAGAACATAGAAATGTGCCATTTTCTGCAGGAAATGCATTGTGTAGTTATTATTAGTAGTAGTAGCAGTAGTAGTATCATTATTTGTTCTGTGGCCAACTGCTCCAACTGCTAGAAAATGTATAAGCAACATTACATTTTAAGAAACCAGAAAGTATCTTACTTGATCAAGCGAACCCAGCAGAGGAAATTGTAGCAACAGTCAAATCCAGAACGGGCAACAGTCAAATCCAGATGCTGCAGAAAACACAAAATAGAAGATGGGGACCAAGTTCCATACAGTAGCATAACAGTGATTAAAATGGCAAATTTTCATTATAAAGAGGATGGCAGATAACCACTACATATGAGACCAAACTTGCCAAAATGTTAACTTGCTGCGATCTATTTGTATGGTACGCATGCCTGGAATTTCGTGATATGAGGGGCAAGGCCACTTGGCCTGCAGCGGGGCAATTTTTTTGAGGGCACAAAGGCCACATGCCAGGGCATCAAGGCCATAACATGATTTTGATTTCACTAATAGACAAATGCATTTCTCAAAGCATTAACGCCTTGTTAATAAACAGTCTAACACTTCTCACTTCTGCATCTTGAAGAGCACTTTTGTGATAATTCTTCAAATCTTTTTCTTATTGTCTATAAGATTAGAATTAGAATTAAGTAATATATATTTTTTAATTACACATAATTAACATTATTTCAAAATGATAATAACTCTCCCTCTGCCGTCATGGGGGTCGCCAGTGTTGCAAGATTCCGGCCCAATCTAGCAACACTGGGGGACAAGCAGTTTTATTTGTTCAGAAATGCTTGAAAAAATGTAACTTTTATGGAGATACCGCATTAGGCCTACTTGGTCAATAAAAGAGCTAAGCTACTCAAAAGCTATTTTATTCAGAAACGCTTACGATCTTAAGTATAATTGACCGCTGTCAAGGACAGGGGATCTTTTTTTTTTATCCCAGCGTACTCGGTGACCCAAGCGTACTCGGTTGCTAGGCGACGCCAAAGACGTTGGTGTTTGGCGGACTATTTCTCTGCTAATCAACACTACGAATGCTGGTAACAGATAAATTGTAAAAAGACACACCGTGTGAAGTTATTTTTTTCGTTTTGGCAAGTAGCCATGTAATAAGCGAGATAATGTATAGAACGTCGCCGGTCATTATCGAAAATAAGCCACCAGCACCACCTTCAGGGTGAAGCAAGCCGGTTCGCCCTGTCGGGGCTTATTTTCCCGATGACCGGCGTTTTATACATAACAGCGACACATTAAAACAGAACAGACCAACCCTAACCCTAACCCAATGAAGGATAACTTAACTTAACTACCATAACATATTCTGCCGTAATTGCTATTCCATTTTAAATCAAATAGGCTACAGACTGACATGATTATCGCCTCTCAGCTAACAATAGCCTGGTGCAAAAAATGA
This sequence comes from Anoplopoma fimbria, assembly GCF_027596085.1. Classification (NCBI taxonomy): domain Eukaryota; kingdom Metazoa; phylum Chordata; class Actinopteri; order Perciformes; family Anoplopomatidae; genus Anoplopoma; species Anoplopoma fimbria. The sequence goes on from NC_072453.1 coordinate 5,252,171, forward strand.
TAGCCTAACTGAAAAATTATTTAGGCCTACTGCTAGTCCTAATATCAAACAACGTCATTACAATCATACGTAGTCTAAATGATGATTACAAAAACACAAAGGCCAATGTTTACTGTGAATGTCGCAATATAGGCCTATCAATAAATAATTAGGCCTACATAAATCAAAATCAATAATAAATCATGCTTACGTAACGCAACCGTGTTCCAGCAAAGAAAGAAAGTCTCAACTGAATGATCTGCTCTTTATAGGCTTTCAACGTGTTGGCGCGTTCGCGGATCAGACACGGGTCCGACACGGGTCCGCTCAGGATCCACAATATATCAACAAATAAATCAAATAATAATAATAAATCAATAATAAATCATACTTACGCAACCGTGTTCCAGCAAAGAAAATCTCAAATGATATGATCGTCTCGGCTCTTGGTGATAGGCTTTCAAACGTTATGGCGCGTCCGCGTTCGCGGATCCGACACGGGTCCTCTAGGCGGCGCCAAAACGGATGTGACAGTTTGGTGACTCCTATGCGGATCCGCATAGGAGTCTACTGCTGTGTGGGTAAGGTCAAATCCCCCCCATAGAACAAGAATATGCCATTTTGGCAAACTTTGACATTGAATAAAAACCCTTTCTTCCATAAGTAGTTTATGAGTCTGATATATTTTGAATAAGTACTTCCTAAGCTATATGCACAAATACTATAAAGTACTTTTACTGTGTACTTTTTGAGTAATCCAAGGTCAAAGTCTCTTCAGGGGACCAAGATTCAGCATTTTCCTCAAACTTTGATGTGGGATAAAAACTATTTATTCCATAAGTAGTTTATGAGTCTAATATTTTTGGACAGAGTACTTCTTGGACTAATTGCACAAATAATATGAAGTATTTTTACTGTGTACTTTTTGAGTAATCCAAGGTCAAAGTCTCTTCAGGAGACCAAGATTCAGTATTTTCTGCCAACTTTGATGTGGTACTTTCTTCCATAAGTAGTTCATAAGTCCTATATTTTTTGATTAAGTACTTCTTAACCTGTATGCACAAATAATATGAAATATTTTTGCATTGCCAATTTGAATAGAACACAATCAAATATTTTTGGGATATTTTGTAAGGGGATATTTTTACTTAATACATCTAATAAAGCTAAAACGGAGTAGCACATGTGCCATTATTACACTTTTAACATGCATGTCCATTTTAAATTAGAAAGATGTATTTCAAAGACAAATTTACTATTGACATTTTTATAACATTCACAAGTAAAATAATTATAAGATATATATTTGAAAAAACCCCAATATGAACACCTCTAACTATTTATTCTACTAATTCAAAAATGTCAGTCATACTTATTACTCAATAAATAATATCCAACTAAACTATGTACATAAGCATATGAGATGAGCAAATATGATAAAAAAAAGATTAAAAGTGTAATAATGGCACATGTGCTACTACATTTTAGCTTTATTAGATGTATTAAGTAAAAATATCCCCTTACAAAACATCCCAAAAATATTTGATTGTGTTCTATTCAAATTGGCAATGCAGTACAAAAATGTAATGAACCAACCCTGTTAATTTCCGCTAGACAATGAAAAACAACACCTATGTCATCCCACAACTTCATGTTCATGATTTGTTGTAACACCATTTTGTGATGCTTCAATAATATAGATCTACAATGTCATAGTTAAAAAGAAATGCTCACAAAAAAGGAAAATATTTTACTCAACCCAAGTGGCCCGGAAAGTCAACCTTTTTAGACAGTAGCATTGCAACGCTGGCGTAAAGAATTGCAATCAAGGAAAGCCAAGAAAACCTGATATGGGGAGGGCAGAGCCCCCAGCTTCCCTGCTCATCTTGCCAGCCACCCTCACCCCTGCTCTACCCACTCCACCAGCCTACAAATGTATTTTCACCAGTCCAGGCAATATTTGCTTGGTGGACAAGAAAAGCCCTTTTCTTGTTTTATGGAGGGGATTTTGACCTTTGATTACATTAAATTAAATTTTCTGATAGTTTTTACTGACATGATTTTGAATAGAATTGTACTTGCAATGGAGAGGGCCTATTTTTCAAACATTACACTGGCAGTTGCAGTACTTCTTCAACCACCGATGTAGGCTTTCAATCTGGTAGCTGTTCGATGCGTTAAGTATTTTAATAAATAGTTTCAAATTGAATACAATAATATCAAATAATAGGGTTAATATTATTTTTACAATAAGACATTGTGTTCATTTTTTAATTGCATGCTGCAGACACATTCCATTCAGTGGACTAAATAATGAATAACCAAAAGGCCACTTAAGCAATGTGAGGCTGTTAAATTATTAAGTCACCTTTCTTAAACTCAGATATTAGCGGTTGTTGCATTGACTACACAATCTTAATGAAAACAGGAAACATTGAAATTGACAAAACACTAGCTTTAAATAAAAAAGTATTTTATTATGAATCAGGTGATGCCTTGGCAAACTGATACACTGAAATGGACGCACTGTCCTAAGTAAGAAAAAAAACAAAAAAAACTATATTCTCTTGTCATGCATTACAACTTTTTTCTTTTTAATCAAAACAGAATTATTTCAATGTGGACTTTTCCTTGTCCTTTTTTCAAGGAGACATTGTCACAACAGTGCAACAGAAATCAGACGAGCAGTCTCTCAATAGCCAATTGAACTGACTGAATCTGCGGTTTGAGCTGTGAGCCCTCCTTTATGGTGACTGAGGTAGCTATGACAGGGCGAGACACCCCACAGGCCCGACCCAAGGCCTGCTTGGAGCGGACAAACACGTAGGGGACGTTCTTGTCCTCACAGAGCAGTGGCAGGTGGAGGATGATCTCCAGTGGTTCAGCATCAGCAGCCATCACGATAAATTCAGAGATGCCTCTGTTCAAGGTTTTAGTGGCTGGGGAAGAAGTAGATCACAGTTAGCACAACATGTACACGTTATCACCATTACTTAAATAACTGTTTTGGCAGCTGTACCCTGGTAGCCTATAGGTTTAAGAACAGATATTGGAGATTAATTTGCAGACTTCTTTCTTTCTTGTTTAATCTATATACAAAAACTGTATCTGTCACAACCTCCCAGAACCCAAAGTGATGGCCTTAAATTGATTGTTTAATCGAACCAACAGTTTAAAGCAAAAAAAAAAAAGTATTTAGTTTGTAATCGTATAATACAGACACACGTAATCTTCATTTGGAAGAAACAGCACCAACAAATATTGCACATTCCGGCAATCTTTCAATAACTGACTTAAAAATTAAAAAAGTTAACTTAATTTATAATCAATGAGATTTGATAAAGTCTTAGTGATATTTATTTACCAGGTCAGAGTCCTTTAAAAGCACATATTTGTGCATTTATATCCATGTGTTTATGCTCATTACAGGAGAAGACCACGCTTCACACACTAGTCCGATGTTACATTACCTCTGAAAGTAATGGGAAATCAAGTGACCATCTTATAGCCTACGTGAACCAACTAACTAACTTAAGAGACATTCTTGTCCCAAGATTTTGATTTCCTCACCTTCATTAGCCCCCTTCCTCAGCTGTTTGTAGTTGGAAGCTTGCTGCACCAGGTCCAAGATAGTTTTGGAGAGCGTGGCGTCGGCCAGCGGGTAGGCCTTCGGGTTGACTTGAGCTTCAGTCTGGTCAAAGAACAAACAAAGAAATACAACATTAACAACGGGACATAGTACATAGTTAACAAACACGAGGGAGTCAGGAGTAAAAGGTTAGCTTACTCTGTATACTAGTTACTTTAGCTAAGGCTAGCTTATAGTTAGCTAGTCTGTTAGCTTGTTAGTTCACTCTGAATCAAACACTTACCATTGTTAAGAGTTTTGTTTCTGATAGTCCGGCCCTCTCGGCGAAATGCTTCACGGAGGACTATTTTCTTCTACCCGAGTTAAAAAAGGGCAAAAAAAAACCGTGAGATATGTTTGATGTAAGTAATACTTTTGTGGAGCTACGAACTCTCTCAGCTCTGTTGCAGCCAGTCAGTCCAAACCTCACCACACGTGTGGGATACCGCGCATGCGCACTGGAGCCACACGCTGAAAACGACAGGAAACACCTCCTCCTGCATGGGTGCTACATTTAATAAGATAAGATAAGATAAGATAATCCTTTATTAGTCCCGCAGCGGGGAAATTTGCAGGCTTACAGCAGCATAGAGTTAAAGTGCACACAAGAGACATAGTAAGAAAGACAAGGTAAAAATAAAATGAAAAATAAAAAATAAAAAACAAGTATTATAAATAAGCAATAAAAACAGTAGAAAAACACAATAACTGAAATATAATATTTACAGACAGAAAAAAAAATTGATAATGAGATAAAATGTTAAGCTGGTAGATATTGTTTATACCAGTAATACAACAACAACAACAACAACAATATAATGACAATATACTAATTCTGATACTGAAAATAATTTAAAATGTATGTGTCAATAATATAGAAACAACACAATAATAGCAGTAACAATAAAAACATTCATTCCGACTGGTGTCAAATAGTATGGTATTACTGCTCACATTCTTTTTGGAAAACAGGAAAAGAGAGAATATACATTTATATCATGAAATGTAAGATGTTTAAGCTGTTCTTGTGTGACTTGTGAACCTAAACATTAGTCATGCATTCATAAAATAAAGTAAAATATCTCCTTCAATTATCAGTAATACGCCTGGACATATCCTGCCACAATCTCTTGATATAATGCCAAAACAAATGTCGCACAGTTTTGGGTTGTGCAGTCCAGAAACGTGTTTCTTTCTTCACTGTACAGAAACACGTGTGTTGTTGTGTTACGCGCAATTCGTCTCCGGGGCAACAGAGGGCGCGCGCACGTTGGCTCAGCGGTACTTTTGCTAGCCAGGAGCGCGCAAGGCATTGTGGGTAGGGCACTTTCACGACGGCCATATTGCTCCAACGTCCTGACTGAAGGAGAGAGAGGGAGATGAAGGGGATTCGGGGAATAAGTCAGCTTTCGGTAAGGAGGCCGTTAACGTATCCTTAATATGTGTGTGTACGGGAAGCTGTACACACGTGTTCATTCCTTGTGTGATTGACGGACGGTGTAAAAATCCAGGGTCAATCCGGTCAAGGTGTGATGAGGAGCAGGCGAGGAAGCAGCTCGTCGTGACTCTCTGCTCCACCAGTAACAACACAGGCCGGGTCGTTATATGTTTAGATTTACTGTTCAACACCAATTTACTCAACTCAAGGTGTGAGAAGTGAGAGCTAGCATCTTCTAGACTTCATCCAGCATCACTGGATGAATGTTTAACACATTGTTTTTAATGTGCTGATTTGAAATACTAATGCAAATCTAAAACGATTTGTGACTGATTTTACATTTGCTGTCAAAAGTCTGACATCCTTTTAGCCTGAAGGACCATAACGGCAATCTTCATCAGCAGATGCATTTTGCCTTTTTGTCTAGGAATCATAGAGGTTTATTATATTCCTTTATTGATCCCCATGGGAGAAATGTGGGTGTTGCAGCAGCTCAACTACATGGAAACAGATAATAAATAAAACATATTATACAATATAAATAAAAATGTACAGTATAAAAATAAAAAATGTACAGTTTCTGAGCACTTGATGGGCTTTTCATCCATATTGGCTGTAAAAAAAACAAAAAAAAACTCCATCAGCTGAAGAAGATCATGTGAAAGCTCCAGAAGACATAATGAATAGATCCGTGGTGAGATTATTTTGTCATTAAGCAGCAGTGCAGGGTGTCCATCTACAATATATGTAATATGTGAGGAACCGTACAAAATGAATATCATTTTTTGTTTTGTGAAAGCATGTTGTATTTATGGAAGCGTAAGTCATGGTGAGAAAATAAAACGCAACTGCTCCAATCATTTCATAATCTTACATGCCTCGGATTTCCCTCCCCCTCAAACTGCCCTAGCATCAGTCAGTACAACACATTAGTTGTAATTGTCCCGCCTTCCCATGTTCTCTATTTTTCCAGACAAGGCTTTACGCGGCCCAGGCAGCCCGTAAGGTGGAGTTCACCGGGGCCGCCGAGCATGTTAAGTTTCAGCCGCAGGATGTGCAGGTCAGTGGTTGTTCACTTCTGTTTCTTCTCCGCAGAGACAGTTCCATGTGGCTGCCAGAACAGGCCAGTCCCTGGCTCAGCCCTTGGCTGGCATCAAGCTCTCTCCAGGGGCTGCCCACTCCTTCCAGGACGTCCATGTATGTTGGTGATGAGGATGGGTTGGCTTCGTCCAGACAGTGTGGTTTTTGGTCTTAAAATGAAGACATGAGTTGGTTTAGTAGAAAAAAACACATGTTGCTGATGTCTTTATGTTTGACCCTATAGAGTTTGAAATAAGGATTATTGGTCGACATGTTTGAACTTAATGTCTTTCTATTCTTTATGTAATGGAAATGATGAAACTTAAGGACATATCTGTGTGTCCTGTCCAGGTGACTAAGCTTCCAAGTGGACTGGTGATTGCCTCCCTGGAGAACTATTCCCCAGCGTCCAAAATCGGAGTGTTTATCAAGGCTGGCTGTCGGTATGAGACCCCTGACAACCAGGGGGTCACCCACCTCCTCCGGCTGGCCTCCAACCTGGTATGATACTACAGTTTCAATAAACTGTTGCTAATTTAGTATTTTGTCGTCCTTTCTTCCTGAGTTCACGTTGAGCATTAATATTTAGCCATCTGTCTCAGCTTGGGTTTGATTTGCATTTTCTGCTTTTCCAGACAACCAAAGGAGCTTCATCTTTCAAGATATGCCGCGGTGTTGAGGCAGTGGGAGGAAACCTGAGGTCAGTTCCCTCTAAGAAAGGTCATAACTAACTATTCAATACAAGTTTCTTCCATGATCAGTATTCTTATTTGGATATCTGCATGTTGCTCTGCAGTGTGACTTCCTCCAGAGAAAACATGATCTACACCGTTGACTGCTTGAGAGATGACATGTGAGTCTTTGAATAATATCAACATTGTGATGGATACAACACAGAGTCAGAAATGAACAGGAATCATGATATTTCCCAAGTTTGTAGATATGTTTTGAGTATCTTTTAGAACAGAAAGGAAGTTAATTACATGAGATTGGGCCTAATGGGACATCAGTTTCTTACACCAAATAATTTTGAAACAATAACTGTAACAAAGGAATGTACACTGGAAAGGCAAATTATATCACTAACACATTTTTCTCCCTTTTCATTGCTCGTCTGCAGTGACACAGTGATGGAGTATTTGATCAACGTGACAACTGCCCCAGAGTTCCGGCCATGGGAGGTGTCAGACCTCACGTCCAGAGTAAAGAGGGACAGGGCCCAAGCTGCACAGAGTGCTCAAATAGGTGGGCCTTTATTTCCATTGCAATGCACACACAGACTTTCAAAGTTTCCCCGGGGACTGGAAACCTTGTGAGGAACTGCGTTCTGACTGCAGGGACCAAGTTCAAAATTATGGCTACATCCATAATACTGTTTTTGTTTGAATTGCATAATTTCTTCTATGTTTATGCCTAGCCACTACACTACTACCCCAGTGTTTTACAGTCTCTTAAATGGAGAGACACAGACGCTCACGTTTGCGTCTTGATTGGGTCTTATCAGTCACAACGTGATCACAGCCCGATCACATGATCCTTATCTGGAAGAATACAACAAAAATCAGCATTGACTTCCAGCACTAAATTCAACATGGGTAACGAATTACAAGCTCGATGTACTTTATGAAGGTACAGGGACTTTTGGGTGGGGTTTGCAGGGACGACCGTCGCTGATTTGTCAAACATAGCATGCTTCAACTTGTGTACCGCTTCATTCTTAAACAAGGAAGAACTTTAGCATTAATTTGTCATTTTAGGACTAGGGGAGAGCATTTCTCTTTGCTTGATAACACAAACATAAGGGTCATAACATTGGTTGATCATAGAACTATTTACTTTTATTCCCACCTTCCTTGCTACAGAGCGGAGCCTGATTATGACCTCTTAATGCTTGATTATACATGCTGATTGTACATGTCATTTCTGAGTACTGCCGTAATTGAAACTGCAACCCTTGACCTTGTCTCGGCTATAAATGACAGCAAAGATGTTGGAGCATCAAGCGTCTAGGTTATGAGTTTTCTTTTTTATCCAATTGTTGGTGAAAAGTCTGGTAATTCCCTTAAAAATCTGTTATTTACTTAAGTGACAACAGCGGAATGACTTTAGAACGGTGCATGAAATTCAATCACTGTTTCTTGGAAGTCTCCACCAAACAGGCATATATCATGATTTATGAATTAAAGCTAGGGTGGGTATTAATTAATTAATTTCCACCAAACAGGCATATATCATGATTTATGAATTAAGACATTGCAAATTTCAGCTTTAAGATTAGAATATTGCATTGTGATCGTGCCGCTTTCTCTTTTTTCCAGGTGTGATCGAAAGTCTGCATGAAGCTGCCTACAAGAATGCTCTCTGTAACTCCCTGTACTGTCCTAACCACATGGTTGGCAACATCCAGTCTGAGCATGTAAGTATTTTTCAAATGGTCATTTCTAAAGACTTATGGTGTGAATATACCGATTACATTTTTTCTAATGTTTTGTTTTTTTCGCCAGCTGCACCAGTTTGTCCAGAACAATTTCACAAGCGCAAGAATGGCACTTGTTGGACTTGGTAAGGTTCAGGATTAAATTAAACATTATAACCAAATAATGATAGCAGTACTGTTTTAACGTTATACGTTTTTATGGCAAGTTATAGTGGTCACCAAATAAATATATCCATTCGATTCCTTTCGTCTTTCCTTCAGGTGTGGACCACACGGTGCTCACGCAAGTTGGGGAGCAATTCCTCAACATTCGCAGTGGGGCAGGCACCACGGGGGCCAAGGCTCAGTATCGTGGAGGTGAGCTGAACCGCCATAACAAACTGCCATGGAACAGCTTAAACTTTTCAACAAAATGTAACACCCTGAATTCCTCTCTCTAGGTGAGATACGACTGCCCAGCATCAGCAGTCTGGTCCACTCAGCGGTGGTGAGCCAGTCAGCAGCAGCGGGCACCAGCGAGGCTCTGGCTTTCAGTGTGCTGCAGCATTTACTGGGAGCTGGTCTGCATGTCAAGAGGGGCTCATGCGTCTCCAGCAAACTGGTCCAGGGTGTTGCTAAGGCAACTGCTGACCCCTTTGATGTGAGTGATTGTCAGTTCTCAATATAAACACTTAAAATGAGACATACATTGGGGCCTTGATTGGTTTAAATCATAATATCTAAATTTCTCCCCATTTTCCTTTTTTTCTCCCCCTGAACAGGTCAGTGCTTTCAACTCAAGCTACTCTGACTCTGGTCTGTTTGGAGTCTACACCATTTCCCAGCCTGCAGCTGCTGGTGACGTGAGTATCCAATAGTCATGACAAGAGTCTCTTCAACAAAGTAGCAGCAATCTTTGTTAAAAATGTTTTAATAAAACTAGAAACCGTAAGGGGTCTTGATGTAATATCTGTGCTCCTCTGTCTCTCCAGGTGATTAAAGCCGCTCTTGCCGAGGTGAAGGCTGTTGCTGATGGTGGAGTCACAGCTGCTGACCTCACTCGGGCAAAGTAAGACATACAGACGAATAGAGCCACTACTTTAATATCTAGCCTCTTTTAAGCTATAGTCTAAATTATGAATGCATTTTGAGGTCAATTTTTACATTTTTATTCAAGTTTTCTATCAACACCACCAAAATGGGCTTAATGGTAAAAAGAAAATGCGGATGAGATGAAGCTATGCAACCGCTACATTTTTATATCATTTAGGGTTACTAGCTCTAGAACTAAGAAGATTAAAGAAATCAGGTTTATCCAACAATAAACGCAAGGACTGTAAGCATGTCCTTTTCATATCTCAAGAACCTGACCTGCTTCACACTCTGTGACTGTACTGCTGGGAACTCAAGAGAGTGCATGTCAAATGTGGCTGACTATGACCAGATGGTGGCGCTGTAACAAACTTCCCATTTTGGCCTGTAACATGGCTGTAAAATGTCCCTTTTTCAAATTGTTGATGTTCCATAGAGTTTTGCTATAACTGGCCCTCAAAGTAAACTCAGACACTGTGTGCATTGCGTATTTCACGGAAAAAATATATCTCCTCATATATATATATATTTCTCCGCTTGCGCTTTTGCTACCATATTTGGTGGACATCTGAAAATAGGACGTCTGAGTGACCATGAGAAATTTGGTGCCATTTGGCCAGTAGGTGGCGCTGTTGTATCTAAGGAATGAATTTTCGTCTGTCTGTGTATGTATGACTGACTGGTCTTTGCAAATCTTGAGAACCTTAATGCAGTGCGATTGCGACAGTGCGATTCGACACGATTCGACACGATGCGATTCAACAAGATGCGATTCAACAAGATGCGATGCTAAATAATACAATTCTATGCAATTTAATATGATACATAATGATTTATTTATTTGTCAGACAACAAATCAGTAACCAGGTTTCTGACAAAAGAAAACATTTATGTGTATGTGTGTAAGTGTGTTCATCCAGTCAACTTCAGACTTGGAAGTTGAAAGCAGCCCCAACATGCACTAGTGTGTTTTAGTAGTGACCTTTGGTGTTGCTGACAGGCAGATTTTGTTTGTTACTTTGGACATAGCTAGGCTAGCTGTTTTCCTCTATTTCCACTAATCCTTTAAACCGCTTAATGTAATATCTGTTTGATGAGAGAAACTGAGAAATTTGGGGGGGGGGAATGAATATCAACTGGACTAATTCAAACATTTCATTTCACACTCATTCTTGGCATTCACAAGAAAATACATCAAGTTAATAGTTTTCCTCCTAGTTTCCATTATTGTACCTTTTTTATAATGAGCTTGTCTCTGTTTTCTCTTCAGGGCCCAGCTGAAGGGGCAGTTCCTGATGTCCTTGGAGACTTCAGAGGGTTTGCTGGAGGCCATGGGCACTCAGGCTCTGGCCGAGGGATCCTACTGCTCCGCTGAGGAAGTCTCCAAAAACATCGACAACGTCTCCTTGACTGATGTCGCCAACGTAAGACGTTTGGTTGTTGTCGGTGCCTGGTTGTTGTCATGATAGGACATAGTCATATATTATTGAATTTACATTAGTTAAATACAAATTTTAAGACAAGAGTATGTTTTGTTGTTAATAATGGTGCTTTAACTTTCTTTCTTTTTATTTGCAGGCTGCCAAGAAATTTGTGACTGGCAAGAAGACAATGACATCCAGCGGCAACCTTATAAAAACACCCTTCGTGGATGAGATCTAAAGCCCTCCCCTCGTTACCTCGTACTGTGCACAACAGATGTTTTCCTCTACATTTGACTTAAACAGAAATAAAGCAGGGGTCAACAATGCTGTTGTTCTGAGGGATTTAATGTCATGACACCACTGGCTATTTATAGGTGTTGTAACGGTATATTTTCAGTTGATGCTGCTTTGGCGCTTCACATTATCGGGATCCACTCATCTGTCCACATTAACTGTATAGCTGATGTAAAATAATGAATAAATTCTATCTACCTTACAGAGCTTAAAGTGTTTTGTCGTGGTGTTTAATGTTTCCATTCCTACTATATCAAATAAGAGTTTCATGTTGACAGTTCATTCTTGACACTGGAAACAAGCATTTCACAAAAACAATCCTAACTCCAGATCCACATGCTCCCTTGTTCTTGAGCTTTCCACCGAATCCGACTAAACAAGAATTAACTGTCATGTCAACATGGATGAGAAGTCCAATGATGTGAACAGTTTAAAAAAATACAGTTCTTTGGTAACTGGGCTTAATTCATCTGCTGATGAAAACTGTAACGCAGTCGAAAGCTCCAGAGCAGGCAGGTGGACCTCAAGTTTTCTTTATTTATTTCTTTATTTTTTTTTTTATTTTTTTTTTTTTTTTTTTTTACAAATTTCAAATGTTGAGAAAAAAAAAAAGGTGCTGCTTTGTAGTGTTACTTAAATTGCCAACATGTTCACAGAGATGTTTTAGAATATAATTTAAATGGTCACCCCTGCATAATCTGTGATGATGCAAAAAGTACCAGGAGCGTGAGCGATTTACAGATTTCTCGCGAGATTTGTTCTCTACAGACATGGAGATGCGAGCTGCCTGAATTGGAGATCTAATTGCGGAGAGAGGACGGGCACTGTCTTTGCTGGAAAAACACACTTCCTCCTCGTTCAATAGGGCTTTTAAATAGATGAACTGACGATATTTAGCGGAAATTTGAAACACCCAAAACAAATGCGCTTTTATTTTTAGCATGGGCGGCGTTTCCCGTCTGTGTGCGTCCAGAGGGGAGAACAAGCTTCCATAAGGGGGAGAGAGAGAGAGAGAGAGAGAGAGAGAGAGAGAGAGAGCTCCGGGCTCTATGCAAGACTCAGGAAATAAGTCGACCGCCTGCATGAGTCCGTTTTCACTGCTGGAGATTTAACCAGCTATTATTTCAAAGTCTCCACTCTCTTTCTGCTAATGTCACCGGGATGTGGCGGAGCATCCGGAGCTAAGTGTTCCCCCGAGCCCGGGCGGTGACTCCCTCTCCTGGGCTGAAGAAGGGCCAGCAGGTCGGGTCAGGCTCGGCTGTTAGAGGACTAAATGAAAGGGGGTCTTTTGAAGGAACACCCTGCCTATCTCACCGCCTTGGATCAAGCACAATGTGCGGACAAATCCTGGATCAAGCCGACCCCTTCACCATCACTCCAAGTTCCCTAACGATGGCTGGCTTTAGGTTACTGACTTCTACATGTGCCGCCTCCCTTTAGGAGAGAGAGAGAGAGAGGCATAAAAACACTGACCTCCACCTGGGCTCACCGACATGGATAAACTCACCGTGATATCAGGATGCCTCTTCCTCGCTGCAGACATCTTCGCCATCGCCAGCATCGCTAACCCGGACTGGATCAGCACTGGAGAGTCAGCTGGTAGGTTGTTGTTGTTGTTGTTGTTGTTGTTGTTGTTGTTGTTGTTGCACTTTGTCCCACTCCTGCACTGTTTTAGTTGGTCAGTTCATTGGATATATCAAGAATGGTATCTGTTTGTAAGGAAAAATCACATACAAATGTGTGTCAGAAGTCAGTATATGTCAGTATATGTCAGAGTGTTTTCAGCCAAAATCAGCAAACTTAAAAGCAACAGTTGTGAACACACATTGATAAGTTGTCAGTGGAGTGTTGTTCTCATCATTTTTTGCTTGTGGCCCCTTAAAAAGAAGCAACAAATCCATAACAGATGTTTTTCCTTAATTTGGTGGCTGCCCGGATTTCTTTGGAGAGTCCCGACCCCAGGATGGGAATCACAGTTTGAAAGGATTGCACAGATATGTTACAATGTAGTGAGTGAGTGGCAATGAAGCCAAAAAAAGGAAACACTATCTATCAAACTTGTCTCCTGAATTCAGCAAAGGTCAAGCAAATGTATCCAAAGTCTCAAAGTTTAGATACGAAAGTAACAACATAGTGCCAGTAGTGTCCCCTTTGTTCTGTGGTATTTAAACATGTTCAAAGGTCCATATTCTTCTTGCAAGATCATCTGCACTCATCTTTAAAGAGTGTCATATAAAGAGTGTTGGACCCACGACATGAGGTTTTTTTCTCCAGGAGCCATACTGTAAATATATGCAGCTTCGTTATAGTGCAGTGCATTTTAAAGTCACTAAAAACTCATTTTCTCAATCAGCTTTTTGCAAAGTTTTATTAGTTTTGGTTATTTTACATTTGGGATTTCTGTATTTGTATCTGTGCTCGTCATACTGGTCTGAGTTAAGCTGTAAAAATGTGATGTCATGTACATGCACCTATGAAGATATATCATATTTTAAAGAAAATGTGAGCACAGTTGTTGTGTTGTTTAAAAAACACTATCAAAATCTATGCAGCAGATCCAGAGATACTGTCTATTGCATTCCACGCATTCCAGTTCCTTGTGCCTACATTGCCCACAATGCAACTCGACAATCGACAATTCTGTTATAGATTTAGGCGTGTTATGCTAGAAGCTGCTATTGTAGCCACTAGCTTAATAGAGCTAGATTCAGATTTCAGGCAGCTCCCCCTGGAGCCACTAAAGAACAACTGTTATGCACATGTGCAATATTACTCCCCAACACCTGTAAACTTACTTTGATGTGTGAAATGGGTGGAGTTCCCCTTTAACTTTGAACAAATCCCAACTCAGAATATTTTACATACCTTTTCATTTATTATTTCGTATTTATTCAATGGATATTTAATGTCATAGTTAATACTTAAGATGTTAAATCATGTTAAAATACATCTACTATGCACCACTAGGGGCAAAGAATTACGTCTAATGGGATAATTCAGATTTATGTCTTCATCAAGCTGTTGTTCTGGATTAAATTGCTATTTGCCTTTATTGTACACTCACTCCTAGAATCAAGCGTTGCAAATCAAACACATTGCTACTAAATCCCACAGCCTCCCTGGTTATTGCAATCGAGTAATATTCAGATACAAAGTCCAAAAGCTAAACATTGACTAAAAGTGATGCAACACACAAACCATAACACCACAGTATATGCACAGCTGGCCGAGGTTCTTGTCAGCCTCCATCCTAATGCTACAGCGGAGCAGAGATAAGCACGTAACCGGCGTGCCAAGTGGTTATTACAGGATTTAATTGTTTTAAAAAATGCTGTCTGCCGCAGCAAGTTGAGTACATAACGAGCAGTTTTTTGTTGCATAATGAAATGAGTAACCAAGCTCCAAATCTTTCTTTCTAAATCGTCACAGTACAAAATAGACCTTAGTTCAGACCAGCTCACAACATTCCCTCATAGTAAACATGGTGTAAAATGACTGTACTTACTGTACTAAAAGCTTTTTGTTCCGGCCTAATTAGACCAATAGCAATAACCTGAAGGCAGGAAGTGTTGTTCGGTAATGAAGATGTGGGACTTTTAATTAGGCCTCCTGGGTGAGTAACTCTTCCCACCTGGAGAATAAAGGTTCCTCAGGCTCAGCCGTGACGTATTTTACTTTGATGCCTTGTGCATACGTAGTAAAGAAAATCCTATTTGTCTCTCAGACCCTTTCGTTTCCCAGCTCTGTTTTTTAGTTGGCTCTCTAGTTTTTTTTAACCCAAAGGAGGAGGAAGAAAAAATAAACTTATAATAATAATAGTCATAATAATATAATAGTGATAATATACAAGCCCAAGCTAACTTCCTTATAGTTATCACGATCAATTGTTTTCAAAGTTTACAAATGTCACAGTCTTATAATGAACATATCATTTATAATATCACTAAACTTTGAACTAGAGCCAAGTATAATAATAGCTATTGTTATCGTCAGCTATCGCAAAGGCCTAGTCTGTTAAATAAGTATTGGACTGATTACATACAGTGTTCAATATCATATCAGGCCATTTCCTGTACAATACACCAGTAATACCAGACGTTCCCATAACAAGATAAGCATATACAATGTTTGTGGCATGCGTGACGTAAAATGACTAATTGACTGCTTTCACTTTTTATAATGCTGGCTCATATTCCTACTAATTCATTGCTGTTGCTTAAGTTTTTCTTATTATCGCTCTCAATCATATTTTCATTTTAAACCAAAACCACAATGGCATGAGGCAAAAACACATTTATGAAGGACTTGGTTGTTTTTTTGCTATGAAGTCCCATATGCACGGAAATGAATGCACTGTTTACGTTGTTCCCCAGCCTGCAGCATGAAGGGATGTGTTGAAATGGAACAGGATTTCCTGTGAATAAGGGGGATAGGTCAGCCTGCAGGAGGATGTGGTCCAGGCCTGATGTTCCCCTCAGCCTGGTCCTGGAATCATCACCCAGCACTTTATCCATGATCAGGAACTGAAGCCATTTCAACGATAAATATTTAAAGGGCTAATGGATATGGGAGTCCCCTTATGAGCATGAAAAAGTCCTTTGTCTGTTTTTTCGTTTTTTTTTCTAAAGTCCTTAATTAAACTTGTACATGTTTTACATAATATTTATTTTAAAATACTTAATTGAGGGGTTTAATGGCTTTAAGTACCAGGCGTTTATTCACAAGCAGCTTATTTTATGTCATTTTTCTCTTAATTAAATGATGTTTTAGTGCTTCTCCTTGTTTGTCCTGCACTCTTTGTGATATTAGTTATTTGTAATCTTTGGCCATCGTGATAATTATGTTAATTCTACAGTCACTGGGTTTAATTTGCCCTGAATAAATCCATAAAATGTTTAAATATCCTCCTCCCCTTGTGTCTGCTTTGGCAGGCACTAACTGCTTGCCGAGGATAATGAGACAGAAAAAGGACAGAGACAAAAGAATAAATGAAGGTGTGGGAGGATTTAATTAAGCATTTATGTGCTGTATTTTGCTTCTTCAGTGTTGTCAGAATGGATGCAGAGTTCAGCAGATGCAGTCTCTCTTGGGCTCTGCCATCAGATGACTTGCTGTAGGGTCACTGTTCTCTTTATTTTGTACATCTCACCGTTTCCCTCTACTTCTTTAATGCTTTGGTGCTTCATGTCAGGACTTTGTGCCTGTTTGACATCATTCATGAATTACTTGGGGGGTCACTGCTGCTGCTGGCACACACCCCCATCAGAAGGTTCCCATGCCAACAGGTTTGTCTGCCCCGGTCACTGGGGGGAATCAGAGGGACTCCTGGGAGGTCATCATGTCTTACAGCCAGAGTCAACATATAAACACACAGTGTTTGGGGAGTAACTATTCACGTGAAACTGAGTTAAATATCAAAATGCTGGTAGTTACAAAAGGGTTACATCCGAACATATACTTTTCATTAAAAAGCTTATCTGTAGAATATAACATTAATTCTGTTGCTCTGATCCAATTGAAGTTATATTTATGAGCTTTTAACAAAAGTTTTACAGTAATGAGGTTGAGCACGTTGTGAGGTTTACACTGCATGGTTTAATATATATATCTTTTTTTAGACTTTCAACTCTATTGCCCAGTTTAACACTTTTGAAAAGTAACCAACAAGTAATCACATGTTTCATTACTTTGATGAAGTTATTAAAATAGTTGTATTATCTATTATATACTATAAAACAGGGTAACTGTTACCCATTACTTTTCTCAAGTAACCTTTCCAACACTGTGAACAAATTATGATATATGTTGTTGTGCTTTAGGCTGAGTTTGTTATATGAAGCATGCAAACTCATCAAACAGGCCGCAAGCTAACATTATGCTATAACTTGTCATTTAATGGATTTAATGTGTAGTAGACTTTAGAGTCACTTTCTGAAATTTTCTGGATAAAATACCATCTGGACTGATGTGTTATTTACTGTGGAGCCAGGATAATATTTAATCTATTACAATCAATGAAAAAAATCTGTTCTGAATGTGATCAAAGCCCCTGGAAACTTGATTTGTAAATCCAGAGTATTTTTAAAGCAGCTATAATCAATATCTTTAGAATGTTAGAACAATGTGAAAGGGGCCACTCGTAGTGATGAACCTACAGAGAATATTAGCAAAATCTGCAAGCCCCTCGGCTTTATTGGGCTCTAAAGAAAGTTTCAGCTTATTGAATAGCGGCTGGTCCACAACTTAAGTGGTTTTGTTCAGTCTCACAGCTTTAAGTGTCCCGAAATGGCAAAAAATTGTTTAAAGACTGATGAGTGAATAAGCAACAATGAAACTTAAAATTCAGAAAAAAAAACCATCCTCAGGTTTTTTTATTAGTAGTTTAACACAAGAAAACTCAGCTAATCAACTCCAATCGATGTGCTTTGATCACATTTGATTGGAGTTGTAACTAAAGTAAAGTTCTCAGGGTTTTGGTTAGTAACATTTTGATTAACTTCTCTCTGTTCACGCTTGACCTTTTCTGTCTCCATCCAGGCTCTCTGACTGTGGGTCTGATCCGGCAGTGCCAGACCATCCACGGCCGAGACCGGACCTGCATTCCCCCGCAGCTGCCCCCAGAGTGGATCACCACGCTCTTCTTCATCATCCTGGGCATCATCTCCCTCACCGTCACCTGTGGTCTGCTGGTGATGTCACGCTGGCGCCGCGAGGCCGCCCGATACGCCCGGTGGATCGCCTTCACTGGGAGTAGGTGTTCACCGTCGTCCTCCTCCATCACAGCCAGCTGTCTTTGAATCAATAGAGTCCAAATGTTTATATTAATGCAACTCCATGTCCATGCATTGTCCAATCAACATCATATAAACAGACCGAATTGATTTTCTCTCTTTACAGTATAGGGTCGAGGACACTTGTCAACCAACAGGAAAATTAAGTTGAGAGCAAAACACAAGCAGTCTCAAATGTTCTGCATCAGAAGACTGGAATTATATATTTTGGATCTTTTTCCTGTAAAGCATCAGTAATCTTAGGAAACATAATTGCTCTGTCCAGTTTGTAGCTGTTATATAACAGAATTTATGAAGTGTTGCAAAGTTGCTTTAATATCACAGTAAAACAATTTAGCTCTTCAGCACCACATCGGGGTCAGAAATTAACTGTAGGTGGAAGCAAAACTGCCCATTATAGTTTATAAAATGCCTGTGAAAGTAAGAGATTCTACTTAAGTATCTCCTGTGAAATAAATGGGGTTTACATCGACATCAGAATTTCATAAAAGCTTTTAGTCTGGTAATTATGAGCATCTTGACAAAGTGATTCCACATGAGCTGGTTTCGATTTTTAAAGGAAAGAGACAGTTTGTCTATAAGAGAGGACCGGGGCAGGAGCTGCACTTCACTTGGCTCTAAATATGTTAACACATGAAGCAGGTTCTTACTGGGGGCAACTTTAATCACATATTTCATACCCGAAAGCTGCTTTAAAAAGGTGGTAAAGAAGTTGTTTGGGGTTGATATGAAAAAACTAATATTTTTTGTTCAACCAAATGTAGAGTTGTTTAGAGTGATGTATTTTTCTAACCTTTAATTTAAAATCAGAATAAAGCCTGCAGCCATATCAGATGTACTCCAGTACTCTTTGAATGACTCCACTTTTTCAACCATTTATTCATGAGTTTGAGCTCGCTGTTCTCTTATCAGTAACTATCTTTTTAAACCATTGCATCTATTACTTTGAGCTAATTCACCGTGGACGACCGGTTGACTCTGTGTCATCATTTGCCGTGCAAGGTTCAGGGCTGATTTAATACAGTAGATGTTTTGTTGGGCCATTCTCAACCCATGAAATGCTGATTTTTATTAATAAATGTGGTTCGAAATGTCAATATTAACACCAGCATTGATGTGTTTCATCACAGGACAGTCATGATGTTTAGTTTACAGCTCAAAGAAATCATGTCAGTGTGCAGTACCTGTCTAATCTTTTCTCTGTCCCTTTGTTTTTCCTCTGTCACAGTGGTCCTGTTCTGCATGGCTGCTCTCATATTCCCCACAGGCTTCTACATCAACGAGGTTGGAGGACAGCCATATAAGCTACCCAACAACACGGCGGTGGGCTCCTCCTACGTACTCTTCGTTCTGTCCATATTCTTCACCATTGTGGGACTGCTGTTTGCTGGCAAGGTTTGTCTGCCTGGCTGACTTCCTCCTCTTTTTGTATCTTTGGAGAAACACCAAAGGAAGCAAGTTTTGTAAGAATCGACTCTTCCATGGCAGTTTTGGAAGTATTGTTGAAGAAGAACCAGTGTGTGTTTTCCCTTTGGATGAACTGTCATGGGAGCCAAAATCATCGCGTTGCATCTGTTGGTTCTGAGACTGAGCAGGAGCTATGAAATGGCCTCCACCATAGTCCCTCCGGAAGGACGACTGTGAGGTGGTAACAGAAAGGAGAATAGTAGGAATAAATAAAACATGAAGGAAATGGATTCAAGCATCCAGACTTTCAAAGGAGCGCTGTGGTATTATCCGTCATCCTAAGATCTGATGACAGATAACAAATAACCCTTGTTCTTCTTATCCCTTCAACCACGATGCACATAGACTGATGTGTCAGGCCGAATAGCGGCCAAAGCACCAAATATCGACCAGTTACCTCTACTATGAGGGAGGCTCTTCCTGACTACAGCTACATGGAACAATATGTAATAAACTCAACGAAGCTCTACTTTCTAGGCACATTTTATTTATTTGTTTAATTGTTATGTCTTTTAGTAAAGGCAAATCTTAGTAAAAGGCCCAATGTATCCCAGTGTTTCCACGGCGTTAATATGTGTGGTCCATCACTTTGCCTTAAAAGATCTGTTAACCTTAGAAAAACTATAATACTGTTAAGTGGCTTTGGATCAACTTAGATGAAATGATTTAGAATAGAAATATTAGACCTGGAATGTATAATGGGCAATCATGTGTCTTTCCAAAATTATAATTATGGGAGTGGATGTGTTGCTGGACGATGAGCTGGTCTCTAGGATGTTGTTGAGCTAAACCATCCACAGTATGGATCAGTGGTGTCAGCAGGTCAAACCTGCTCACCACAAAGCGGTAACTGTCTGTTACACCTTTGTTACTTTAGGTGATGATGAATGTATCATTCACAGTTTAGAACATTTCCTGTTGTTTAAACACTGTATCAAGAAATGACTGAATCTATGACTAGTTTGTTTTATATATTTGAGACACTGATCCTGAATTCATTTCTGTATAAATGAACAGACAGCCGGTCTGTGGCATTTTCTAGAAACACTGTGATGTTCACGAAAGAGCATGGAAAATCTCATCTCATTAAAAATGAACCATTGGAACACCAATTGTCTCATCAATTTAACATTGTCTTTTGGAGACCATGGAACTGTAATTATTGACAATCTGGAGCAGCTAACAGTGAAAGAAGGCAAGGTGAGACCGCAAGGTGAGCAGCAGTTAAGAAGCTCAAGGAGTTCAGATTTGGGTTCATTACAGAAAAATATGGCATTTTTTTTCTTAATTCAAAGTGACTGTATATTGGAATGTCAACATATAGCTGCTGTTTTGTGAAAACCTATTGTGTTTAGGTGATTTTCATTTTCTTAAAATTTCAGCTGAAGGATTTTCATTAGGTAGAAAAAAATATCATTCCACACCTCATTTAATAAAGTAAAATATCTCAAGATTAGAGCTGAAAAATAGAAGGCTTGCTTGCTTTTTGTTAAAATCTTAGATAACATAAATTAATCTGATGGCCCAAAATAAATCATGCTCCTGCAGTGAAGTAGCACTTGTTTAGAGCAGAATCTCACACCCACTTTTCATCCCTTGCGTGGATGCACAGAATGCTTAGGTTTCCATAGGAACGTCTAAAAAGGTATTTGGTGATGTGGGTTTGCGTTTTTCTGAAAAGATTCAGCCAGCTAATGTGTGACAGCAGCAGGAATCAAGTCGCCTCCCTCTGCTCACTGCTGCTGCAGAAAGTAAAGAATACAAATTGCCTTTCACGCTCGAACCAAATCTATTTTAACCTTTTTAGGGTGCAAATGTTGCAGTTCTAAGGGCAACAAACAAAGTAAGAGGGGAGAGATAGAGACTTTGGTACTGGCACCAAAAAGTGATTCTCTCTCTTTTCACTATGAAACAGATTTAAATGACCAACAATGGCATATTTGCAAAAGGAAATACATTTAATGGTAAAAAAAAAAAGAAAAAAAAGAGTAACTGGTTATGAAGTAAAACCACTGTATGATACAGACACTGTTGTAGATCATATACCGGAAGTACTGAACGAACATGGGAACAGTTCTCAGAGAACTAGTGGTAGTAAGCTGCACTTTCATGGAACAAATATTGATTATACATTTTCAATAGAAAAACATGTCACTAACATGTTATGATTTATACAACACTTTACATTTTACTTATGGTGTTCTAACACTGCAAATCCACAATCAAAAGCAAAAAACAGATGGCTTACAACAAATAATCGGCATTCAAAATATAGACAATATGAAATGTTGTGAGAATAAAAATATATGTAGATTTTAAGTATCATGAAATAGTTTTAAAGTTTGGGCTCCTCAGTTTAGTTTGGCACATTACATTTCTGAAGTATGAAAATAAGCATGGTCAGGTGAAATGATGGTGGATTTAAAAAGCATCTTCAATTATAACCACAAGAGGGCGCAATTGGTCAACTTTAACTCAGAGTAGTCCACCATTTCAGTTTACTTGGTGTAACTCACCAGACCGCCAATCTGAAGCAGTTTAAGGACATTTAACTTATAAGACACTCCTTTAATACAGTCTAAAAACATATTTAGTTCATTTGTATTTTGTGAAAGACTTAATAGTACCCACTTATTGTTTGTTACCTTGTTCTAAGGCAGAACCACATGCCAGCAACACATGCAGTTCAGTACAGTTCAATCCTCCTTCCTGAATGTGTTGGATCCACGGTGGAGTCTCGTGTCGGGTCATGGTGAGACTGCTCTGCTGCAGCTTAGCCATTCTTGCAGCCACGAGCAGCAGCATGCTGGTGAGGAGCTCCAGGCTGCAAGAGAGCCAGGCCAGACCCAGAGACCAGCCGAAGGAGGTGCGAATATAGGCCAGACCCTCCGGCCCCACCAGCCTCTCCGTCTCAGCCAGGGCCTGGTACGAGTAGATGATGTAGAGACTCACACCACACAGGGTCAGCAGACCTGGAGGGAGACGCAGGGCACACACATAACTGGAAAAAAAACTTAAAATATTGTTTTACTCATTATCTGCCCATTTAAAACATTTTAGATTTATGTTTTCAGGAACAAACACTGACGTCATCATGCTCAAGCAATAATAAAGCGGAAATTCGAATAGTCATAGTTGTGCCTGCTGAGAGCTCATCAGGAACAACAGCAATTACATGACGCCAGTAGCTTCCCAAAATCTCATAATGTGAGAGACCAGAAATATACTGACGTACGAGTTGTCTGCTTACACAATAGTCAACAGAAACGATTAAGGCACGCACAAACCCACACAGTCCTCACAAGTGTCATAGTGTTGCCATTGGAAACCATTGGAAATTTGAAGGCTTGCGACTGGTTTTAAGGGGATGCTAGCGGAGTGTAGAGGCTACTACCCAGGGCGGAAATAATAATCGTGTTATGACGATCACACCCAGAGGTGCTACAGGCTCAGAGAATGAGGAGGAGGCTGCATCGGAAGTCTGGAAACTGCCTCACATATTGTAGATGTAGGAACAACAATTAATTGATTGGTGGATTGACAAGATGTTATCAGCAACAATTTTGATTAGTGAGAAATCGTTTGAAAAACTTTTGAGAAAAAATTAAATAAGATGCTGCTTTCTTAAAAATCTACTGTGATAGGAAACTGGGGTTCGGACCATTTTTAGCCAAACAAACAGGCAACATATCAGCTTGAGCTCTGGGAAATTGTGGTGGGTGTTTTTGGAGATGGAGAGAGATTGCTCAATATATCTGTCTGCCCGTCAGTTACTTTGGTCCAGACAAAATATCTCAACAACTATTTGATAGATGGAAAATCCCTTCTGTGATTTCCCTAACTTTTGGTGTAGCAGCAACATCAGATTTAAATATTGAGTTTGTCCAATACTTATGTTTATGATCAATACCTGCAAAACTAAAGACAGTCCCATGTACTGTATAGCAATAATTGTGTTAATGTTATGGAAACTCTTATATCCCTTGTCCTACTGGTGTTGTTACTGTAATTAGTCCAAATAGCTTTTTAGATTTTCAGACACTACAATGATGAAAACAGCAGCAATAACAACATTAATGTTTGTGGGTCAGCGACACAATAATAATGACGTCATTTCATGTACTTTTTCTTTCGTTTTTAGTGTGGATTGGTTTCTAACATGGTAGCACTTTGTGGATCTGCTCATTTCAGAGGAAACCTTCCTCAGAATGGCAATTACCCTGAAAATGAAGAACAAGGGAAGCAGTCGAACGACCCTGCAGGGGACCCTGACTAACAAAAAACATTAGGCTTTTTCATGGTTGGTTAAGGAAAGAAGCTGCAACATTAGAACAAAGACGGAACAAAGCAATTAAAAGAGAATTCTTATAAATATATACAATATAAATCTTCCATTAAGGCATGATCTCACTCTCAACCTCCCACTGTTATAGTTAACACACATTATCTATTCGTGTTGGGGGTTTATTAACACAATACACAGTGACAGAGCAAGCACAGGTGTTTTACTTTAATGAATGAATACTTGCTGCAGAATGTTTTGAAATACTATTAATTTAAGAGTGGATGAAGGCTAGACAACAAACAGGGAAATGACAAATTTTGGGGGGGAACAAAGACACTGAAAACAAAGAAATGCTTTGCTTGGATGCGGTTGTATTTTGAAACTCAGACAGTCAACAAGTTCACAAGACAACTCCAATCTAATAAAAGCCTTTATTCCATTCCACACATCGCCATGTGCTGCTTATTAAAGGAAGAACATTAGGAGTCTGTTAAAGTAAGTGTTTATCCATCACAAGGTCCTCTTGATAGAGGTCACAAGGCGTTGGAAGGGGAGCACACAAGAGATGTTCAGGAACTACATCTATGTGCACACCAATAACTTCATTACTGCAAATACCCAGATTAAAATAACAGTGCTAACATGCTTAACGGTAATCTAACTCTCCCAATAACCCACATTTATAGAATCTGTTTGAGAGTAAAATAATGACCAAGTCAGTGTGTGGTAGGCAGCTTAAAAGGAAACAGTAGGTAAAATAGAGACTTAGTCTATTTGTGAGTTGTGATTTAATCACCAGATTTATTTTTTGCCCAAACACAGGTACCATTTGTCTGTAACTAGGGCTGGGATTATATAGCATTGTATTGCTGATTGCAATAAAAACAACCCAAAATTAGATGGATGTGGTAAATCTCCATTATCAGGATGATCGTCAATATCGACATGAGTGACCTGAATAAAAGCATGCTAGCTCACTATCATGGTAGAGAAATGAAAAAAGCTTTTTAAAAATACAGGAATTATCATGTAACCCAATAGTGCTTTTTTTAAAATTCATTCTCTATTCATGCAGGGGGATTTAATGATTTATGATTACCTTATTTAAGAAACGTGTTTTCTTTTTTATAGTAAATAATATATAAAAAATAAATAAAAATATTTTTCTAAATGCAAGGTAAAGTGATTTCAATATTTTAAGAGCCATGTTTAAAATGTAACTTAAACTTTTAACCTAAAAGTGTTTTAAGCATATTTTGATGATTATCTGGATATTATCATGATTTGCAATTATCTTGGTCAGGATAATCGTGATGTGAAATAATCATATGGTCCCAAAGTATTGTGGTGTCTTCATGGATGCTGGTTTCCTCGGCTGTAGCCTGAACGGCTTTTCAAGGTGAACTGTTATGGTGAGGGCTGAGTCTGGAACTTATCCCTTTTAACAATGAAAGTCATTGTCAAAGACATAACATCGTGCCCCATAGTGATATGCATCAAATAATTAATTGTGATAATGATTTTAACCATGTCGTTTATAGAAACTTCTCAAAGACATATAAATATAGTATATGTCTCGTCTGTTTAGTTGCACTGCTAATGTTCTACATCCTACCTGAACCCCACCAAGTTGGTTCACCAGCATGTGCAGGTTTCAGAACGCCTTCTCAAGTGTTGACGGTATGATATGAAAAACTGAATGTGAGAGAGACGCAATTTTGAGCAGCAATTGTTTGTGAAGCATATTGACTTCCCTGTTGTTCTCCAAAGACTAATAAAAGCTCTCATAACCCATTTGACAGAGTACAGGATGAAGCCTTCTGATGGTACAGAAGCAAGAGCTGCCACGCACACACGCACACGCACACACACACACACACACACACACACACACACACACACACACACACACACACACACACACACACACACACACACACACACACACACACACACACACACACACACGGCCCTTCATGCATACTTAACGAACATGGCCGGATGAAACAGCCAATCAGTCCTGGTGGTGATAAACGTCAGTCCCTTTTGCCTCATGCGGTCAATAACTATGAGTGAGGTCGACTTCAGCTCTGCACATAAAGTATTCTCGTCTGCGCAAATTAACCACATGGCCTTGCTTTACTGCCACACTTCAGCCATATAAATTGCACCTTTCCAGTGTTCCACTTACCTCTGTAATATAATCAGTGCATTAAATGTTGTATGATTGGAGAGTACAACCATAAATCACGACCACATTGATTTTGACCATTTTCTAAGCTAAACCAGGAAACTGTGTCTGTTCTGTGCTCTTTTAATCTGATTTCTGATAATCCTGCTTCTGTGTTTTATTTAAGTATTTCCTAGTTTATTTGGAAGGGACAAGCACAGAGAAACATTGACAGTTGCAGAAGCAGTGCCCAATGTACTCGACACATGTACGTAGCTAAAGATATGATTTCTATATACGTCATTGTATTAGCATCTTTCTAACAACATACTGGCAATAATTATAGTATCAATGTTACAACCGCAATTTAATCTTAAATGTGACAAAAGCAGCATTGCCTTCTTGATAGAAACACAGTAGTTGTGAGAGAGTGTTGTCCATGCTGTGTAGATGGAAACTCCCTACTCTGTGTTTTGAAGCTCTTTGAAGTATTGCCAATAGTTATGGTAGTATTGGCAGCACTGGTTCATCTTGGTGCATGGGTGCCACTGGGCATTATGGTTTTTGTTTTAACGGATTGGTCTTGAATAGCTGCTAGAAATATCTTTGATGGTGCACAGAGACGGCCCCACTATAGATGAAGATGGATAGAGTGAGAGCAGACCCCAGACAAGGAACTGAACCTCAACTTACTGCAGATGAAGAAGTAGGATGCTGTGCCGGTGAGGAGGACGGGGCTTCGAGCCAGGGAGCTGACCAATCCGCCAATCCCACCAAACAGCAGCAGGACCAGGCTCAGGGAAAGCACCACCACTATTGCATTGTGCATGCCTGTATTCACCAACACACACACACACACACACACACACACACACACACACACACACACACACACACACACACACACACACACACACACACAGCAGATAGATTATGGAGCATCAGTAGAGTTATGGCTGTCTTGACAGTGAAACTTCATTAGCAGAGTTGATGTGGTAAGAAGAGCCATAATGAAGTAGAGACTCACTCAGCATGTGCAGCTGAGTCTCAGACTGCCCGGAGTAGTCAGCTGTGAAAGACTCAACAGCGTCTGCGTTGTTCTTCACACCTGGGTGTCACAATTAAAAGCACCCAAGTTGAGTAATTATTTTGGTTATCAAATACAGCACTGACATCAAAATCAGTATGAGAGAGAGTTATGGGAAATAATTCCCCATTACCTTCGTTGGTGCTCCACAGTCCCGAGTGGTAGCTCGCGTCCTCAAAGTCGCTAATATTCTCGATTACGTACCAATACTCGGTTCCGAGGGAAGTCGCCAAAAAGGCGAAACTCAGAATCCCGCAGACGCCGGCTGTGATCACCAGAGAGCCAAAGGTAACCTTCATCCTCCCGAACAGGTGATGGAGTTATTCACGCGTAATGGTGATGGCTTTAACTTATGCGTATCGCGGATGCGCAATAAATATAATGATGTTGAGGTTATCCGAAAATAAATGGTCTACCGAGGCATTAATTAATATCTAAAAGGATGGAGATTGAGTTCAACTCATCCCTGAATGAAGTCACAGGACTGAACATTACTGAGCCGCAGCTTCTTCTGTCTGGGAGGGACTTCAATATTAGGGAGGCGTTTAAAAACCGTGAAAGGATCAAATAAAAGAATACAGCCAGCTGCGCTATAACAAAGAGAGTTAGATTAAGGATAATATATTTAAAAATTGTATACCGATTTGGTAAAACGAGCACCATTGGAAAGATCAAGCCAAGAATATCATCACCAAAGTTTCATAGGATAATAAAGCCAGACATTTTGAGTTGTATGGGCTGTACAGCTTTCCTCTTGTTGGATTCATACATTTTCAGATTCACCTAGATTATAGACATTATTACATTTCTCATGTGAATCCCCTCCCCTCAAATAATGAATAAGGATAACAGGAAATAACAAGTTTAATGAATAAAAACAGATAGCATGACAACAGAAAAGGTTAAAAGGTGAAGATATATAGGAAACATGGAAATAAGTTCAGTAAGAAACAGTCAGCCAGCAATTCATTTCTCTCTTTCAATCTGCATCTATTATCGTGTCACTCTTCGCCCATGGCTGTCTTGATGATATCCGCTCTTCTCAATTTGGCTGCCTCTTCAAACTTTGTGATGGCCTCGTTACAGGATTTGTTCTGTGGATGGAGGAAATCAAATCTGGATGAGACATAATGTTCTCACAGGAAACTGGTAACATTTTGTAGATGTTAATCTTGCTGTGCAATCAATTCTCATTTACTCTGTAAGAAAAAACAAAAGGATTGAAAAAGAATGTTTGCGGCCAAATAGTTTGATCAAACAATCAATTCATTAAATGATGTATTATGCAAGTCAGTAATTTGAAATGTATGGAGCGCCCTGAACAACGTACAATGATGAACTTGTGCCTCTCCTTCTGTAGTTTGAAGAATTCCTCCACAGTCAGC
The DNA here is from genome assembly GCF_027596085.1 of Anoplopoma fimbria. Classification (NCBI taxonomy): domain Eukaryota; kingdom Metazoa; phylum Chordata; class Actinopteri; order Perciformes; family Anoplopomatidae; genus Anoplopoma; species Anoplopoma fimbria. Next base: position 5,280,707 of record NC_072453.1, read on the forward strand.
TCCTCTACTTTCTTCTTCAGGGCCATGAATTGGCAGGATGGTGAATGAGATGTGTGCTCCTTCCTACCAACAAAACAAAGTGGAAGAATGAGGGGGAGCTCGCTCTCTAATCCCATAGTATGACATCTTCTAAAGAACTCTGTAACACACAAATTATTTCCTTATGGTTTCTGCTTAGAAATGTACAGTCCATTTACCAATACAAGTCTGATTGCTGTGGAGAAGACAGCTGGTAAAACACTAAAATATACACACCATATATTGTTAAGTTCACCAACAGTGATTTCAAAGTAATGGTGCCATTTTAATGACCATGAATATAAATCAAATATTTATGCGGTCAGAGAGTTTATGCCTGAAGTGCTGATTCATCAGTCAAGAACACTGCAAAATTATGTAACACACAAAGGAGGAAAGTCTTGGGAATTATAACAAAATTTACAACAAGGAAAAATGTTGCTTGGAAACAGAACAGAAGTTAAAAAGGACATATGCATTGCAATCTGTTAAACTACAGCCTTGAAAATGCATGTTGAGAGATTTTAGGTTAGGCTTTGGCATGTTTTTAATATTAAAATTGTATAGTACTTTGGGTTTTTTTGTCCATGACTTCTATCACTGCATCTCCCACACAGTAACATTCTGTTAGCGGTCAGCCAAAGAGGGTGAGTGTCCCAGGGTCAAGAGAGCTGCCTCAAAATGTGTTTATGGGAAATCATTTGGTGCTCGTTTACACATATATATGGCCAGTCAGTTTCAAAGTTTTTAAAAGGTAATGCGCAGATTTTACACATTTGAGTTCAGTTTATTCACCATGTGGAGTACAACATAAACTGCATACTGATCAAATTATTTAACTTTACAGCCTACTTTATTATTTTTCTATATGGTTTTATAATTTTCTTGTGCCATTGCTTGCCTGTGCTACTTGTCTTTTTACCCTGCTGAGTCATATAATATTTCTTACTAAATCAAAATTACACTAAAAAGAAAAATAAGATGACTTTAAATTGATAAAAAAAAAAGAAGCTGCATAAATCTCCTGCTCATTTATTGGTATTTCTGACTCATGAGCCTAGGGATGTGATGATCTTACTCTGGGTCATCCTCTGGCTCCCAGCCCTCCAGCTCTTTGAGGCAGAAGAAACACATCGCGATGTCTGGGCTGTTCCCTGAAGGAGTGTGGATGAAGCCAGCTTTGGCCATCTGGAGAAACAAATGAACAGACAGACCACATGAGATTTTGTGTAGTTTAATATGCTGGAAGGATAAATTGACTAACAGAAAATAAATTAACAACCACTTAATTGTTCAATAAAGATTTTATTACTAAGCAAAAACTGTGCTCAACTGAAACAATAAGCAGAATAACAGTAGATCCACAGAACATATATCAATTAACTAATAATGAATGAACTACTTTGATAATTGATTGATTCAGTTATTTTTCAGTAAAAATGATCTTTGAAGATTCACCTTGGGCTCTGGGTTTACATGATGGCCATTTTTACAGTTGTCTGACATTATATAGAAGAAATGATAATTGATTAAAATCAATCCATAATGAAAATAATAGTTTTAGTTCAGGTTCCAGGTTGTCAGTTATGCTTTTAACTTTTAAGATGTGAGGATTTGCTTCTCTTTTTTAGTTTTATGTCATTGCAAATGAAGCATGTTTGAGCCCTGGGAAACTGTCTTTAGTAATTTAGTAACATTAATCTATCCTTTGAAACGTTACTTTTGTGACAGAGCAGTCTATATACAGTTAATATCTAGACTGATTACCTACAGCACCTATCTCATCTAATGTCGGTGTCCTTGCTTTAGCTGCAGCTAGCTGTTTGTTGTGCTAGCTAGAGGCCGTGCAGCCAAAGTCTGAACCGTTTCAAACTCACGTTCTCCGGGGTACACGAACAGTCCTCGTCAAAGGGCCACCCCGCGAAAGTTTTCAGCCTGTTCTCATAAAAATACATTTTGATATCCTCTTCGTTTAACGGCTCCATTGTAATTCGCGCAAATAAAGAGGAGTGCTCTTTAGCTTAAAACAGTGTGTCACCGCCACCTAAAGGGTCCGAGCTACAGGGTGTTTTCAAATTTCGCCTAATGTTCGTTTCGAGTATTCTCATTGGCCGATGCAGATCACGTGGGTCGCGTAGTTTCTTCTTCGTGGATCACACCAGCCACACTGTCATGGCAACGCTCAGGTACGCCCCCCAGTGTTCTCGGCTGCGCGCAACTGTTACGGTGAACTTTTACCGGAGCTGACACAAAAAAAACCACCAGTCGACCCATTTTTTTTTTAATAAAAATGTTTTTCAAAGAATAAATAACACAGTCCCATCCTCTAGCCTTCTACCCTGTTTCCAGAAATAAGTATAAACACCAAACCCACATCCACTCCCTGATATCAGCCTTCCGTCTATCAGTCATGGGTAATGTAGTTCTCGGCTCTGATTGGTCTAAACCGCGACGCGCCTGATTTTGTGAGGTGGTCCCGGCATCCCAACCTCTGTCAACAACCGGTGCAGAAGTAGCTCTCCCAGTTCAGCCGCAAATGTCCTATCTAACTACCTACTAATGTCACATATACAGACTAGTCCGTTTCTTCTTCTTCTTCGGTGCTTTGGCTATGGAAAGACGGTGTGCTGTTGAGACTTGGGCAGAGTTTGGCTTCTCAGGAGCATCATGCACACCGAGGCTCAGGTCTGGTTTTGGTACAGATGTGTTCCTCTGCACTGGCAACGACGAGGTCTATGTCTTCAGTTCTCAGGAGAGAAAACTCACGGTAAATAAGTCACACTGTGCACTGATCGGGCGTCCCAAGTACACTACAAAGCTAGCTCATGACTTAAGATGTCTACATTTTCTTTGTTTGACTGTGATATGTTGTATTATTGCAGGCTGTCATCGAGTGTCCTGATCCTGTGACTGACCTGGTTGAGAGTCATGACAAGCAGTTCCTCTATGTAGCCTGTAGAAGCGGAGTTTATTGTGTCAGTTCACAATTTCTGACATCCAGGTATGAGCCCTTATGTAGAGGGTCGAATATTTAGTTCCTTGAGTGCATTTAAAGTCCAAGTCCATGACAAAATGCCCATTTTTACTATAAATGGTTATATTTAATCCTGTCAATGCCTCTAATTTATGTGACCTTTCACCTCTGCAGGGCTAAAAGCTCCCCAGCTGATGCATCCTCCAGTCCAGCTGTACTGAAAATGTCCAATGAGTTTCTTGCGGTTGCAGGAGAAGGAGTGTTATCGCTGCTCCTCGTCGGCTCTGTACTCCTGACTCTTTCTCAGAGAGACAGGTCCTGGATTTTGACTTTGTACAGATCCTCAAACTACGAGATGCTCAGTTCATTCAGTCTACCACATGTCTCAGGAGTTGAGGCAAAGACAAGAATAGGAAGGTGCCCTCTGCTGGTTTGTGTCCATTCTAGTGCTGCAGCACCAATATCTTCCCCCTCCGGTTCTTCACTGGAGGCCACTGTAAGTGGCGGTCACTTATGCCTCGAGCCGGTCCTCTTCAAACTTCTGTTTGGGATTGACGCCGCCCTCGCCAAGTCACCAGTCATCCTATGTGGTCTGCCGGATGGGCGCCTGTGTTTTCTTCCTCTGCGTCCCCCAGGATCCCGGCTCAGAGTCCTTCACAGCCTTGAGCAGCCAATCGTATTCTTTGGAGCATCTGGTGTCATGGAAACTGGTCCAGGACACGCACAGTGTTTGGTGGCAGTGGGTGAACATGGGAGAGTGGTGCTGATACAATCAGACAAGGGAGGGTCAGAGGGAGGAGGCAACAGGACTGTTTTTATTGAGGTGTGTGTACCGGGGCCTGTGATGTGTGGCTGTGTGGATAAAAAGCGTCTTTACTACAGCACCGGCTCAGACCTGCTGGTACTGGATCTATCATCTGAGAAAGAAGGCCATGGAAAGGATGTAGAGACACCCAGAACGCCAGACGCTGCCCTCCAAAGCCCCACTAGTTTAAACGTGTGTAGAGTGGTCGCCTTGGCTGAACCTTCATGCAACACTGCAGGTAAGCAGGTCTAGCACAGAGGTGTTGACTTTACAAATGCCAACCATAGAACAAATTCCCTCTGGCAGCTACTGCTTTCAGTTAACACCACAACTGTATATAAATGAACTTGCAGACAATTGAAAAATGTGTGTAAGTTAAGCATTAGAAAAGGTATTGTTTAGTTAGGTGTCAAGTGTGTTCAGTTGCATGTGATTCAGCGGCTAATCAGCAACTTTATTAATGCAAAAAAAAAAACTTAATTAATTGGATCCTTTTCACAGGGGTCAGTGGGATTTTGACAGCAAATTATTGAGAAAATAAGGGTGCAATAATATTCACAGTGATTGATTTGATCTAGTTCTCTGCATGTTAGTTGACTGTCTTGCAGTAGAGAAATTGTTAGAAACTATGACTAATCTCTTTATGCTGTTAAATTTTGCATCAAGATGGGAATTAAGTCTACAGCAGGTAGTGATCCTGCTTTCCATTTAACGTGGGACTCTGAAGTCTTAAGACTAAACAGTTTTTTCTTTCTTAATTGCTTTTACATACAAGGGGGAGTTCAGCTGCTGGGACTGACTGTTAGAGGGCAGCTCCAGAGGATTACCTTACCTGTGGGAAGAGAGGATGCAAGTTTGCCCAAGGTGCCTTCCACGGAGGGGGGTGGCAGCGTCAGGGACCTCCTGTCTGCTATCGGGGACGTCTGTGAAAGGTATAACCAACACAGTAGACGTTCGTTGTAGTTAATATTATGTTTCTGTTGGTATAAATGTGATTTTCCTTGTTTTATTTTAGAGCGTCAGTGCTCAAAACTGCCATCAAATCCAAAAACCAATTACTGAGGCACCTGAATCAGTTGCTCAACATCAGCTTCCTGCTGATTGCCAGCACAAATACTGAAGAGCATCTTCCCGTCCAGGAGAAGCCGATCAGATGTCACGCCATCGCCAGCTGGAGCAGATTACTTCAAAAAGACTCCCTGAACCTGACATGCGTCCTGGATAATTCAAGTCCTTATGTGTTGGAACGAGGATGGACGCTGAGCATCGCTGTATTTCCTTTGTCATGTCCTCCCAGTGCAGGAGGGGAGAGCTCCTCCACAAATTTTTCATTCCCGTTCCACAATCTCCATCCAGGTGAGACGTTAGAAGTAACGCTGCCCCTAGCAGTTGCCGGTGAAACATCCTTCCCCGTGACAGTGAGCTGCTCGCTCATCTTCTCACTCACCGGTCTCCTGGGTGAGGAGGCCGCAAACCTTCCTGGTCTGCAGAGTAGTTGTGTCAGTTTGCCCTTGAACACACTGACAGTGGATTGGCTGCACGCCCTGCAGGTAACCAGTCCCATCGGTACGCATAGAAAGGCCTCATCTCAGTCCAACAACACCACAGATACAATCCAAGCTTTTTTAAGATCACGCCGGATTGGCTGCAGTGGAAGAGGAGAGGGAGGAGAGACTGAGCGAGAGCAGCATTCAGCAAGTGTTCGAGTGTCGTCAGAGTTGCTGAGGGACACATTATTGTTGAAAAGCTCAGATTTGGACGCTCAGGGGCGCTCAGACTTTGCTCCTCAAAATGTGGGCCTTTCTCTGTTGGAATGGCTGTTGTCTGAAGGTCCTGCAGGCGTCACAGCGGGACGCAAGATTGCACTGAGCGGCTCAGTGGTCCACGCGCTAGATCCAAACGGACACGCAGTCAAACTGACCGCGAAAGAGGTAAAGAATGATCAAACGTTATATTGATAAAGGTTTATTTTATCTTGTTTTATTTCAATGAAAGTGTTGCTCCTCTGTTCTTTAGGTAAATGTAGGGGAGGAGAGCACGGGGAAGGAGGAGTCCCTGACCGCATTGGAGGTTCAGGTTGAGAGCTCATCTATAGCAGCAGTGTGTGGACTGCATCATGCTGTGCTGCGCCGGATACAGGTACAAACACACATCTTCAGAGAAACTTACAGTGGCGTGAGTTTTGTCAGACATTTGTAACTTTTTTAGTCTTTTTTTGTTTTACACCGACTCAATGTTTTTTTTTTTTTTGAGGATAAATCTGGTTTCTAAAATCTGCTAGTTTAGTTAATTGCCAGTCTTTCACAAGTTAACCCAACCGATTACTGGAATAACTAAGTGATACAATCAAACATGTTAGTTGTGTCGTGCTAATTTGGAACGTATGTGAAAGAAACCTAAATCATTCCCTAACACGATCACAATGATTCGAATGGAGCTGCAACTAGACAGCACAACTACCTCTGACTGTTCTGGACTGATGCCAGTTCAGATACATTGTCCGCTCTGTTTCCTCACACAGGCTCTGCTGCAGTCGGCTCCTGAGAGGGCTGCTTCTACAAAGAGGATCCAGAGTTTAGGTTTAAGACAGGCTCTGCAGCGGGCCGAGGTAAGACCTATATGAACTACGTTTTGTTTATTTTGTCTTTTTTCCATCTGTGATTGTTTCTTTGACATTATCCACTTTTGAGTGCATCTGAAGCTGTAAATTGTATTTTGGAGCTTAAAGGTAGAAATGACATATTTGGTGATGTTTAAATCTTAATTATCTTGGTGGCATTTCTTTGTTATTCAGCGCCTTTTGCAGCAGATCCAGCAAAGTCGAATCTCAGGGGCCTTCGGTGTGGGCGTGTCCACGGGGCAGATGACCCAATCACTTCTCAGCGTTTACAAAGAACTCAGAGAAAACCCTCTCCTTATAATTTAACACCTTTTTTTCTGCTGAGCCCACGCAGCTGCCCTCGACCTATTCCAATGTTATGTTAACTGTCTTTGCAGCTGATGCATGAGAAATAATGTCCATCACCCAAGTCTTTTGCTTCAACTCAACCTCACTGTACAAACCAGGATATTCAACTCAAGGTGACTGTAGAGCTCAGGTGGAATAAAAATATCTGCAATTACGGTCTAAATGGGTAAACTTTGTCACGCAGCCGGTTGAAGGTCGCAGTTTCAGAATATATATAAGTGTCAGACATGTAGGTGTAACATTGACACATGACATGACGTCTTGTATAATAGCTGTTTTTGAACAATTGCACACATTTCCAAGAAGTTTTGTAGATTGCAGGGGTTTGATGATGTAATGCTGATGGCCAAAAAGAATTAAAAAAGTAAGTCAATTAATTTGACAAGACAAGACAGAAGGGGTCCGTGATTTTTGTATCTGCAATGGAGTATTTGTACATTGAGGAAAACATCTTCCACCATTGGATTTTGTGATGTTAGTCCAGTTAGACTTTAAGCATAGATGGATCACTTAACGGGCCTACTGCACACATGCCCCCTGGCTTTCATCTTTAAAAATGTCACTCAAAGAGACTCAAAAAGACCACAAAGACATATACAACGACTACAAAGAGACACAAAAAGAATATGAGGAGACCAAAACAACTACAAAGAGATGCAAAACAACTGCAAAAAGATTCCCTAAGATCATGAAATAGTGAAAACAACCACAAATAGACACAAAGCAACAACAATGACACTCAAAATGTCTACAAAAAGTCTGTGTGTCTTGCTCCTATGAAGGAGCGGTGGTTGGGCCTTTTCCATGTCTGTGCCTGTTGTCTCATAAACCACCCATGACTGTAAACCACAGGTTCCCAACTTTAATTTTGGCTTGTTAGCCATAAAAATTACTGATGACTCCATAATCATATGGACATGCCCCGAGTATGGATGTGTTTGTAGAGCAGTTCAACCAAAGAGCATTGTTTTTCCTTCTCAGACTGTATCATTTGAAGGTTATTTTGTATTATTGACGTCTAGGATGCTTGCACACCTGTAGTTCAGTTAATTTGGGCAGGACCCAGGTTAAAGATTATACATTGTTGTATTTTAGTTTTGGTCCGGTTCAAGTTCACTCAGACGTTTTACCAACAAACCATGAGGAGGAAACAAGAAGATATACAGAAATTTGATTTGACCACGTGTGTAGGAGCCATATTAAATGTGCTTTATTTTCGTGTAATTTTACCCCGTGCCACTAGGGGGCTGTGTGGTTCAGTTGACCTCGGGTCAGCAGAGTGAGGCATTTAACCTGATTGAACCTGATCACAGGTGGTTGTTGATGGGGAAGCAAACAGTTTTTCGACTGTGCCCGTGTGACCGTGTCCCCGTGTGTTAATGCATCTTAGTTTAGTGAGGAATTCGGGTTTATTGTTTTGTTACATGTATTTTGAGTTAGAATTATTGCGGCTGTGTATTATTGGAAGGAAAATAAACCAGCAAAATAAACTGAACTGTCTTCGTTTTTGCGGTAATTGGAGCGCGCTGGGCGCACGTCGGAAACTATAAACGGAATCAACAACCAGTACTACTAAGTTTAGGGCTTAGTCAGTACATTTAGGTCGAAAAACTGCTTCGATTTGGAGAACGTTCACCAAGAGGACGCCGACTTGTTACATTGTGGATTAACGTCTTCTTTGGAAACCACGGATGTGAGGGAGGGCGGTGCACTATCGCCCACTATGGGCCAGCCGCCCCTGTGTTTGGAGTTGCCGATCGCTAACGGAGCTGGAGCTACCGGAGTGAGCTACGGGTCAGCGACAGCATCATCTCACCGGGACATCATTCATCAAAGCCGGCCAACGCTCGATTGGGGTATGTGTGGATCAGCGCTGATATGAATGGCCATGGTAATTTGTGTGCACACATTCGCGTAAACCCAATGCATTGGTAGCAGACTCGCAACCGACTAAAAATAACTTTCTCGTCGAGACGAGTTGTTTGCGCAACACAAACTATTTTGCGGACTAATAAAGCCAACTGACTTTGTCGTCATTATGGCTGAAGAGGGAACAGGCCAACTGGGCCTTGAGACTGAGCTTGCGGGTGCAGAGGTAAAATCTGTAACTGAAAAACGTGTGGGTAAATTAACACATAAAGCTTTGTTGGAAAAAATAAGCTTTTTAGAAAAGGAAAGAAAGTCTAACTTTGGTAAACTGTCTAAAGTAAAACAATCTATTCTTAAATTCATGGGTGATAAAGAACATGTGAATAAGGTTGAAAATGAGTTAACCGTTTTTATGAGTTGTGTAACACAATACAGCAGGTGCATGCATCTTTATTGGGTTTATTGCCTGCTGAGGAAGCAAGCAAACATGAAATATGGTACCAAGCTAAAATGTTGAATGTAAAGGAGTTTCTTGTGGGTACAAATCAATGGTTGTCTGACACTGCTGCTTGTCCAGCTACTAAAGTGGGTGATGATCATGATGATGAGGTTAATGATGATTTGCTGGGTCAAACTGAACAATCTCAAACTGTCCAAAGTGAAAATGAGATTGGACCTCAAGACAGCATTTCAAATGTGCAGTCAAGGCACCATGGCTCAAACAGATCGTCAAGTAGCAGATTCTCCACTTCATCAGCCAGATGCAGGGCAGAGGCGGAACAGGCCGCACTCTTGGCCCGAGCTGCTGCTTTAAAGGCTAAACATGCTTTGGAGGAGCAGGAACTTCTCTGGAGGAGAAAAAGGGAGAAGCTTGAGCTGGACACTGAGATAGCTGCCACTTCTGCTAAGCTAGCAGTGCTACAGATGGGGAGCGTCCATTCAAGGCAATCTGATGGAATGGCTTCCTACTTCAGAAAAGGGGCTAGATCTAAGCTCACCTCTCTCAATCCACAGGCCTCAATATATGTGGCTCCACCCGCACAGCAGCGTGAATCTTTACCACAACAATGCAATGCTGAAACTTCAATCGTTTCAGCATCTTTGTCCATGCATTTTGCATCACAACCACAGCCAACTGTCAGTCATGGCTCTCAACTGCCTCACTTGCAATCAATGCCAACATTCAGTCAAAGCTTTCAACCCACTCTAGGCCAACAAGTGCAGCAACCCCTGCAAGACCAAAATCAGACAGCAGGTCTTTACAATCTGCTGCAACAACAGAATGACATAACGGCTCTCCTTGTTCAAATGCAAACATCACATCTGCTGCCGCGCAGAGAAATTCCAACTTATGATGGAGACCCTTTGCAGTTCAACACATTTATGAGGGCATTTGAGCACTGCGTGGAAGCAAAGACTGGCTGTAAAGGAGACTGTTTGTACTATCTCGAACAATTCACTAGGGGGCAGCCTAGAGATATTGTACGCAGCTGCCTTCACATGACTGCAGACAAAGGATTTGCTGTCGCTAAAAGGTTACTAAAGGAGCACTTTGGAAATGAGTTCAAAATAACAGCGGCCTACATGGAAAAGGTCACAGGATGGACAAGCATCAAAGCTGAAGACACCAAAGCGCTCAAAGCTTATGGGCTTTTCCTCCGTGAGTGTTCCAACGCTATGGAAGATCTTCAATATTTGGAGGAACTTAACATGCCAGCGAACATGAAGATTCTTAGTCAGAAGCTTCCGTATAAACTAAGAGACAAGTGGAGAGCAAAGGCATGTGACGTACTGGAGAAAACTGGTCGAAGGGCACGATTCTCAGACCTTGTCAAGTTCATTGAGTGCCAGGTCAGAATCATTTCAGATCCAGTCTTTGGTGATATACAGGACACTTCACCTGTGCTCAAAGGAGCTACAAAAGTGAGCAAGATACAGGTGACGCCACAGCTGAGAAGAAACAGCTTTGCAACACAGGTGGTCATTGAGGATGGATATAAAGCAGACACTCACAGGAATGAGGACGGATGCAGCAGACCAGATGGTGACCAGAGGGAAAAGGCTCTCGGCAAAGTGACCACCTTCACTAAAACTACTTCTGTCTTCTGCCAGTATTGTGCTGCTGGTGGTCATGTTTTAGATCAATGTTTTAAACTGGGAAGAAAACCACACAGGGAGAAACTGGACTATCTAAAGGAGAAAGGTCTGTGTTTCAGTTGTTTGTGCACAGGACACTTGAGCAGGAATTGCGACAGGCGCATCACTTGCAAAAAGTGCAACCGAACGCACCCCAGTGTTTTGCACATTGAAGAGAAAGAAAGGGTTTCTTCAAAGGATGAGAAGAACAGTGAGCGGTCAAAAACATCTGAGAGCCGCACAACATCCTCCGCTTGTGGTCTTACAGGGGCTGGCCACTGCAATGGTATTCTTCCCATTTTGCCTGTTAAGGTGAAGTGCGCAAAGGGAAACAGGGTTATTGAAACCTACGCTTTTCTGGACCCAGGGAGTACAGGAACTTTCTGCACCAGGAAGCTTGTCGACAGGTTGAACATGGAAGGACGCAAATTCAAAATTCATATCCGCACCTTGGGCCATAACAACTCAATAGAAAGTTCTATCGTTGACAGTCTGGAGATTTCCGGATTGTCTGGTGAGAGCTTCTATCCACTTCCCAAAGTGTTTACCCAGAAAGAAATGCCCGTCTCTACAGCCAACATAATCAGTGAAAGGGAGCTGAGAAAATGGCATTATTTAGACAATGTAAACATTCAACACATAAACGCTGACGTGGATCTGTTAATTGGCACAAACGCCTCCAAGTTGATGGAGCCTTGGGAGGTCATTAACAGTCGTGAAGGTGAAGATGGACCCTACGCGATCAGAACCCTACTGGGGTGGGTAATAAATGGCCCGTTAGGGGGAAGTGACGACTGTGGAAGTGACCACCCTTCATTTTGTGCAAATAGAATTGCCATTGACCATATTGAAGAACTGTTAATTAGCCAATATAACTATGACTTCAATGACCGAGCTTCTGCAGAACAGGAAGAACTTGAGAGATTGGTGGAGGAAATAAGAGGAGGCTTGAGGAACAAGAAAGGAGGCTAAGAGAGGATGAGGAAATTATTAAGAAAGAGGAGGAGGAGAAGGCTAGGAAGGAAAAGGAAGCTATGCTCAACAATCGCCCCATCACAAGGCTATCTGAGGACCCTAACGACCTTTTGACGCCAAACCATCTGCTGCTACTCAAAGGAAAACCAGTTCTCCCACCGGGACTGTTCGACAAAAGGGATGTTTATGCTAGGAGAAGATGGAAACAAACCCAGTACATCTCGGATCTCTTTTGGAAGAGGTGGATCCGTGAGTACCTCCCGCTTTTACAGGAGCGTCAAAAATGGAACCAGGAGAAGGAGTTTTGTTCCTGGAGACCTAGTCATGGTTGCAGACTCCACAGCACCACGTGGGTCATGGATGCTAGGAAGAGTTCTGGAAACCTTCCCTGATAAAAGAGGTCTAGTACGTGTGGTTCGTTTAAAAACCAAAAAAAAAAAAAAAATCATTGAACGACCGATAACCAAAATATGCTTGTTTAATGAAGCTAAGGAATAATTGGTTCCCATTTAAAAATGAGCTTTATATACACATATATATTTTAATTTTTATTTATTTTTTTTGGTATTCATGGCTCATTTAAAATTGTTGGTGTAATTGCTCTAGCAGACGCAATTAGGGGCTGGTGTGTAGGAGCCATATTAAATGTGCTTTATTTTCGTGTAATTTTACCCCGTGCCACTAGGGGGCTGTGTGGTTCAGTTGACCTCGGGTCAGCAGAGTGAGGCATTTAACCTGATTGAACCTGATCACAGGTGTTGTTGATGGGGAAGCAAACAGTTTTTCGACTGTGCCCGTGTGCCCGTGTCCCCGTGTGTTAATGCATCTTAGTTTAGTGAGGAATTCGGGTTTATTGTTTTGTTACATGTATTTTGAGTTAGAATTATTGCGGCTGTGTATTATTGGAAGGAAAATAAACCAGCAAAATAAACTGAACTGTCTTCGTTTTTGCGGTAATTGGAGCGCGCTGGGCGCACGTCGGAAACTATAAACGGAATCAACAACCAGTACTACTAAGTTTAGGGCTTAGTCAGTACAGACTCCATAATCATATGGACATGCCCCGAGTATGGATGTGTTTGTAGAGCAGTTCAACCAAAGAGCATTGTTTTTCCTTCTCAGACTGTATCATTTGAAGGTTATTTTGTATTATTGACGTCTAGGATGCTTGCACACCTGTAGTTCAGTTAATTTGGGCAGGACCCAGGTTAAAGATTATACATTGTTGTATTTTAGTTTTGGTCCGGTTCAAGTTCACTCAGACGTTTTACCAACAAACCATGAGGAGGAAACAAGAAGATATACAGAAATTTGATTTGACCACGTGGGTCCTTGTAAAGATTGTTGTTGACAGCATGCAGAACTGTCAAATGAATGAGTAACCTGTTAGTCTGTATAAAACATAGACGTTATATAAATTCATATTATAAATTATTTTTATACAGTCTAAGGAAAAACACAAACCACACCCAATTCTTATAATCCTGGAAGAAATGTGACATTACTAAAACAAAACATAACCATAGTCATTTTTATCTTTATGTTCATAAAAGACAGAAGAAATGTAGAAAAACAAAACAGAGAGACAAATGTAAAATGCACCCCCTACCAGTTGCTTCCTATTAGTAATGCTACAATGTACATGAGTCTTGGTTACAGTCCAGCTTCTAGAAACCCAATCATTCTTCTCTCCTAATAAACTTCCTCAGACAGCGGTGCCATGTTAATGACTTCTAAAAGGTGACCTTACTTGTAATGGCAACCATGTCTGTCTCAAGTGGCACCCTGATTGGTTGTACTTCTTAGACTGGAGTGTCATCATTTACACACCTGTATTACCTCTTTGTTGCCTTGCTGTCAATAACGTAATAGATGTCAGGAGTGGGAGATAAAGAAGAGGAGACGATGTTTCCCAGAAAACAAGGGGTTTGCATCTGCAGGGGTTCAAGGACATTGAGAAATCTACACGTCAATATTGAAAGTAGCTCATTGAGAAAACAATCCAAAGGAGCAACACAAAAACTAAAATGTTCATTCAGACAAACTTTTTGCTGTTCACTCGAGACTTATCTTGGCTGAGTATGGTCAGTTCATTTTGCACGTTCTCCTGTCGTATGAGGCAATTATCTGTTGTGAGGTCTCTGTTGCGACCTCTTTGCAACAAGAAAGTGAAAAAAAGTGGAATAAAATCACAAAAATCTTGTCTCTGACCAGTAACTGTCTTTCACTTCAAAAAGAGTTTATCTCTAGATAAAGCATTGATTGGTGAAGAGCAGGTGATGAGAGGATGCAGCATTAGGACTAATGTTGGATTGTGTTAATACTCCCAAAGGGCTGAGCTGCTCAGGCTGTGTCCGTCTCCCTTCAGCGTGCCTCCCTGGTCTCCACGCAGATATTTGCCGTTCTTGCTGCGGATGGCGAGGCGACCGTGCTCCAGGAGCTCCACAGTGAAATCCTCAGGGGCCTCCCCGTCTGAGCAGACTAGTCCAGCGCTGTTCACGTACCAGAACCGACCGTCCACGCCTGAAAGTTTGAACACACAAAGAGTAGAGCAGCAGCAGCGTGTCAGTGTAGTACACTTTTTTTTGTTGTCGCTGAAACACGGATATGTTTGAGAGAAAGCTGCAAAACAAAAAGAAGCATGGATTAAATCAATCTTGTTCTAGTGGATATATCCTGACCTTTAATATGGTACGCTCCATTACTGAACTGCAGGTTGAAAATGTCGTAGACCGATCTGCTGCCGTCCAGTAAGTTGGAGTTCTTGTGGTGGCAGATGAACCCGTTCTCTCCTCTCAGGATCAGCATGGGTCGGTTGATCAGCTTCAGAATGAGCTGCTCGTCCTCGCCTGACAAAAGGAGACAAGGAAATCATGAAGACACATGAGAGGGAACACAAGGGGGAGTCAGAGGGAGGAGGTACATTAGTGAATAGATGGGCAGAGAAGAACAAAACCTAAAATTGTCTTTTACCTATGGAGTCACTGACAGCCAGTAGCTGGCCGTTCTTCTTGGTACAGATGTATTTTCCATTGTTAGCCTTTAGTGCCACCCTGTGGCCAAGCCACTCAACTGAAAACATGGTGTTTGCTGACCTGCAGGTGAGCATAACAGGGGAGAACATTTGACTTTCCTCGCTTTTAAGTGCTTTGGAAATACTGTGTTTGCACGTTGAGTGCACATACAAGGTAAAGCAGGTTAACTAAGAAAGACTGAAGTTGTCAAGATAGGTTTAGGGGGTTGAGATTATGAACTCAAACTAGTGACACATCCCTATATGCATGCCTATTATTTTCATTATTTTAGTGTTAGTCATCAATCACTTCTCCTTTCAATAGATTACATTTTTAGGCCCGGCTTGCATTTTCAATGACACTTTTTTGTGATCGGTGAGAATGGGTTGGTGACAATGTAGCATTATTCCTTCAATAAATATCTGCTATTGTGTCACTTTAAATTGTATGAAGCATTGATTCACATTTACAGTCCATAACGTGTGAACTCAGAGGTCAAAGTTCATAGTGGAAGGTTGCATGTGATTAAAAAGTAACATTTATGTTTCGATAGGGAGGTAATGATTGAACAGTTCCTTTTGTAAGCCCATATCTGTTATGTAAAATATAGATAGACCTGACACATACAATTGATTATGTATACACTTTTACTGGGAACAAGATACATGAGAGCGTTCACTCACACTTCAGTGGCAGTGCTCTGGATGCCTCCGTGGGCCACCAGATCCCAGTAGTTCCCTTGGCTGGTGCGAAACGTACACTTCCTGGTTTCCTTGTCGATCTCCATCTGAAACGTCTCCATGTCCGTCTCATCTTCCTGATTGGCTGCAAGGCTTACTCCTGGGAGGGCAGAGCAAGCATGCGATGTCATTAATACTTCAACATTAAATGTTGAGGACTATTAAGTGTCTGGAGAAATCCATCCATTCACTGCTGTTCACAATTTTTTATTAATGGTCACTTTCCATTTCAGTCATTTTTATTGCAGTGTTGTATATTGCTTATGTGCAATTGCTGCTGAAACTTAAGGCAGCATCAAAATGCGTGTTCAGAAAAATATATTTGATTGTACTGAGGTGTTTGAGGTGTTTGTTCATAAAATAAACTGAGTTCTCTACAGACTTCTTCTTTCCTTTTTTGGATTATTAATGCAAGTCGAAAACCAACAATGTAATTTGGGGAAACAGCAACATAGCAGCCTCCTCATCAGGTTGTATTGTTATGTTTAGTTTGGCCCAGCATGAAAGAGTTGCTAATCACATTTGATCCTGGGATGTTGGGTTGTTTTTAAGCGATTCCTTCTTAAACTGCACCCTTGCTCTGATGAGCCAAGGATATACTTTCCCGAGGGTAAATACATGTTCACTGATTGTGGTTCTGGATGCATATACAGACAGAATATGTATGTAAATAAAATAAATACGCTTAATTTGCCCATGCAGGAGAATCTTCCAGAGACAAGCTGTCACACACTAAATGTGTAGAATGCATGCTTCTTATAATAAAATGTGCTTCACAGAGATAACAGAGATAACACTCACACTCTGCATGAATGACATTGACTATTTCACAACCAAACAGAAACCACACCTTTGATTGCCAAACACTCAGAAACCAATTATTTTAGCATTTCCATTGCTCACACATTGAATGTACATTGAGTATCTGTGTCAAACCATTAGAAACACAACACAGTGGAATCACTCCCTTTCTGCTTTAATGGT
Source organism: Anoplopoma fimbria (assembly GCF_027596085.1). NCBI lineage: Eukaryota > Metazoa > Chordata > Actinopteri > Perciformes > Anoplopomatidae > Anoplopoma > Anoplopoma fimbria. Next base: position 5,297,190 of record NC_072453.1, read on the forward strand.
GGTTTGGTTTCAAAAAGTCAGAAGGCAGCTTTACTATCAACTGCTTCTCTATTTTTAAAAGTTCTTTATGACATTAAAGCAGGCCACTGTAATATTTCAACTTTAAACATTATCATAAATGTTGGCAGAGGAATATAACAATTGCTGGTCACCACCAAGAGAAAGATTGCAAAGAGCCAAATCCCAAATTAGATGCATTTCCTTAATCTTTTAACAGCACTCATGTGTGCTTATCACCCCCCTGTTATCTCTCCCTTGCTCCCTTCTCTGGTTCCCCCTTTCTCTACCTTCCTCCCTTCCCCCATCTCTCCCTCCTTCCTCCTGACCCCTGTACCTCCCACCACCCACCCACCATCACCCCACCTCCGGCCCTGCCTATCTGCCCTCTTCACAGCGGGGCTCTGATGTAATCAGCTTTCAAGTGCTACCCTTCCAATCCCTCAATCCCCTCAGTAAAAGAATAAAGGAAAAAACAGGAAAAGACCAGAGGATTTTATGGTCCACACTTAGCGGGATGCACAGATAATTACCAACCCTTCTCATCCTCGAGCTAACGGAGCGATGAAGGATCAGGCATGTGGAAAACATGCTTAAAAATGTAACTGCATTAACTGGCTATGTTGTTTTATACATCTTTAAGGACCCAAAGTATATTCATGTATAGAGGGGACTTGTATTTAACCATACTTTGACGACAGTGACTTAAAAAATAAATAATCAAAAGGTAAATTAAAGACTGGAACCTCTTGAAAACCAAATGTATAAAAAGTACCAGAAGTAGACTGCTATGTAACACATAACACATAACGCACTCCCTCAAAATAAAAATGCCAATGGGATTTTTTCATTAGATTTTGGATTATTGAAGGAAATAAACTCTGTCGCAAACACAAGTTTATGATACTTTCACATTTTGACTAGCAAGATAATCTTCACAAATGAACAACACCATTATGATTTTTCACGCGTGAGTACAATCACCAGAAGTAAAAAGCAAACGTTAAGCTAGAAAACGAACTACACGACGGTTGCACGAGCACAATGGTTGTTTACTGACGTATTTAATATAGTAGAACAAAATGTTAGAATAATTTACGCTTGTGTTAACCACAGGCCGTATTTCAGGCATAAAACAAAATTAACATTCAAAAAACCTATTGACTTCGACAGGAGGGAACCAGAATTGGAAAAATGCTTTAAAAAGTCTGGGTTTTGGGACTGTTTTCTTCTTCACTCCATATTAAAGCGCTCTGTCAGAGACAAGGCAGGCCGTGCTAGTAGTTCAGTGAGGCTCTATTTAGGCACAGCGGTGCTCTGATTTAATCCTAACGTAAGCATGTTAATATGCCCGCTAAAGGTGTTTCAGTGCATGCACAAACAAATCTTAAACATTACATTTTCCGACAGAACTGACTTTACTTCATATACTGAATCAGCATTGTAACTGAAAGAACTGAATCGGGTTTCTCAAGGCACAACAGATGAAGGCCATGCTTTCCAGGAAAGTGCACCTGTGTTCTACACCGTCATGCACTAAACATTAAGTACAGATACGGCTGACTTTAATGGTATATATGCAGGTATTTTGTCATAAAACAAAGTAATTAAACTTTCACCTGGTGATGGCGCTAGAACTTTCATTTTTTTAAAGAACGTCATGGTAATCCATCCTCTAGTTCCTGAGATATTTGAGTCTGCATGTCCTGAGTTAGGTCAACTCAGGTTTCTCCTATATGCTTATGTTGTTGTGCTTTAAAGACATCACAAGTAATAAACCTGAGCTCACTATGACACGCTGCATCAAGTGGTTTAAGGTAAATGAGGGATGCATGCATACAAGTTACATCTGCATATTCCAACATAGATGCACATGTCTGTACCAGTTTGAAGACGCCTCACAGCAGTTTTTTGATTGAAAAAAAATAATTTCTTCATACATTTTTTATACCAGTTTTTCAGCCTTGGCCTGTGCTTCATGACAGTGTGAATCCCATCTGTTTTAAGAATCTTTTGAGGCGTTTTTGCTTTAATTTGATATCTGACTGCAGATACAGACTGAAGGATGGAGAAATGGGATGACATGTGACAAAGATGTCATGGTTACTGAGCTACCGGGACGCTTTTATCACATCTCATTCACACCTGATAAACTAGGTATCTTGAGGTCTTACATCTGGTGAATTATCATTGATCTTAAGTGCATTTGAAGCATACATTTCTGCCCCTCTACTCCGCACCTATGCCTGGGGGCCCATCACTCTCATTCTCTTTCATCCCGACTCAATGTCATGCTTTGTCATGCTTTGTCTACCTATTCCATGTGTCCATTTCACACTAATTCAACCCAAAAATGATCCTCCGACAGGGCTCGGCTGGGACCTGGCAGACACTATCTGATAGATGAGAGGAGAGGGGACAGAGGAAAGAGAGAAGGATGGAGGAAAACTGGGGGGAAAAGGAGATTAGATACGCTGAAATCCAAGCCAGCAATCCGAGGATATCAATAGCAGTGTTGATGACCATCTTTGACACAGCAGTTGGTCAAGCATGCGAAATAAGGTGTTGTCATCATAGCCATGATCACTGATAAACTATGCACAGTGCGCTCCTAATCAGTACACTTGCTGGTGCATCTACAAAAACACACTCACAAAAGCACACATCAGCAGTGCCACATTTTGGATCAGACCCCAGATCCAGCTCCACTTTCTGGCGTTGTCCTACCTGCAGGCCGCAAGTGGAGCAGGCCTAACTAATCCATCAGCAATAGCCGGCTCTGACATCTATTATTAATGGTAAGCTGCTGCCACTATCCCCCTATCCCTTATTTTCATCATTCTCCCAATCCTATATTCTGCAACACTGCATTTTCTGTTGTTTTTTTTATTTCAGTCCTCCCGTTTTATTCCCTGTGTATGCATGTGTTCATCACGTGTTCAAGTATGTATTTTTGTGCATGTGTTCACGTGTGTTAATGAAAAGTTTGTCTCTATGGACTATCGTCTCCTACTCACTTTCAGCGTACAGCGAAACCACATGGAGATGATGAGAGACATGATGGCAGATCTACATGAGCTGCTAAGACACACACACACACACACACACACACACACACACACACACACACACACACACACACACACACACACACACACACACACACAAACACACACACACACACACACACACACACATACACACACATACACACACTCTGCAAGTAATAAAGATGAACCACTCAAGGTAGAAAGCATTTTCTGCATTCCATTGCTTTCCTTTTTTAACAATTTGATATCTGAATTCAGCTCTACCTCATTACAGGTGACCCTCTTTTATTACTAACCCATTTACTGCTCTCGTACTCGCTTTAAAATAGATAGCCAATGTGACTCCTCTGTGCTAAATGGAGCAGAAACAATGGTGCTAATAGATGTGTAAAGACACAGATGACATAAAGGAGGACGAAGAGCACACCTGTCTCCACACATTCTCCTATTGTCCTCAGATCCTTTGAGAGTTGTACCCTCGATTCTCTACTTTCAATTTTTCTCTTCATCTCCTTAATCATCATGTGGAACCAAAAGGTAGAAGGTAACAAGGTATTTTCACCCCCGTACTAAAGAATTTGGAGGCACTAACATGAAAGGATTTGCCAAATTTGTGCTTTTGTCCCTCTTTTAGTCCAACTTATACAATAAGTAAGCTTTCACCTTATATAGGTCTTTGTCTTTATCAGTTTGTTTCCTTGATTTTCATCAGCACATCAGCCCTGACTGACGTGCTGGGGGTAACTGGGTTAGATTAGCGGGTTAGAGTGGGACTCAGAGGGGCAGAAGCCTTGGCCCCAGGTGAGAGGCAGCTTGGGTTTCTGAAAGCAGACTCCCCCCCTTCGCCTTCCAGGAACAGGGGCCAACTTCATCAATAATTCAACACACCTCAACTCACCACTCGCCGCAGCAGGATGGTATGGTTGTGTGCGGGGGCGAGTGTGTGTGAGGAAGATAAAGCTTTTGTTTGTGCAGAACAAGTGTAGGAAGAGAGAGTGAGAAAGAAAGAGATAGACAGCAACAGAAAAATGTGAGCATGCTGCAAATATTCCTGTCTGTGCATACGTTCGTACATGAAGCTGCTCTATGTACTGATTGTGTGTGTTACACTGCACCACATCATTCCTTCCCTTCAACCAATCAGTTTACAGAGCTCCCAGTCATTTGGTTTCTGCCTGAAGCTCCCACTGCTACCCAGGAACAATGAGCGGGGAGAGATTCAGTTACTGCACCCGGGGGCTGAAGTAATTCGACCCTGCAGACAAGAATCTGCAGCCAGTGGATGGGTGTCATGGCCAAGTATGCTGACAAGCACGGTTGGTGTATGCTAATCCACCCCAAATCCAGTTTCAAAATCAGACCAGCAAACCATTTAAAATATCAGCAACTGAACACTTGTCCAAGTCCGTCTAGTGCAGCTTTGGTTAGATGAAACCGGATCGTCACAATTACAGTTTTTCTAGTATTTACACTGATCAGAGTGTAAGAAGAAATTCAAACCATGTTTCTGTGAAAAACAAAACATCAACTTTGAAGCCAATGTGGAGAAGGTGTAATCCATCAGTATAGTAGTTTGCTGTCGGGCCTGCATGCTGATCAAATAACGCACTCCAACAGCCCTGTGACAAGACTGGAGAGTAAATACATAATACAGTATCAACAGAGCAGCACTATACAGCATATAGGTTACAAGCAGCTGTGTCAGTAAGCCCCAAAGGGAAAAGCGTACAGCGTTAACATCATTACCCCCAAAGCCAGGAGGTAGATCTGAGACGGAATGAAAGGGGATTTTAGAAAGGATTACCATTTATGGCGGATTATTTGGCAAAACTTCTTTTCATTATATATGCTGCATTCAATAACGAGTATCCACTGTTTTAGGAATACAACATATTCATTGACAACATTCATTTTTAGCACAAACTCATACATGAAAAACTTTGTAGTTATTCTCAGCATAGGTACACAGTAAATCTGTCACAGGTTTAAGACTCAATACCGACAGTGAACTAACCTGAATCAGTTGCAGCTCTAAAACGAATGAAGTGTTTGTATCAGGTCTACCAAATGAGGCTGATGGTCTCCCATTTCAGCCTCATCTATTTTGTTTTCCTGGAAAGATGCCACTATTCAATGTGATGTCGATGCCTGTTGATGTGCAAATTACACTACCCATAATTACCATGCATCCCTTAACAGTTGTCAATCTTCAGAGAGTGGCCTATTCCCTTTACCATGCAGATAAACCATGCACACAAGTTACTTCCTGTGAATAGTAAGGTCAGTTTTCCTGGGGGCGTATCAGTGCACACTATGTACTGTGTATAGGTTAGTAGGAGTAACTGTAGTAGCTGTAGTATTTGTTGCAACTTTGTTTATGTATGTGAGCAGGTCACTGTGTGTCAGCTAAAGGCTCATGTGACCAACCTCAATGGCACATAAGGTCAGCCTTTGGTCAATTTAATCAGACATTTGGGATTTGTGTAAGACTTTAGGAAACCTAGGAAGCTGAAAGAGTTGCGACTTGTAAATGCATGCAAGGCCTCAAGGCAAAAATATCCTGCTGATGTGTGTCTGTGTTTTCCTTACCTTGTCTTATGGAGACATATCGCCCGTTGGCGGCCATCAAAACCACCTGTGGGTGGCTCTCCTCTAGGTCAAACAGTTCATCTTTGCCCGGCTTGGAGCACCGTCCAGACCTCAGGGTGCCAGTGGGCCCCATGGGAGACAAGTACTTCCCCTCACAGTCTTTAAAGGCCAGCTTCCCACACTTCAGCTCCAGCGTGTACGCCGTGGTCCTGCTACTCTGCATCAACAGCTTCCCGTCATTGCTGAGGAAGCGGCTGTCGCAGGTCTTGAGGCAATACTTGCCATCCAGGTAGACAAGTGTCAGGAGCGCTGCCACGCCCCAGGGAATGTTCATATCCACAGCGATTTCCCCGTCCTCCATGGAGAGGTGGGCGTAGCGCTTGCGGGCCACAGACAGCAGGTTGGCCTGAGGATGCAGAGCCAGGTGCACCGCCCACAGCTCGGCATCTGTGATTACCTGTGCAAAGCAGGACAGGTAGTCCCGAGAGCCACCGAAGAAGCGCAGGTGCTGCTCAGACTGCAGGGCCCAACGACCATCTGACTGAGCCACGATGAGAAAGCGGCAGTCAGAATTTTGTCCATCGGCCTCACAGGTGACTTTGCCGTCCTTGTCGGAGGCCAGGTAGCGTCCCAGGTGGCTACGCAAGTAGACCACCTGGGCGTCCTGAGAGTCCTGCTCTAGGGTCCATATCTGCTTCTTCTTCAGGCTGGGTGCTGACGCATTCACCTGAGGGAAAAGCAAATGTTCCAACATAGGAGCATAAGGGCCTTTCATCCTAGGCCTTATGTTCTCTATATAACAAGTTCATGCCTAATCAAAAAAAGACACATCCTGGCAATATGTTAAGATTCTGTTAGTACCTTGAAGCCAAAGGCCTCGGCAGTAAGGTAACGACCCTCATGGTTGATGAGACCAAACTGCAACTTCAAGGGACGGTTCCCATTAGCAGGCATCTTCACCTGTGGATTCAGGAGAAGGAGACAAGGGGTGAGGCAAGTTAGGGATGGGAGGGGAAGACCTGGCCAATAGACCTGACATGGGATGCAGAAGTGAGGGTTATTCCTTAAAAAAGGGCAGTTTAAAGAGTTGTTTGAAGAGGTGAGGAATAAGGGAAGGGGATGAAGTCATGGAGAATGATGAAATGAGAAAGTCTTAGAGACAGGAAATCAATTCATTAAGGTACAGTATATAAAGCACTCCATAGACCACAAATTCCTTCCCCCCGCCCATGGCTTTATTATATATTTTTCCTGCTCCAGCCTCCTAATTTACTTACTGTGGTTTTGTGGCTTCCCCTCTGCAGTTTCTGCGGCTCTAATTCCAACTCCCAGATTTAAGAGGCTTCTTTCGAAAAGCGTCCTCTTGTAATTCCTTCTCTCTCCTTTCCTTCTCTCACTGGCTCTCACGTCCTGTTGATCGGGTCTCCCCTCCACCGCTAACTCTCCTCACCATAATCAGGCAGCAAAGACTTGAGTCAAGCTTGATCTCTCTTTAGTCAACCTTTCTTTCTCTGCAGACTAATTTTGTTCTGGACTGCTTAACTCCAACTCTGCAGCTGATCCCCCCCCCTCGCTCTCTCTCTCTTGTGCTCTCTCGTCCAGCCTCACTCTTGCTTGACTTGTTATTCACCCCGAGGGCTCAATCACCTTGTCCCACCTGACTAGCCTTCCCTTGGGTTTTGATTTTGCCCCTCCTTTGGTTCCTTTGCCGACTATCTATGGATCACGTCGAATACACTGACCTTCTTCTTCACCCTCCTTGAAGTCCAGGATCCTCGTTTGTCAGACAAAAGTTTGATCAGTGAAGAAGAACATCCTCGGCGGTCCTGCAAATTTTATGGTAGCGCATTGAAGGACTCCTTCACTCTTCCCCTAAACATAAGCCGTCCATCACAGCTGAACTCAGCAACAAAGGGTGCTCTCCTCTGTAGTCTTAAGCCTCCCTCTGTCGCTCTTTCCTCCCATCCTCTCCTTCTCTCTCTCTGCCTTTCTCTAACCTGCCATGTGTATAATCCTGCCTTTCTCTGCGCTTTATTCGGAGCTCTGCATTTCGCCTCTTTCTGTGACACATAAAGACAGGTAAGTAGAAACAATGCGCGCACACACACACACTCACACACACACACATGCACATACAGCACCGGGTAACCAGAGCGCTCCCCATGCCTCTGGGGTAGTTGCCTGAGTGCGGCTCCCCTTACTTGCCTATGCTGGGGGTTAAGTTACACACCTTCTCTGATTGCAAGCTCTCTGGGTCAGTCCTAATGGGAAATGTGTCTGAGAGGCCGAGGGAGTCGCGCTCTACATACAAATTTAGTAGACAAGCAAAGGGAAAGGAGATGGTGGCTGTTGTAGAGGAAACAATAATAAGCTAATCAACATATGGGGTTTTGAATGACTGTGTGTTTGCAGCAAGTGTGCCTGCATGTGTGTGTGTGTGTGTGTGTGTGTGTGTGTGTGTGTTTGTGACTAATCAACCTTGCCAATCAGCCTATTATAAGTCTTCTTTGCAGAGTAAACAGACGTGTCTGTTCCTGAATCCATCTAATCCTCAAACCAATCATCCCAACCTGGCTAATCTACCGGCACAACCCCTCCCCACTCCTCACACACACACACACACACACACACACACACACACACACACACACACACACACACACACACACACACACACACACACACACACACACACACACACACACACACACACACACACACACACACACACTCACTCCCCCTTCTGCTTGTCAATGGCTATAAACATACACAGAGACTCAATGACCCACAGCAACATGCGTGTCATCACCACACACACACACACACACACACACACACACATAAACACACACACACGCACACAAAGGTTAGAAAAGGGTCCAAGAGTTCATAGTAAACACCACCCACCCGAAGATTTACTCCTCCTGACCCAGACTTGAACTGCTGCGCTTTAACGCAAAATGTGATACACAATGTGTGTCACACAGTCACATACACATAAAGTCTCACACACACACACAAACACAGATACTGAGGGACATGAGTGGTGTAATTGAGTGTGTGAACACTAAGCAGACGGTCATCCCACATTTCTGAGATGTTGGCTTGAGATCAGCTTCCCTAAACTTTGCTGCTTTGCTTTTTCCTGCTAGTTTTATCCCCACAGTATGCAACTACTATGGTAAAAACTCTGTAGATACGATAAGAACCCAGGAGCAGACCTCTGGCTTTGCAAAAATCATCTATCGAAATGTTGCAATAATCATGAAAATGAAAATGATCCCTTTTACCCACAAAGTATCTAAATAGGAACCTCGGAAATGCTTCAAAATGTCCTAGAACCAACACTGGGATCAGACATGAAGCCAAACCTGGGGCTGTGGTACTTTTCAAAAATAAAATAATAATTTTAGTTCTACTCGTCGCTGTAATACAGTAGGCACTGGGTAATTTGGGTTTTCTTGTTTAATTTTAATTATAACAATTCATAAAGGATCCTTTTCATAACAAACAGCTTTCTTTTCTTGGATAATTTTGAAGCCCTAGAGATGATTAAAGCGGCCGCTGTCACGTGTGTGTGTGTGTGTGTGTGTGTGTGTGTGTGTGTGTGTGTGTGTGTGTGTGTGTGTGTGTGTGTGTGTGTGTGTGTGTGTGTGTGTGTGTGTGTGTGTGTGTGTGTGTGTGTGCGTGTGTGTGTGTGTGTGTGTGTGTGTGTGTGAGACATATCTTTTTAATAATGGTCATATGATAAAGAAAAGTGTTTATTAAAATGCTGACTCTTCACATCAGTGTTTACATCAACTGTTATTATCTAAATGAGAACATATAAAGAGACTCTGTTCAAAAAGTCTTACGAAATGTTGTTTTGATAATTATTATAGGCCTTTTACCAACTGTCTCTTACATTGCAGCTAAAAAACAGAAAATTGCAATGCAAAATTGTAGAGATTTAGGTGTTCTTTTAACCTTTACTATTCAATTCAACAGACACGTGCCATTCAAACAAAGAAAGGGACATTAAATGGCATTAGCAGGGTAAAATACGTTTTTACAATAGGTGGGCTACTGTAGTCCATCAGGACATTTGAAAAACACTCTAGTCCACCTGTCTGTTCATAAACACACTTGATGATGTGGCTAAATCACATCACTTTAAACGTTCACTCTGCTTCTTGGACAAGATGCCTCCAATTGGTACGAGGAGCTGAATGGTTCATGTGTGCATGTGTGAAGCAACACTGACTGTCTTTAAAATAACATAAGTAAATTGGAAATCACATCTTCACATTCCCCATGCATGAAATCTTCATCGGGGAAACCAACACATTCTCTGTCTCCCTTTCTTATCTAATATACAAATACACACACATATAGGGAGCACAGCGCAGAGATTTGGAGAAAACGGTACGCAGGAGGAGTAGATGGACACGAAAATAAAAAAAGTCATACACTATTATTGTTATCAGTCTATTATTTTCATCACCATCACTATTATCACTATTACTGTACTTCCTCCTCATATGTGTCCTATCCTACGCATCATTAGCTCGCTCTCCGTGGCCCCCGGGGGCCACGTCATCGTCTGCTGTTGCGCCGGCACTCATTCTGTGACGCCTGTCGATATCCAACCAGATGTTGTTTTTTTTTCTTTTCTTTTTCTTTTTTTTTCTTCAACCCTTATTCTGGGACGGCGGCTGTGCAAGGTTCACCGTGGCAACCGTGGAATGGTGCTTTAGAAGCCATTACAGTGGTCCTCTGATGACACTCAAATAGCTATCATTACACCTCCTCCAAGGAGACACAGAGGGGGGAGGAGGAGAGGGAGGTGAGAAGGGAAGGGAGAGATGAGGCAAGGGAAGGAAGAGGGAAGGATGGATGGGTGAAGGCGACGAGAGGTGCAGAGGTGCCGAGGAGGAGAAGATGAGGAGCGAGGAGAAGGGGTGTCGGAAGAGAGGAGAGGAAAGGGGCAACGGCTGAAAGGTGACCAGTGGGAGACGGGTTAAGGGTGGAAGGAGACGGGGGGAGAATCGGCAAATTACACAGACAGACAGGGATGGGAAACCACGTTAAAGACATAGAAGGTGCATGGAAGAAGGGATGAGGAAGGGAGTGACTGAGGGAGAGAATGGGAAATTCAAAATGACCGTTCTGAGTTAACAGCCTCCAGCCTTTTTCTACCCTATTAAGTTCTATTCTGCCATTACTTGGGACTGCGGGGGCTGCCTCATACCCCACAGTGCCCCCCCCTGCACTTACAGACACCCCCTTCCCTACACACCGCAGATACACACTCCCTTCCACACTCTTCCTCCAGTCATTCTTTCCCTCCCCCTCTTTTTCCACTTTAAGTCATTCCCCCCCACCCCGTCCTCGCTCTCTCATCTTCAGTTCAATTCCAGAGGTTGTGAACTGAATGAAAGAAAGATCACCTGGATCAATCTTTCAGTCCAGCGGTTGTCCTTGTTGTTGCAAAGAGCATGCCAAAACAAGCTGTAAAGGGTTTTTGTTCACTTTACTTCCTCTGTTCCCTGACACATGAATGTGTTTTAGTAAGAACTTGTATCAGGACCCAAATTTGTACTCAACACTTTAAGTATGCATTTCAGGGCAACCTGTTAATCAGTTAAACATGACTATCTAAGGGCCGGGTTGTGCCAGAAGAGAACAAGGGGGGGAAAAAAGGAAAACACAGACTTTGTTGAGTATTCTGAGGTACTGTTATGACTTCTTTGTCATATTTGAGGTGTAGGCGTAACTTCATCAGGGTAAAAAAGTGTAAAACGGTTAAAAGAACTGACTGCATATAAACCTAAATCCTAGAATTGGGAACTCCTGGTTCCTGAGACTGGCCAACTTAAATGGCTCTTACTTGTTAACCCAGAAGTGATTGTCTTATTGTTTTCATAAGAATACACAACTTTGTTAGAAAAATAATGGCAAAGACTTTCTTCTCTTTTTTTTATTGCAGTCACATGTTTTTCTGACATGCGTATGAATAAATGAAAATAAGTTTTTGGATGCTACCACCCACAAGAGCTTCAACTGTAATCACTGTCTGGCTGACATATCAATGATAAAAACAAATCTTGTTTCAATGCTAACCAAACACGCAATCCTGTTGCCAGCAGGAATGTTGGCAAAGACACACACATACACTTTTACATTTTGTTCCATTTGATGAACATTATTAGTGTCTTGCATCTAAACTAATGTAGTACAACTATAACCACAAGTACTGCAGTGAGAAAACAAACGTCTTAGTCACTCTTTTCTAGTTTCATCTATGATTTTCATGCATGTTGAAACATCCTCACACACACTTGACCTGGCACGCTCACAACTGTAATTCCCAAAGCTACCACTGGGAGGCGGTGTCAGCCTTCTACTTTGGCTCCTTTATGAGAACCTTGCCTATATATTTTTTTGGAGGGTAAAAAAAAAAAAAAAAAAAAGAGAGAAGATTGATGCTTGGTTTGTCAGTGTTGGTGCCTGTGTGACTGCATAGCGTAGGAGGGAATGACTTTAGTGCTATTTAAAATGGCTGCTTTTAATGTCTCCTTTTTTTTTGGAGGGGGAGAGAGAGAGACTTTGCTGAAACTGAAAGGCGTCAACAACACGTGCAGCGTTATCAACTGTAAAACATCAGTGCAATTAAAACGAGAGAGGAGGAGGGGGACTAGTTCCCCATGTTTCAATCATTTCCAGTCACTGTATACCAGAGTCTGTAATGCAGGCTGTACGTGGTATAACAGGAGCAGGTCTGACCCACTGAATCTGTGAATGTGGGTTATACCTCACTACCAAGCATGCATTTATCATGTGCTTTTAATCCCATTGGTTTTTCTTGCATGCTGATTTGATTATGATCGGGGCGACACGCACGTTTGTAAAGGAAAAGCTGGTTGCCCCATGTGCTTCACTACAGTTCAGTATATTACCCTCGCTTTTCTTTAAATGTGTCTGAAACGAGGCTTTGAAACAGTCCGGATTAACTGATGTATCGCGTTTCTAAAAACAAACCGCCTCTGAATCATTCATTAATTCACATTTGGCTATTACAGTGCGGGTTGCTGTTTTATGGGCAGAGCAGCTCCTTCCTGTGTGGTAGGAAAGAGTTAATAACAAAGGGCTAAACGTGATGAGTGAGGGGACTCTGTGGAACACGGCGAGCCAATCAGCGTCGAGATTAACACCCTGCGCGTCCGTGATTGGTCAGAAGCCTGGTCACTGTTGCGTGGAACTCAGGACCCACGTGGGGGCTGGAACCCTAATCTGAGCTCTCATTGGCGGAGACCCCACACTCAAACCCCGCCCATGTGGCTCTCACTGCGTTATTGCCCCCCCTCCACCCTTCCTTGCCTTGTTTTTTCGTCCGAGGGCAGCCGCGCCGCCGTCGTCGCTTTACATCTATCAGGAGGAGCGGACTCAGATCTGACATTTGGCTCCGATCCTCTGAACGGCCCCAAAATAAGACAAACACGAGGTTACGAGATACGATGTTTAACTCAGCGTCGACATCGCCGTGCGCGGAGTGTTGCGTTATTTCGTTTTAACACCAATTTCCCCGAGACGTTTGCTCTGCCTGTGTCTCTGTTTCTTCATTTTCTCTTCATAAAGAAGAAGCCGCTTCGCTCGGAGTGTGTGTGCTCTGTGCACACCGACACACACACACACACACACACACACACACACACACACACACACACACACACACACACACACACACACACTAAAACACTGACTTTTCCATGTTCATATGTGCAGTTTTGCAGTGACAGGACCATTAACCTTTAATGAATTAATTGTATTACTAAAGATTAACAGGCAAAAGAGCTTAATCAAATGTGGTGTGTGAGTATAGCGTCTGGTCTCTATCTAACTACCTAGCTATGTCCTCAGTTCTTTTAACTTTTCTCCTTATGTTATATTAGTGTGCACCACTAAAACATAGGAGTGTGTTATTAAAGGACTTATTCATATGTGAATTGTTAGTAGGCTATATTGTTCTGTCTCAAATGTGTTCAGTTAGGTGAAAGGGCACTTCTAAAAAAGCAAAAAACACAGCGAGTATGTTAAAAGCTCACAAAATGTTTAAACTAGTTGAATTAGAAAAAGGTCATTCTCAGTCCCAGAAACGCACAGTATGTTTGCTTCTTAGAGTAAAAGCTTTGCAATTGTTTCAATGTCAAAACCTTTGTTGAATGCTTACAAAATAACAGTTATTTTAACCTGTTTAGATTTTATTAGAAACTACATTCAGCTTTGAATATTGCAATATTTTATGTTTTTAAAAAGAATTAGCGAGAGCTCGCCATATTCACTTTTGCTTTTAGCTCTTAGTTGGTCTTTAGCGTGGTCTCCATCAGCTCCTGAAAGAAACATTTTGCTCTTAAGCTTTTTTTTTTTAACTACCCGCTAAATTTGTCAGCTGTTCGGTTGTGGTCGTAATGTTCAGGTTTATCAGAGCTTCATTGCTTCACTACAGACGGTGAAGATGTTGTCAGCAAAACCAAAACTTAAAGGGGCAAAGAGCAGCTAAAAAGATTTGCAGAGTTGGGAAGTAATTTTTTAGGATTTTAGCATTGTGATCGACCCATATCACATAACTTAGTCTTATCATCAGTGTTAAAAAAAAAAAAAAAGAACTAGTGCAGGTTTCACAATCCAGAAAGAATCAGAGGCAGATAAATCACAAAATATTACTTGTTTTTTGCATAGAAAACACAAGGCTTATCTAAATGTTCAAACCGTTTTTTACTTCATTCTGTAAACAAATGCAAACTAATTTCTTGAAATCATGTCTTCCATGCAGCTAGCTGTACTTTGTGATCCTCACAGACCAGCTACAGTGACCCTTCTTGGGATTTCTGCCTCCAGAACATCCCTCGGCCTTCCTTTTCCTCTTGAATTGTCGAATAATGCGGCTAAACTCGGCTCAGATTGAATCTCCTGTCCATTCAGTTCACCTCAGAATCGAGATCAGTCAGCTTTTTTCTCGCCTCATCCTATGCCGGAGCCGTGCTGCGGATTTAGCTTGCCTCTGATCCGGCAGCAGCGGGCACGGCGGCTCTCACTGTGTCACGGCTGCAGGAGGGGAGCTGGGCCGGCAGGGAAGGGGGATACCCCCTGTGTGCACTCGGCAATTGTTGTCGTGGCGATCGTGGCCGTAGCGGTGGTTGCCAGGGAGATGGCGGTTGCTTGTCTGACCCGTCCCCCTCGTGCTGTCACCGGCGTTATTGATGCGCGCCGCTGCTTGGCATTGTGGGAGTGCGCGAGGGAGGGCGGAGAGGACAACATTTAATGAGTTCAGGAGAAACAGGGACTATCCCTGCTCTCTCTCTCCCCCTCTCTCTCTCTCTCTCTCTATTGCTCCCTTCCCCTCTCCGCTCCCTCTCCCCCGCCCTTCATTTCTCATGGGTGTCTGTCTTGTGCGAGTGTGCATTAAGGATGTGGGTCTCTCATGATCCATCATGGCAAAATGCACTTTCCCTCTGCTTCACACACACACGCACACACACACACACACACACACACACACACACACACACACACACACACACACACACACACACACACACACACACAAACACACACTCCTAAACGGCATACAGACGGTGCACTCACAAAAACATGTTCTCCCACACCTTTACTCAAACAGCGTAACTGACTCATTCACAACAACTCCTTTCTCACTCACTTATGCACACACACACACTTTCACAAACACATGCACACACACACACACACACACACACACACACGCTGCCCTGCTGATATGCCTGAAGGTAAGAGAGCTAGCAAGATTAATAATGACCCCTGACTCCCCACAGACAGACCCAAATATACACAGTTTGGAGAGAGAGGGAGAGAGAGCGAAGGCAAAGAGAATGAGGGGAAGAAAAAGGTGAGGCCAAATGGTGACTAAAAATACACAGTTAAGACACAAAGAGAGTGTGAAAATGTATACAGTTTAGAAAGTGATAAAGATGAGAAAAGAAAGAGTGGAAGAAGAAGTGGGAGGCGACACATGCACCATTGTGCGAAAGGATTTGTGGGAGAGAGTGTGTCGACAGTGATTGGGCTTTATTTAATTTTTCTCTAAGCTGACTCAAAGGTTAGGGTGTGTGTGCCCATAATGTAACTCAATAGTGTCTCCAAGGCCAAGCCAAGATCAGACTTTAGTAGGCTACTCCAGAGCCATCATCATGATACAAAACTGTACTCGCAGGTTGAGTAGTGACACCTTTAACGAGTAAACTGGTGTGTAAATTAAAGGCAGCAGCCCTGTGGATTTTTTTTTTTACCTTTGCAACACAGACAGGCTAGCAGCTTTCCCCATGTATCTAGTTGTTGTGCGAAGCTAAGCTTACTAAGCTGCTAGCTGTGGCTTTATAATTAATGGACAGATTTGCGTCCCTCCCATAACGTCTAATTTTGTTATAATATATATATTTTGTTAATGTTATAAAAAGATTATGGTCATGATTATAATATCTGTTGACTGCTGGTAGGAACATACATGCTTTTAGGCATTTGAACGAATAGTCCGTGCCATAGTCCTCCTTTTGAGAACTTGTCTCGGTAAAGGTGTCATTAATCGTTTTTTGTGTTGATTTTGCCAGACAACTTTACAATAATCCTAAAATGTTATCAAAGCTTCCGGTATTTTAGACGCACATTGTTTTCACACGTTACCAGTGTTTTCCACATAGGCTTAGTGTGAACGCAGCCTAAAGAGAGTGAAGGCGAGAGTATTTTCTTTGACAGTGCGTTACTACCTCTCACTTTCATACGCTAAAGCTCTCTCAGAGTTTTTCCAGCTGTCTCCCTTTCTCTCTCTGGGTCACACACACAGGCTTGTACGCATGCATGCATGTGTGTATAGACACACAAAAAACACTCTCGGATACCAGTGGAAATATGAGGATAAATGCACACAGAGAGTTACAGACGCACGCACACGCACAGAAGCCCCGGTATGGATTAATGTGTTTGGCTCAACTATTTCATTTATTACTGTCAGAGGCCTTTTGTGATGAGGGCATTTTTCAGGTTGCTAACCATTATTCCCTCTAGGCCCGAGGCTCATCAGAAGAGTGTGTGTGTGTGTGTGTGTGTGTGTGTGTGTGTGTGTGTGTGTGTGTGTGTGTGTGTGTGTGTGTGTGTGTGTGTGTGTGTGTGTGTGTGTGTGTGTGTGTGTGTGTGTGTGTGTGTGTGAGTGTCAGATTTACCCAGCCTTATGGTTATGGTTATGGTCTCACCAAGTAGTCAGATTTCTTCTCTTTCTATTCTTCAGGGGATTCACATTGCCATTTCTGAATGTACTTAATGCTCCCTCTCCATTTGTCAACACAAGCCTTAGCAGCTCGAAGGCCTGTTTGTTTTGAAAGGATTTTTTTTTTTGCGCCTCTTTCATACCTTGAAATATTGTGCTGTATCCATCAACATACCAAAATGTTGTGTGTGAGAGAAGGGAAGGAGGAGGAAAAGACGTGGATTGAGAGAGACCACGTCACTCGTCTCTGTCCTGATGTTCTTCCCCCCCTAGTGCATTAAAATGTGTTTACACAGCACTCGGATCAACTACAACACAAATTACACGCACATAGAGATATAAACTCAAACCAGATGGCATTGCTTCTGCTCTGAATAATCGTTGGTATTTGGTTCCGTTTTCATGGGCTTGACTCTGCAAATCGCCTCAAGAGTAAATTAATTCATTGGTTTATTCTTGGTTTTCTTTGTTTGCTGAGGAAGATTTGTTTTCTGGCCAGTGGGCTAATGTGTGACAGTAATGCAATAATTAATTGAAATCATTCTGGGAGGTAGGCCTTGTGAAAGGCAAGAAGTCATCATCATCAGTAGCCTGAATTCCACCTCCACATGATCAAGTCATACACCGGCCGACTGAAATGTGAGGTTGGCCAAAGCGGTCTCATGAGAAGGCGTACATATAGCACGCCACTTTTAAGGACAATCTGTGTGACATGACGCACATTTTAAGCTTTCTGAATGTCATTTAATGCTTTTTTTCGCGGTTATTTTTATGCAAGGAAAAATGTCTTGGTTGTATTGATTTTGTGTTGTTTACGAACAAAATCCACACAACATTGGTACAGAAAACTTATCACAAACTTTACTAACGTAACTGACGAAACTTCAAATAAGTCAACAAAACTTTAAGGTTTCACACGGGACACTAACACCAAACTCCTGGGTGAAAGTCCTGTGTTGTTTGACCCAATCCACCTCCCTTCCCGCCCACCATAAATAGACTTTTTAGATTACGTCTCTAACTCTGAGCATAGCATATTCAAGTGGATGGCAGTCAGTACAGACTAAATTGAGTAAATGACACAGTAAAAGCAAGAACAGCATTGTGATAGCACACAAAATCACTTAAGAAACGTTTGTGTTTATTCTACAGTACTTAACAATAAGCATATGATGTCGGTTCTCTATGGAAATATATTCACTTGTCATATGTGAGCAGTTAAAAATAGATAGCATAACCTGCACAAACTCGTTTAACTCATAGCGACGCCACTGTGGGCTCAACTCCTAACTCATCACAACAAAAGGATGCCCCACCTTGTGGTACTATTTGTCATTACAGTAATACCAAAGCTCTGGCTGTAACAGGTCGTAAAGCACTACTATGCATTTAACTGAACTGAATAAAACAGGTTGAACCAACAACAGACTGAACATACTGCTAAACTGAGGATAGTCATAGACATAAATGGTGATGCATTAATTTACTGCTGTAGGTACTAATGTGCATTTGAATGACAACACCTTTACTTAGCATGGAAAAAAGCGAACAAACTATAGAAACGCCCATTTAGATAAATTTGAGATTTGATTGATTTTCAAGACTGCTTTGCTTGAACTGGAGGGTGAGAGTCTAACTGTGCCAGTGTCCTTGAACACGATAAAACTGAAAATCAGATCTGTTGTACTGCGGCTGATTAACGGCTGAATGTATTTCTATGGGTTGAGGAAATAAGCCTGCGATCCTATTTGTTAAAAATAAGAAGTCATAAATAAAAAAATGTGAATGATTTTCTGAAAAGTTGACATCTTGTTAATGAAAAAGTCCTCTATCAGGATGTGGTTCTTATGAGCAACATTTGTCCAACACATACAAAAGCAACAAAAAAACCTCTTTCATGTATAAATTTAATGGATGAAAAGGGCCAAGAGTTAAAGTGTTTCGGAGTCAAAGCTCAGCCACAGAGATAGACAAACATTTACTTGTAATGGAAAGGCTTCTAACATTTGTAGAAGTACAAACTCTGGCCACAGATTTTAATCAACCTCTCAAACTTTCTGTGACACATGGTCAACTAACCCTGTACAGTGTGAAAGCTGGCATTCAGGGCTGCCATTCACAAACAGCCTATTACCAAGGCCAATGCACAAAGATGCAGTTAGTGTGTGTGAGGACCAGAAAACCCAGAGGCTTGGACAGGAGTAAGATGATCTAATGAGCTGCCTTCATGGTTCTCTTACAGGTGTTATGAGAGTCTGCTGGGTCCAAAGGTTTCTTTGTATGGCTGTATAACAGTTGAGGAATATGAGGCCATTTTAGGGCATCACTTCCCCATATTCCAAGTCGATGATGTCTGCATGCACACTGAGAAATCCAGAATGAAGTCAAACACCTTCAATCAATTCAGTGCAGAAATCCATCTTGGTCATCTCTCAAAGAACTGCAGGCTTTTTTATCTTATCAAAACACACACACTGCCCAGGCCTCGTGTACCAGCACTGGAAGCAGGATTATAACACTATTTAATATCCAGTATAGCCAGTTAGGAGTAGTGAGCCTGCATTTTAAATCTTGAACACCATGAGCTCGGAATTTGAACCAAAAATGTATTGGACAATTAAAAGTAAATATTTATTGTCTCTCATGACGACTCTCAATCAAAGCATTTTACTCTACTTTTGGTGCTATCTTATTTATCTAAATTGTGTTCCAGGTCTCTACACCAGTTTAACAGGCCTTAAATGTTTTTTTCACCATTACATTTTCTGCATGACTTCCTACAAATTAAATTTAAAAAATAATGTAATAGTAGGAAAATAATGTCAAAGTTGTTAATTCAAATGTACACAATTGCCTTCGGGGTAAAACTAAATGCACGTTTAAAGTCATTAAAGTGCTTTATGTTTGTGTTGCAATTTACGTATCATTCTATTAACAGGATGAAGCAATATAGTTGTTTTTTTTCAGAGGTTAGAGTAAAAATAACTAGAACACAGGAGGGGTTGGGATCCACAATAATTCAACAATGTTGTTTTTTGTATCTATTGCATGAGTGTAGTTCTCCTATCAAAGCTAGAATGTTTAATGTATGAAATGATGCACATTATGCACAATCAAATTGGCATATTTATTAAATATGTGATAAATATTGCCAACACTGTCCATGACGTTTCAGTTCTCTGGCAGCGGCGGATAAATTCATGTTCCGTCTAATAAACCTTTGCCTGGGCATGTGGGCAATGTGCAGTTTGTTGTGGGGAAGGAGGCATATTAGTGTGTAACTGGTTCAATATATTTTTTAGTTGCTTCAAGTGTTTAAATTATTGTAACCGAATGGTTTTGCACAGCAATGGAATCTTTGTTAAAACTTGACAGTTCAGTTTCAAGTAGCAAACACGGGTGTCTAGTCTACGATATCGTTTTCAAAGGTTTCCTGTTCAGCGCCTGTCCACACAACGAGTCAACCCCGGAGTTTTCAAACTCACCCGGCATCGGTAGCGTTTATCACGAGTGTATCACAAACTAAAAAGTCAAAACGCAGCCTATAATCCCTGTTGTTTGCTGCTCAAAAAATTGTTTTCCCCTGCGTTTTAGTTCACTTCCTGCAACTGGGTCTCATTATGTTCCCATTGCAATCGAACAGCTCTTGGTTCACTTTGTTGTTTTGGTCTTCAACAGAGTATGGTTGCTGTGTTCACAACTGCCCAAACGAACCGTATCACAGCTTGATTTAAACGGACTAAATGCTTATTTATATATGTGTGTGTGTGTATATATATATATGATATGTGCTTCTTTTGAGATGTTATATTAGTGCTGTCTTGTTCGTTAGGTATGGACAGACATAAACACACACACCTTTGCACAGGATTATGATCTGCCAACATGAGAACGGTGTGTCCAGTTGCTAAAACACATACTTTTGTTTTACCGACGTGTCCTCGCAGTCTCTTGCTCTCGGTTTCTGTGTGTGTGTGTCTTGGTACCTGCCATCATCCGCCGTCTGTGTGTGTACTCAGCAGCTCCAGCTAATGACATAAGTAAGCGGACATGTTCAACAACGTATTGGTGCATGTAAACATTGTACGCTGCAGCAGCCCAATCCCTCCCTCCTTCTGTTCCTCCGCGCTTTTATCTCTCCTCTTATCTCCTGCCCTCTAAATCTGCTCCTCCATCGCTCCCTGCCTATTCTGCCTCTCCTCTCCTCTATCTGTTTATCCGTCTCTCTTCCCCGGGCATTCAAATCCTGAATCCTGAATCCTCCCCTCTGCGCTTTTTTCCTTCCTTTTCCTCTCCTCTCTCTGTATTATAATTCTTTCCTCTCTTTTCCCTCTTCTCAAACACCTCCACTGGCATTATGTATTTCTCCCCGCAACTCCATCTGTCTGATAGTCTGCCTGCCTTTCCAGCCATTCATCCACCGTCACTCTGTTGCTGATGTGGTGCGATGGAGGAAGTAAATAAACAGAGCCTAAGCCAGGAATCCTAAAAGATCTTGTCTTAGCGTGAATGACGGTAATTCATCACTACCTTGTCTCTCTCTCCCTGCTTCCACTGCGTAGCCTATAGGAGGAGATTTATCTCTAATTGTAATGGTGAGTCAGGTGATTGAGAAGGGAGGGGGTGAGGGTTAGTGGGAGAGAGAGAATTATTAAATGTCAACAGTAGTTTGATGCCACCTGGGGCTGAGATGCCATCTTTTGGGGGGGCTTACAGTTGGCTGGTGGTCACATGGATGTGTTTGGTTTATTGGCAGGTATTTTCATTTTTTTTTATTACCTCCTGGCAACTGCTTTCCTCCAAAGAGAAGGAAGATGTGTCTTGTGTCTGGAAAGGCCTCGTCTTAAAATAAGGTGAGCTGCGATAGATTGTGATGAGTAATCGCAAACCATAGGTGGTGAAAAAAATTGAGGAAATATTTTTCTCCAAAGGATCACATTATTGAAGAAATCGCCCACCGAACCCAGGCTTCCTCCTGCTCCCTTCACACAGCCCTTCGCCTCCCTTCTTCCCCTTCCCCCTCCCTTCCCCATTACCAATTAGCTCTAAGGCCATAATGGATGTTGTTTGCCGTGTTTCCCTGTCAGCGGATTGAATTAGCGCCTCTGTGTGTGCGAATGTTTGTGTATGTGTGCGTGAGTGATCATCTTATCGGCTCTTAGTACAGTAATGAAACACAGTTATAAATGGCTGC
Source organism: Anoplopoma fimbria (assembly GCF_027596085.1). Taxonomy (NCBI): domain Eukaryota; kingdom Metazoa; phylum Chordata; class Actinopteri; order Perciformes; family Anoplopomatidae; genus Anoplopoma; species Anoplopoma fimbria. The sequence continues at coordinate 5,319,295 of NC_072453.1, forward strand.
AATCCTGTTAACAAAACAGCACCTGAGTGTAGCCCGCTAGATAAATCAGAACTGGGCCGTCGCCACGCCGACCCGGCGGCTGTTGCCAAGGCGTGGAATCACCAGGAGACAATTGAATCATTTGCTCACTGTCTGATAAAGCGTCTGTCTTTAACAACCGGATCACCGCAATAAAAAATAACACCGTTTGTTATCGCTGTGTTTTTCCCCTCACAGGGTTCCAGAGAAGTCTGGTTGAATTTCAGTTATTTTGTAATCAAACTGATTACAAAACAAACCAAAATATGGCAGCATATTTCTTTGTTTTGCAACATTTGGTGCTTTAAAAGCTTTTGCTTCTGGTCTTTCTTCATTGCACCATGGTGATATGGGTTGTCATGCATGCACTCTCTCTCACACACACACACACTCACACACACATTCCTGTCTTTCTGCTGGGGGACTATTAAGACAGTGTCTAATGCTGCGACATACTCCAGTGCTCACAGACTTAATTGTGTTAATGTTTGAGTTCACATAATCTTTCAGGGCTGTCATTCCCTCAGATCATTCTGTCCTGTTTTCAATTACTGAGCCCTTTGGCACTGTAGGCCCAGACTGCATGATACAACCTACCTGTCCCTGTCAGCGTGCCTTTTCACATCATTGTTTGCACATGTGATTCACCAGCAAAACGAAGATTGAGGATGAAGTAGCGCGAATTCTTTTTTATGATGCCTTTACTTATTTTGCTCCAAGGCTGTGTGTGTTGAAGCATCTGTATATTTTAAACCTGCTACGAGCCTGTGTGTCTGCGCACATTCCTGTATTTATACAAGCAGCTCAGGCTTTCAACAGCCAGTCAGTTGAAAAATTGAACAGCTCCTCCTCTATCTCATTTTGAAACTTGTCTGCAATAGTTTTGGCTACAGTCACCGATCACACCACATCATCAGTTCTTGTGAATATGAGAAGAGTGAACTCTGTTAGCATTTCATCTCACACACACACACACACACACACAGCAGTGGAGCATGAGTCAACTATAGGGGATTAAGAAAAATAAAAAGCACATAGCAGAGTCATTGCGTGCTGAACAGAGCTCATTCAAGCAGATCAGTGTGTGTGTGTGTGAGACAGAAAGAGACAATGCGTGCAAAATGTGTTTGGGTGTGTGTTTGTGTGTCTGTACTCAAGTCAATCATCCTTAAATTTCGTTGCTGCTTGTCAACTGCAGGAATTTTACTTATCATGGTTTACTTACCGTCACACAAAGTTGTATGTGTAACTATGTACAGTTGGATATTCACTGTGTCCTGCGTTTACCAACTCCCATATAGCGTTAAGTATTCCTGTAAATTGTGTTTCTCTAAATTCTTAATGATGTGTCGGAGGGAAAAGTTAAGATAGAAAAGCAGTGATAAACAATAGCACATACTACATTATATTTTGGGATGTTTAGTTTCTGCATGTGATGGACAGACAGGAAATAATGTACAAGGTTAATGGTAAATAAATCCATATATAACAGGTAACAACCTACATAGTGATGAACAGCATCTTCAGCAAATGGGAACAAACCAGCTTATAGTATTTACAGGTTTAGTTCGGTTTCATTTACCTAAGACCAAAAAAGTGACCTGAATAACTACCTTTTGTAAGAACAATATGGTTGGGAAATTTCCATTTTGGCAAGGACAGCACAAACACATTTGAGGTGACAGTTTTGAGATAATAAGGGCTCTACGTAGTACGCAGGATGTGTGTGAATCTGTGTTGCAACACGACAGACCTTTAGAACCGGATATGACGCATGAATCATTTATTTGGTCTTGAATAGAGGACTTTAAGGGAGTTGGCTACTGGGATGGGACGCACCTATAGAGGGAATAAGTAGTAATCATAAGCAATGACAGCAGCCATGGATAGACAGACAAAAGTAAGATCTCTACCTACATAAACCTCATTTATGTTAATCAAACCACACAGTTTTTTAGTGTTAAAGTCTTAATAGATAAGACATTTTCTTCTAACTTTAACTTGTTGCCGATTAAGTATAGTCAGATAGAGAAATACATAAGATTTGAAACTGTTTATGACAAACTCTGCAGGACTCTATTACTTATAAACATCTTTCGGAGATAAAGATTCACAGTTAAAATTAAGTGCTAATCATATTACACCATTTCCTTCATCTTTTTCATGTAAATAGTGACCAAAAAACACTTGTCATTATGGAGAATTGTGATCTCATTTGTGGTGAAGTTCGTCAGGATGCCGGTTAAGAGCGTGATTTAGCTAATCTGAATGTACCTGTGGATGATCTGTTGCTTGAGGGGAGGAAGACATCGTGAGTCATGCCGAAGCTTCTATTGACTGATCTTTAAAGTCAAGGTGTGAAGAGAGCTGACAAACATTTGATCCTGCAGGGACGTCTCCTTTCACAAATACTCATAAACACAACTGTCAGCTTTGTTTTGCACCGTGTAGATTAGTGATTTATATCTTCTTTTACAACCTGCATAACTGACGAGAAACTCCACTGTGTCTGGCTGTATTTGTTTTTCTAGGAACATAATGTTCATCGTGACTCCTGAATTTCAACTGCCGTCTCCGACTAGTTTAAATGAAGTGAATGAAGGCCTAGTTCCAGGGAAAGGAGAGAGGTGATCACACATCTCTGACAGTTTTATGAAGCTCTGTCTTTGTAGGTGGTTGGGCCAACCGCTCGGAAAACTTCTTAAGTAATTTGAGAGGTGCAAGTCATTTTATCACTGCTAAAAATAAATGCTTAAAGCTTATTAGCTGCACTAATTAGGCATTTCATGTAGAAATGCACTCATCCTATTTTTTTTACTTTTTTATTAAAAAAAACATGTTTATGTTGTTTTCATCCTGAGTAAGCTTGTCTTCATTTTTCTCAGCTCACTTCTCTCACCACAGAGATGGGAATTTATAAGCAAATTGAAAACATTGGGCCTGATTTACAAACATGCATACTCACAAATCAGTGCTTAAAACGTGCGCTCAAACTTTTTCGCACCAATCCGGGATTCAACAATATTTTCTCACCTATATTTGTTCTTACTCTGCGAAAAAATGTGTGCAGACGCACAGAATGAGTCCGGCTGTCATAGAAAATATGAACACACAACTTTTAATCAATTGCATATCATTAACAATAACAATATTTAAAACCTTAATTTGCTAATGCATTGACAAAAATGTATAAAATAACTTGACGTCCACATAAATTATTCTCATAATTAAAATATCCAACAATAAAAATTGAGAGTCACAGTCCAAGCTTACAATGAAGTAAATGAGAATGTCCATAGGGAAATGCCACTGCTAGTCCTCAACAGAACATTTTCGCTGTGTATTTTATCTGAGAAAAAACAGGCAACACACGCTGAATCTTTAGATTGCCGCCCGCAGCCGAGCCAAGCTGCTCCAGGTCCATGTGTCTTTTGTACTGTACTGGCCCAACCACGAAAATACGCTGCACATTCTTGTGGATTAAGATGTAAGAGTATAAATGGATTTCTTCAAATGTCTTTTAAGTGTAATATTCCTATTTTGGCTTTGGTGAAAAGAAGTGAAAAAAACGTTGAAATAATAAAACTACTGTAAATATGTGGAAAAAAATTGAAATATTCTTTATTGCCGAGGTGCAAGTTGTTCAGCAATACACTTCACTCACAACTCGAAAAAACACCTGGTCTCCTCCTCCCAAAACACATGTAGGTCTTCACCTAATTTTCATGCTTAATTGGAGCCAAATAACGCATCCGTTTTTAATGTTAATCTTAACATAGGATTATACATTGCCAATAGTGTGAGAATTGGTAGTATCATGTTTTAAAAGGGGAGTATCCCTTATCATTTTGTAATACAGCATTATAATACCATCACCTCAAAAAAACCCAAGTGAAAGACATTTTCGGTCATATCACCCACCCCTAAGGTTACTGCACACTGTCTCTTATTCCGATTGCACACTGATGTATCTTCGAAAATAACACAAGTATCAAGGACAAACACAATCCTTCTGATGGGGACTGAAGTAGCACTTGCACTGTCAGCTTTGTTAAACTCTTTTCATTATAAAGATAATGATTATTTCAAACATTTCTGTATTACACTGAATGAATGCAAAACAAAATACTTGCCCCAGAAGGCATCAGGTCACAATTGCTTATGAAATTGAAAATACCAAAATGCAAAGAATAATAAAAAAAAAAAATGTGTGCACAAGGAGGAGTTTCACTTCAGTTTCTCCTTGGGTATATGCCAATTCCCATGCCACTTACTTCTGTAATGCTTCTGGGCTGCTTCTGAAATGCGCTGCGCTGTGTCTGGTGAAACTTTTGTCAATGAGCTTAGAAAAATATCCTTTTTATTCATAATTTTTAATGTTAGCCCGCTTGACTATAAAGGTTTGGTTATGTGTATGCATGTTGCCTATTATGTTTTATCCGATTATGAGTAATTATTAATATTAATGCTTAAGATAAAGATAAAGATTCCTAGAACCACTATTGCCTGCAATTGTATTAAACAGCTGCATCGTCACTTTAAATTGAGGGCTTGGGTAAATGTTAACGCAGAACGTATTTTTCCGATCCCGTTAAAAAAGGTTTAAGATCCCCTCTCATGCATCAGTGTGCAGTTTAAACTTCAGCTTAAATGCCCAGTTGTAGTTCGACTCTAAACCTAGATATCCACAAGATACATTTGACTTATAATTTAATGAATTATATGTCGGATCCACTTCTTGCTTACATTTTTACAAAGTGATATTCTCACAAGTTTACAAACCATCAATGAATAAAAACAGGCTTCCATGAGGATAGAGAATAAATAGGATAATTAATATCATATTCTGTAACAGCATGGCAATGAGTAGGCAACTATTCAGTAGAATACATTGTCATTTTTAAACAAAATGCAAATTAAGTTCCTTAGTATGTCAGAAATCCAATTTTCCAGAGAAGGATTTGGTAATGTAAAGCTTGCCACCTCTTTACCTTTCTGTTTCAACCGTTTGACTACCAGGGCTTAATAGCTGTGTCGGGACTGACCCTTTGTAAACAGGCTGTGGGTCCGGTCAAGGCTGCAGCAGCCTGTTAGAGGAAGGACAGGCCGGGGAGACAACTGAGGTTGTTTGCCATCAGGTGTGTGTGAAGATATCTCCAAACATTTGGACCCTGGAGATAACAACATGCAAGAGAGGGGGAGGCAGGGAGACAGACAGGGATGAGTGTATTTTCCCTGGGACCACCTAAGCTGCCTAATCAAGATATGACTCCACCGCATGTGTGTGCGCTTGTGTGAGAGACAGACACAGAGAGAGAGAGAGAGAGAGAGAGAGAGAGAGAGAGAGAGAGAGAGAGAGTGTGTGTCTCTATGTGCCCGAGATAAAAGGCGGAGAATCAGAGGTTTCCCTCATCCTGATCCCCTATAGCAGGTGAAGCTAGGTACGTGTGTGTCAGACGACTGGGAGGCTGCTCCCACAGCCCCCATCACATCCCTTAGACCATGGAGACCAGCCATGCACAGGAGTAATGAGCAGCGTGCTGTTGTGTCTATGTCACTCACTATATATGTGTGTATGTGTGTGTGTGTGTGTGTGTGTGTGTGTCTATGGGGGCGAGTGATAAACGTTAGCACTGTGATGTTGCATTAATTGCGTGCAGAGCCTTTGGTTTCCCCCTCGCACAGTTAATGAAGACACGACGCGTTGCTCATCGCTCTCTGAAGCTCGGGCTTTGAGTGCCACCGTGGCCTCCGTCGCATCTGAGCACTGTAATTTGGCTTTTAAATGAAATAAATGAGTTATCCGGGAGATCCTAAGGATTGCGATTATCATTATTTTTCCCTTAGTGGCAAACGCCACGCTGTGATTGGTTAATGACTTTCTTCTGAGTGGCAGCCGTCCTATGGGGTCGTCCGGAGCGAGGAAAATGGAAAGGGAGTGGAACGCGCCAATCTATACTCCTAATGAGGTGCAATTATATCACCGACTGTCTGTTGACGTGACCCCACCAAAAGCAACCACACACACACACACACACACACACACACACACACACACACACACACACACACACACACACACACACACACACACACACACACACACACACACACACTTATAGAGAGGCTCTTCAGAGACACAATTTTAGGTGGTTGAATATTTGGATGTTAGCTGAACTGATGGCTGGCTCATGGCAAAAAAATATTATTTTTGTGTATTTGTATTTATGTTGTACCTCTTTAAAAGGGGGATTCCACTGATTATACATTGTTTTATTCTCTTTAGTATTGGGGAGGATTACAGCATATATAGAAAACAATTTTAAACAGTCTATAAAAGATCAATTTTAAGTAGTACTTTTAAGTTTCAAATGTTTGTTTCAGTTTACAAGGTGGCATGTAAGTTCCAGGGCTTTGTTTTGAACAACCCCTCGATGAGAGGTCGCGTTAACCAAATATTTTCCGTCATTGACGCAACTTTTTCAACAATGAGGGAAAAATCTGCACTACCAGCGCCTGTGTGTCAAAAACTCAAATGATGTTACAAGACAGATGTAATCATTTCCAAAATTAAAAATTCAAACTGTGTATGACAGGTAATAATAGATATCGACAGTAAGTGGTGTTAAAAAAAATATGCAGGACCACACAACACAATACTGAGTGCCAGGGGGTGTTTCTGTGAGCCTCTGCAGCCTACGGTTACCCATAACACACTCTGCAGATGTATGACATTAACATTTACCTTTACAGAATACTAATTTCAAGTCATAGGGACTACTCAAAAGGTTGCACCTCAACCCAACTTGAGTGGGACGAACCATTTGAAATAAAACACGGACCCAAACAGACCTAAAAGAGTGGTTCAGATGGACCCGTGTCATAAACATAACAGACTTATCATTGTGTTGACTGTTGCTGCATAACCGGTGCTATATTTCCTACCAACCTTAGTTACAATGAAATTATCATCTGGAAACAGCAGGCAAATAAGTACGCTTCTTAAAATTTTGTGTAAATTGCTATCATTAAATAAAACGGGGCTATTAACTATTAGATAGCATACAGTTTAGGGTTTGTGTTACGCTATGCTAACATTAGCAATTCTTTGGTGGTCGCCAAGCAACAAATTTGAAACGACAAAAAACGCTCTGTTTGGGCGTCTTCAAAATAAAGAGCAGTGAGGTGCATTTTGTGTTTTCAACCTCCAAGAACACACTGATCAGGGCTGTACGGATCTGGTCCTTTGTTTCCTGTATTTTGTTTTCAAGCCTTTGCATTACGTACACATTCAAGCCTGAAGGCCTGTTTTTTGTTTTAGTTTTGAAGCGTACATGTCATGTTATAAAGCTTGTTTCTGGTCAAGTAAAAATCTAAATGATCTGCAGGAATAAAGCGAGGCAGTGAGGTAGACATGACCCACTGTGAATTAGGTCTCAGTCAATCAGCATATACTTTCTGTTTTAAACAAGACAGGGCTTACAATATTGTTTAGTAATTAAAAAAAAAATCCCATGAAAAGACCAAAACCAACAAAGAGTTGACCCTACCAACAAGTTATATCTGTGTATCTAAAATATTATTTATAGTTGTAATTCATATGTGCCACAAGACGTCCATTGTTGTCTAAAAAACTATAAAAAGCACATTAACAGGGTAGGGAAGTCTGAGAGATGGACTAGCACATTACAATAAAGAAATGAATAAGGAGCAAAATGACATTGAACATGGAATTCTGTTTCTCTCTCAGGAGTAGCTGTATGATTTTACTCTACTTTGATTTATGCACATTTCTAGAGTTGGAGAGCTTTATTTTTCCTGTTTCCTTCTTCTCTACAAGTAAATCTCAGTATATGGTCCTTCAGCCAATCTCCTTGGATACCTTATGTGCATACTGTATGCAGGAAAGATGATGACGTTAATTATGTTCACACATTAATGGAGACTAAAAGTCTTTATGTCCACACTGAAAGCAAAAAATGAAGATCCAAATTCACGTCACTGACGAGGCTGGAGTTTTTTTTTCCTCTCCTGCTCAGTTTGTAGAAAGCCTTCCACTCTTCCCTTTGTCTGTTTCTCTGAATGCTTCTCTCATTGTCTTCGACTTCTTTCAGATAATCTCATTTAGACTTTCCCTCTTGTTTCTCAAGCCTCCTTCTCTCTCTCTCTCTCTCTCTCTCTCTCTCTCTCTCAGCGGAACTCCCTGCCTCTCTCCCATGGCTCTGTCTTTCTCTCTCTCTTTCTCAGTCACTTCGTCTAAATGCACACGGTATTGATGTTTTTCTCTCCATCATGGCCCCTGTGATGCTTTTCTTCCTTTTAGTTCTCCCCCCTTTGTCTCCCACCTTTTATTTGTCAAAGGTTCTCTGTAGTGTTTTCTCCCCAGGTATACTCTCCCCCATGCACACAGATGTATAGCTATACCAGGGGTTTGACAGAGTTTTTGAAGGCCAAGACCAATACTCATTCTTTTTCTGAAACCACTGACGGACAATATATATACATATGTACGATACCTATAAAAATGACAACTTTCCTGCTGAGCAAGTGAACTATAGAAATGTCACCCCCCATTAAAAATGCAATGATTTATTATGTGTCTGGATTGACATGCAGACAAGTAAGAGATTAGGAAAATGTTTGTCAGTTTTTATTCGGAATTTAAACTACTGCTCAAACATGGAGGAAGAAGAAAATAATATATATATGAAATAAATATTTAGAATGATCAGTTTAAACACGCACTGTAAGCACAACAAGTTTTACTTTGTACCAGTTTATTGTTTTTATTTTGGCTGAATAAATAATCATGACACCAAACCACTGAGAACTGAAATGTGTGGAAGAATTTGGGATGTGACTCCATAGATGGACAAATTGTGGATACAAGTAAGGCTGTTAGCTGACTATATGAATTGCGACTTACTGACTTTCAGTAGGGTTAGCTAGTCAAAATTGGCTCCAGGATCCACAAACAAATCGGCTACGTACGTGCTTCACAAAATTTTAAGCATATTCATGCCTCCCGGAAATTTAAACATGGTTTTAAACATGTGGTTTGCGACTGGATGGCTCATTGGTCTATGGGACCACTCGATCCAATCCCTTCCTTTTCTGCCTCCTTTCCAAACACAGCAGCACACAGATAACCAACGTATTTATAAAAGCCAAAGAAACAAAAAAGCGAGTTAGAAACAACCAAATTGAACAACGGCGAAACGCAGCAGCTTTAAAGTTTTAAAGAACGTCACATGAGGCTTTTCCTTCTTTCTTCTTCTGCAGCATGTTTCATGTGTGCTGCTGTTGATTTGCCCACCGCGCCCCCTGCAGTGCCAATTTATGATACGACCAGACAAAAAGGCTTAAACTGGTCCAAGTCAGACCGAGGACCATTGTTGCATTAAATCCCCCCAACACTTCCCGTCTTCCTCTTGACAATACAGTTTCAATTTGAGTCAAAATTTGCACAACGCAATCTTGTGTTGTGTTTTTCTTTCTGGAAACATTATTTATTGCAGGTCATCATGGGACAGAAACACTTAAAACAAAAATGAAACTTCTTTACAACAGCATGACCAAAATGGTTCTGTAGTAGTTAACCTGGGACGCAACCCAGCCCTCACATAAGGATTCATTTACAGCGAAACATGTATTTTGAGACGGTGATTCAGCTGTAACCTTTATGCTTCCTGCAATATTCAATATTAAATAAAGATATTTTTTTCAGCTTGATATATTGGCTTGCCTGTAATAAAACACACACACACACACACACACACACACACACACACACACTCAAATGCACACACAACCTTTGCACCCTCTCTTTTGACTGCGAAAGGCACACCATGTCAAGCTGTATTTTACATTTACAATCATATCTCCCAACAAGCCTATCTCAGGTGGTGAGGCTAGATGAGGCCGGCTGCATCGCGGCCCATCTAGTCAGCAGTTGCTGGCCTTGTAACATGGCCTGTATCCAAGCAGAAAGGATATTTAGGGAGAGACGTAGAGAGCGATGAATGATGGGTGGAAGGGATGACGGAGGAGAGAGGGAGAGATGTAAAAAGAGAAGGCTCATGTACAGGAGAGGCCTTAAAGAGAGGGTTGGTTTTCAGCGCGTTTAAGAGCTTTTGGCAGAGGAGCGGCTACCGCTACGGCGACTGTGGTTTCTGGGGAATCTATGTGTGTGTATCTGTGCATGTGTGTGTGTGTGATATGGGGGGAAAAGATCCGGGGTATTTTCCTGGCATTTGACTGACAGCTTAACGCTGGGCTTGTAAAAACCGCAGAGCAAAAAGTTCCACGTGCCTGACGATGGGAGGGGGTCAAACACACACACCCACACACACACACGCGCAATAAAAGTGAAATGCAGAGTTGTAGTCTTATTTATTAGGGATCCTGTGGTGCGGGGGAATAGTCACTGGGTGGTAGGGCGGCCTGGGCTAAAACCAGATGATGTTTTCTTAACATTTCCCCTGATTACCTCCAACATCTCCCATCTGTAATCAGATTTTCAACATGTCCCTGTAGGGGAAGTCTGTTAAAACCCTCCCGCTGGTGACCACATAGCCTCAACTTGGCTCTTGTGGAAATTTTGTGTGTAACTAATGAGATCCAATGAGAGCCATAGTTCAGGCTGTATTGTAAGTTGTCCACAACTAATGTAACAGCTAAAAAGAGTGAAAGAGAAATGGCCTTGTTTGCACAATGTCTGTCTGCCATTGTGCAAGCAAGGCCATTGGGCAAAATGGGCAAAATGATGAAAATTCCCAAATGATGAGAGAGTTTCAGGTACCACTATAAAATGTCCATAATATCTCTTTGGGTAGGTCATCAGCTTTTCACCTATTCCCCTTCAGCTATCCTGCCTTTCACCTTCCACGTCACATTCAAACCCATCATTCTTCTTAACAAACATGCCATTCAGTCCAGTGAACCACGACAGAGGTGACGTCATACAGCTGCGTTTCAGCCAACATTGCACAAGCTTTCCGTTTCACTTACACCCAACCTCTCACTCCTATTCTAATGTCAACATGACAGTCTTGAACGAGTCTTACGACATTTCATGTTTGTTGCATTTTGTTGGGCGAATGGGCGACTGAAACAGAAGATTGATGGAAGCAGCCAGTTGGGTTACTGGTGGGGGATTTTAACGTTATCTATGCAAATACTGAAACTGCTGGTTGGTGAGATTAAGTTATAACAGTTGCAGAGGAACTGAGTTTAAAGCAGAAATGTTAAGTGAATAATGTCAATTTAATTGCAGATACCAGAGTGGACATTGTCTTGATATGGGGCCTGTTCCTTACATAAAAGCATACAATCAAATACTGCATCGTCTTTTATAAAAAGATATTGAATAATCACTGCTGACCTTCAATAAATCAAATCCTGACTCAGACGCGATGAAGATAAAGGACGGAGAACATACGAAGCTTTTACTGTAGGGAAATGTCATCATGTAATGCCGGTCGTTGTGCGTTTTGAGAAACCATTTTTGAGGAGGCGGCTGTGGCATAGTGGAGAGCAAGGTAGTTCTCCAATCAGAGGGTCGGTGGTTCGATACCCGGCTTCGGCAGTCGATGTGTCCTTGGGCAAGACACTTAACCCCAAGTTGCTCCCGAAGGCTTGCCATCGGTGTGGACTGTTAGTTAGAGTCTGATGGTGGCACCTTGCATGGTAGCCCTGTCATCAGTGTGTGAATGGGTGAATGATATGTAATATATACTACTGATTGTAAGTCGCTTTGGAGAAAAGCGTCTGCTAAATGACTGTAATGTAATGTAATGTAATGAGGAAAGGTTTTTAGGCAGCCTGTCTGGCGGTCCACCACATCGGTCCAACTTAATCTAACGTATTGGTAGTATTGGACTGATTGCAAATTTGAACACACATTCGGGCGTTCCCCCCTCAACGCTTGCGTACCGAGCATGTCCTAAACCGTGTGATAATTTAACCACTTGCCATTGCCACAGTCGCACCCTTCACCCCAGTGCTCTGACTAGAACCCTCCCTGCAGCCTAACAGTGCGCAGACCTATAGTACAGAATGACATATAACAAACATTTATTTAATAGAATATTTTCTATAAAATAAGTGAATATTGACATTAAAATGTAATCATTTTTTCAATATCAAATGTAGAAGATAATAAAGTGTAGCAATGAGCTTTGTCTCTGCTGCCTAGTAATTAGTCCAGTCTTTACAATATTGTACAATTAGATGTGGCTGTACAATGTAAACATAAGCCTGTGACTAGGTTGCATAGCACCTGTAAATTATAGATAGCCCTGAAAATACTATTATTAATTTATTAACTGCCTTAGGCCATTTCAAACTGGCTCCCCAGGATTTCCTTTTATACATTTTCAAATACGAAATTTGGTTATAATTGATCAATGATCAATGTCAATCCATTCATTTCCATGTTTCATTAGTCCAGACTTGTAACCATAGACTATAGGTTGTAACCTAACCTTGACTGAGAGAACAGATAATCATTGACTTGTTCTAAAGTAATGTTCTTCTATGAGTGCAATCACGCGCATATAGAGTCTGGACTCCCCAGTCACTGTCTTTTTGCTAACTAAACTTGAAGATGAGAGAACACAAGTTTACCTGATTGTTATCCCGCAATTTAGCCTCCTGGTGTTTTTTTCTCCTTTCGTGACCTGAAGAATAATTCCACTTCTGTCACAGTCACGCCTGTTCACTCTTCCTGCACTATTTCTCTCAGCTCATAGCCCAGCCCCCGCTCTCTCACCACACTCTCCCTCACTCACCTAATCAGCCTCATGCAGTGCACCTGTCTGCCACACCCACCTCATCAGCACAATCACTCTCACCTGCTCACTCTGCTGCACTACTCACCTCAGTATAAATACCCCAGTCTCACACACACTCACTGCCAGATCGTTCTCCGCATTATGCCAGACCTTCCAGCGTTATTCCCCGGACTGATTTCCCGTTGCCGACACCGCTTGTTTGGACTTCTCGCCTCTGCCCCGGTAACTGACTCAGCCTTCCGTCCCAGACCACAGTATTCCTACCTTGCCTCTGCCCCGGTTAACCGACTCAGCCTTCTGTCCCCGACCACGAGATTAGCCTTTGCTCCTTTTGGTTTTTGTCTGCCTGCTCCGCTGATGGATCAGCGCTCTCTAGAGTGGAATATCCCCCGTGAGTTATCTCCTGCCTGTCTACCTGCTGTTTGTTCCGCTTTGAATAAAGCTCCTGAACATTACCCTGTCTCCTGGTCGTACTGCACTTGGGTCCACACACCACCCGTTAGAGTACGATCTGGCCAGAACATGGATCCAGCACACGACACCTCACCACTGGCTCGGTTCGCGTCTATGGAGGAGGTGAGCCAGAGACACGGGACTCAACTCGCCGCCACCACCGCCGAGGTTCACCAAACCTTAGTGAACCAGGGACAGGCTGTGACCGCCTTGACGCACCAGGTTCAACAACTTACGGCGGCCCTCACCCAGGTTCTCGCGGCGACACCGCCGCCATCTGCTCCGACTCACCCGGAGCTGTTACCAGCGTGTTCACTGCCGGTCTCGGAGGTCTGAGTCAGCGAGCCGGAATGTTACGCTGGGGATGCTGAGGGCTGTAACCCTTTTCTGACGAACTGCTCCATTTCGTTCGCGTTACAGCCATACACATTCGCCACCGAGGAAGCAAGGCGTATTCCATTAATCACCTGACGGGGAGAGCCCGCCTGTGGGGAACGGCGGAGTGGGACCGCTGAACGCCCACCTGCGCTTCCTTCCAGGCGTTCTCCGAGGAATTACGCAAGGTTTTAGGAGTGGTTTCCTTGGGACCAGACGCCACCGGTGGATTGTTGGGGCTCCAACAAGGTAATCAAACCGTCACGGATTACTCCATTGACTTTCGGACCAAGGCGCGGCTAAGCTCATGGAATATGGCCGCTCAATGCGATGCGTACATGCTTGGCTTGGCAGACTACATCAAGGATGAACTCATCTCCTTCGAGCTGCCCACCTCTTTGGACGGACTGATCGAGGTGACCACTAGACTGGACCGTCGCATCCAGGCCAGGCGGCTGGTGAAGCGCCAGGGACGTTTCAGCCACGGCTCATTTTCCTACTCCACGCACGCTACCTCTCCGAACCAACCATCGACCATTCCACCTCATCGGGAGACCAAGCCCATGCAGGTGGGTCGCACCAGACTCTCGACTGAGGAACGTGACCGCCGCTGCAGGGAAAACCTATGTATGTACTGTGGTCAGGCCAGCCATTTTGTTCCCAACTGCCCGGTAAAAGCCAGGGCTCACCAGTAACCAAGGAGGTACTGGTGAGCCGAGCCGGGTCATGACCCTCCTTCTGCCAGAGGCCCCTTTTCATGCCAAGTTGCTTCTACCCGGGGGGCCTGAGACTATCTCCACCTTCCTGGACTCTGGAGCGGATGCGTCCATCATGGACGAGGGACTCGCTCTGCAGCTGGGAATCGACCAGGTTCCTCTTCTTCATCCTGTTCCAGCCAGAGCCCTCGACGATCATCTCCTGGGGACCGTCACCCACCAAACCGTCCCAGTCCATATGCTTCTGTCCGGCAATCACCACCAAACCATCACCTTCCACATCCTGCAATCACCCCGTATTCCCCTCATCCTGGGGTATCCATGGTTACGACGCCACAACCCCCATATCGACTGGGCTACGGGGGCTTTCCGAGGCTGGAGTCCTTCCTGTCACCCCGTTTGCCTGAAACAAGCCGCCACACCTCAGGTTCCTGCTCCAGTCAACTCCACACCTGAGCTCACGGGGGTTCCTGTTGAGTACCACGACTTCAAGGTGGCATTCAACAAGACCAAGGCCTTGTCTCTGCCTCCTCACCGTCCATATGACTGCGCCATCGACCTCCGTCCGGGTACTTTTCCTCCCAAGGGTCGTCTATTCTCCCTGTCCGCGCCTGAAAGGGAGGCGATGGATAAATATATTAACGACTGCCTCGCTGCTGGACTCATACGCCCCTTGTTATCTCCTGCAGGAGCAGGGTTTTTCTTCGTGGGAAAGAAGGACAAGACCCTGCATAGACTACCGGGGCTTGAATGAGATCACCGTCAAGAATCGCTACCCACTACCGCTCATCACTACTGCCTTCGAGCTGCTCCAGGGAGCCACCATCTTTTCTAAACTTGACCTCCGCAATGCCTATCACCTGGTCCGAATCCAAGAGGGAGATGAGTGGAAGACAGCCTTCAACACACCGAAGGGGCATTACGAATATCTGGTGATGCCCTTCGGCTTGAATAATGCTCCCGCAGTCTTCCAGACCCTGATTAATGACGTTCTCCGGGACATGTTGGACCGACGTGTGTTTCGTTTATCTAGACGACATCCTCATCTTCTCTAAAACCAAGGAGGAGCATATTCACCGCGTCCAGTCAGTCCTGCAACGCCTCCTGGAGAACTCCCTATACGTTAAGGCTGAAAAGTGTGAGTTCCACATGACCACCGTCCCTTTCCTAGGTTACATTGTGTCCAGCGGTAACATCGAGATGGATCCCGCAAAGGTGGCCGCTGTCACGTCCTGGTCTGCTCCTGAAACCCGCAAACAGCTTCAACGCTTCCTGGGGTTTGCAAATTTCTACAGGAGATTTGTCCGGAACTACAGCACGGTCGCCTCTCCTCTCACCACCCTCACATCCTCCAAGATCCCTTTTCTCTGGACTTCTGCGGCCGAAGAAGCTTTCCAGACCCTCAAGACCAGGTTCACCTCGGCACCCATCCTCCAAGTCCCTGACCCTGACCGACAGTTCGTGGTGGAGGTGGATGCCTCCGACGTAGGAGTTGGGGGTGTTCTGTCCCAGCGTTCGGCCACCGACCAGAAGCTGCATCCCTGCGCTTTTTTTACTACGACATTGGGAACCAAGAATTACTAGCGGTGAAGTTAGCCCTGGAGGAGTGGCGCCACTGGCTAGAGGGGACCAAACTTCCATTCTTGGTGTGGACGGACCATAAGAACCTGGAATACATCCGCACTGCCAAAAGACTGAACTCCCGACAGGCCCGGTGGTCCCTCCTTTTCACGAGGTTCCACTTCACCCTGTCATATCGCCCCGGTTCTCGCAACATCAAGCCCGATGCCCTCTCCCGCCAGTTTCAGGAGGTGGAGGAGCCGATTCCGGGTCCTATCTCCATTCAGCTCATACAGCTGTTGTGGGTGGAGTACGCGCAAAACACCCTGACCAGTTCCGCCACCGGCCTGTCCCCCATCCAGTGCGTGTACGGCTTCCAACCTCCTTTGTTCCCCGCACTGGAGAAGGAGGTTTCCTGCCCTTCGGTCCAGACCTTCATCCGCCGTTGCCAACAGACCTGGACGAGAGCCAGAACAGCCCTGCTTCGGTCCGCCGACCACTACTCAAAGGCGGCCAACCGACACCGCACTCCAGCCCCCATCTATCAAGTGGGGGATAAGGTGTGGCTGTCGACCCGGGTCCTACCCCTTCGGGTAGAATCAAAGAAGCTGGGTCCAAAGTTCATCGGTCCGTTCGAGGTCGAAGGGGTCATCAACCCGGCGGCAATAAGACTCAAGCTTCCCAGGTCCATGCGCATCCATCCCACGTTCCATGTCTCCAAGGTGAAACCAGTCCGGGAGAGCCCCTTGATGCCAGCTGCTCCTCCTCCTCCGCCTCCTCGTCTCATCGAAGGAGGACCTGTCTACACCATCCATCGCCTGCTTCGCTCTCGCCGCTGGGGTCGGGGCATTCAATACCTGGTGGACTGGGAAGGATACGGTCCTGAGGAGAGATCATGGGTCCCTGCTCGTCACATTTATGACCATCGATTCATCGCAGACTTCCATCGAGCTCCTGAACATTACCCTGTCTCCTGGTCGTACTGCACTTGGGTCGACACACCACCCGTTCGTCGTCTTATCAAATATGTTAACTTTTGACACTGGCTTTGACGCGACGGGGAGGCGGGGCCGTAGCATAATTTGCGGGTCGCTACACAACTTGCGTAATGACCTTAGGATCACCAAGCGTACAAAAAACAACTCATACCATTTTCAGTAGATGGGGTTTTTCTTTATGACACAGGCTACAATTTACCAAAGCAACAGTAAACATAATGTATATTTTTGTTGTTTTAATAAGTAATGGTGAATATAAAAGTGGTTGCTTATAGTCAGGATGAGGATGGGCCCAAGAGAGCTTTCCTTCTGCACACATTCATGTTCCCCTTCAGTATGAATTTGGGTAGATTTATTGATACCTACTTTTTACATATGAGTCTAAATTTCTATTCATCCAATCTTTCCATCAGCCTCAGATGTGTTTTGTGTTTAGTGCTAAGTAGCATATGTTAACATGCTAACCGTGAACATGATAAAATAAGAATCAGCGTGTTAGCATTGTAATTGTGAGCATGTTAGCGTGCTGATGTTAGAATTTAGCTCAAAGCACCCCTGTGCCTAAGAACAACCTGATGGCATGATTGAAGACTGAGGGCCCTATCTTGCATCCGGCGCAAGTGACTTAGTCACTGGCGCATGTGTCGTTGCTAGTTTACAACTGGCGCAGAGCGTTCTTTTGCCACCAGCGCCACTCGCCGGTAAATTAGGGAATGATCTTGCGCCCCAAGGGGCGGTTCGGCGGAAGGAGGAGGCGTGTTCTGGCGCAAACGGTATTTTGCCGTTTCTGAAAACCATTGCGCTACTGACCAGGAAATACCTGGTTTAAAGTCAGTGGCGCGTTGTTCAGATGCTATTTTAAGGGCGCATGCATACATGCGCATGCGATGCATACGGATTGCTTGTGCACCTCGCGCATACACTTTGCTTCTCTCATCTACACGGACAGCAGTTCCCATTTTTGCAAACCATACATAATTACAAGGAAAATAAAATATTACCACACAAGGAAAATCATTGTGGTGTCCATAAAGATAAAATAAATAGGCATAAATCTAGCGTACACATTTACCCAAATTATTCACGCGAATTGTAGCAGGCGTAATGACGGATCAAACTGGTTGACCAATAGTGGCAAGAGACACATGTATATAAGGAATGGACACCTGTCAAAGTGGGTTGTCCGTCAAGAATCAGGAACCACAATTCTGAAGACTGCGAAATCACCTTCTGTAAGTCCATTTAAAACCTTACTCTGCAACTTACCAGTTAAGTTGAGGTTACTCATAATTTTTCTATTGCACAGTGGAATGGAATACGTCTTGGGACAGAGGATCAGACGCCAAAGGGAGAGGGTCTACCGGCCCAGACACACCTATCTCTCCCTGAGTGAGGAGGAATGCAGGCGTAAGCTACGCCTGACCCGTCAGGCTGTCACCGACATCTGTCATCTCCTGGCAGATGAGCTGGGGACTGATGCACGCTGTCCCTATGCCCTCCCCGTTGCAGTGAAAATTACAGCGGCACTGCATTTCTATGCATCTGGGTCGTTCCAGCATCCCCTTAGTTGTATTGGACGCATTTCACAATCGGCAGTAAGTTCGGCTATACATGCAGTTACGTCAGGTCTAGTCCAACATGCTGGGGAATACATCAAATTCCCCGTTACACCTGACAGCCAGGAAAGAACTAAGCAGGAGTTTTGGACCAATCTCTATATTATGTGAACTTTATTTATGTACCTTCGGGTTGGACAGCTGGTGCATCGGGTTGGGTGCCGACCTCTAAGCCCCCAAAACCCTCAACACTTTCAGCGGTCAGTGTTGACGCAGCGATATCCTCTGCTGGCGTGAGGTCCTGGTAACTGCCAGATCCTCCTCCAGTCTTTTGACGTGCTTTCAAGTTGGCCGCAAGCTTGGCCTTGCCTCTTCTCCTGACGTCGTTGTATCGCTTACGGCAATGGAGAGATGTCCTATTTTGTCCAGCTGCTGAAACAATTACGGCGATTTCCTCCCAAGCCGCTTTCACGGAAGCAATTTTGGGTGGGTTTCTCCCATCCCCATATAAAGCCAACTCGCGTTCTTTGACTGCTCTGACAAGCACATCGGTATCTTCTGTGGTGAACCTTTCATTGCGTGCGCCGCAGCGCCTGGCAAACCCGCCATCATAATAGCAATCCGCCATGGAACATGCGCCGATCGTTCTTAAAGGGGATGCGAGAAAACGCTCTGATTGGTTCATTGCACGTTACGCCCAAACCACACCTACGGGTAATTAGGCTGCTTCAGACCAACCCTTTTGACACTTGCGCCTGGCATGGCAGTATGCCAGTCTGATGTTCACATGAGATTACGCACAAAATGTAATGTCTCATTGCATATATTTATCATGATTAAAGTTCCACACTGAATAACATCTTTCTCATAGATTTCATAGAATGATAGAATAGGAAATACCATTCATATTTAAGTTATTATCCAGTTGTTACAGTACATTATGGAAAAAACAAGTCTAAAATATATGTGAGATATGTCTTATGGATTTAAAATGTGTCGAATTGAGTTATAAAATCACCCTGGTGTGAGTCAGGCTCAGCTCACTCAAATGTGTAAGTAGCATGTAGTGCCAAATCTCTCTGAATAAAAGAAACAGACACTCATTTATCCCCACAGCAACACTGATTCATTTACACATATAATGATGTTGCTCCTTTTGCCTCAGCACTGAAAAAACTACAGTGCCAAGTATGTTTTCTTCTGCACTTTTAACATATTGTTATGAGGCTATTTGTCTGTTTGGCAGAGTTATAGATCAGCTTTGTTGAGCCCAGATGAATCACAACACTTTTTAGCAAAGAACCAGTGTTACATTTAAAAAAAAAAAATGCAGCCCCTGAAAATGGCAACACCCAACTAATGTGTAGTTTTAAACATCCGATTGATCCCTATGAGAAAATACGTTTGTTTTTTTTAGTGCTTTTACTAGTTTTATTAGTGCAGCTGGAGAATGACAGGAAAGGTGGGGCTGTCAATGATAGATTGACAAGCTTACACAACATTGAGACTGTCAAACATTGAGACTGTCAAACAGTCATGAAACCAAATAACGCCTAAAAAGAATAGCCTAGAGATTAAAGTAAAAGCTCCAGTGAAGACTTACAGTACATGCTATATAATGCACCAATTTGTAATGTGCATGTATTCTTAACCCTGTCTGCAAAGGGGTTTAAAGATTAAAAAAAAGAAAGATTAAGTTAATACAGTGTACACCTCAAATTAAGCTGGCGTCCATGGGCCTGGCATTAACGGGATGTGTCTGCCCTCCAAAAGTCATCACTTATCCATGTAAATTCCAGAACACAGTGTTAAAATCATCTGTCTGACCTCAACATTCGTATTACAAAAGTACAGTAGTGGACAGGTTGATCCGTCACGCGAAAACATGCTCTTATTCACTTAAGTGTCTTTAACTTATGAAGCAGAACACAGCAATCACTGGTGTTAAAAGGTAGAAACTGATCACTCTACTTTTGTCATTTCCTATATATAAGAAGTGGCAAAAAAATAACAACAGAGGTACAAAAATCTTTCAATAGTTGGTCACAAAAGAGCAGTGTGGTTTGCACTAATGCTCAATTTTTTATGGTAAAAACCAACAGATGTACTTTATAGCAAAACAACTGTGACACCAAATCCAGGACCCCAAGGAATTCATTTTGGACAAGTCTGAAAATCACAATTCATGTCCAATTCCACCAACATTAATATTTAGTGACAGTGCAGGACGCATTGTGCCCTTTAATTAGCTATATGGATGAATGGGAAATTAAGGTGTTGGCCAATTTTGTCTCAGCAATCTGCATCTGGAGCATTCAACTTCAAATGTTAGGCCACAAATCGGTTTATTTTGTGAAGATATACTAGAAGCTAGAACTAGAATCTTTTGGGGCATTTTTTAATATCTATCTATTATAGAGTGGGGAAAAAACAACAGACAGAAAATTAAGAGACATGACTTGCAACTAAGATCCCTGACAATGTAATTCATGGCTTACAATGAAACACAATCGGTTTCATCTCTTTCAAAAAGCTGTTGGTTGAGGTCACAAGACTTTTTATTCTTGGAGTGGAGGTCCCATGATATGAGGCTCCAAAATGGCGTCTGGTGAAGGGTTCCCACATCATGCGGCCCCAGATCCTCGTGAACAATTGTCCATGTCGGTGTGCTGGATATCACACAGCTTACATCCACGTTTTTCCACCAATCCCTGCCAAAAGTGGAGACAGAGGATTGCGTGTGTTGGTTGGTGTCCAGGTTGGTGTTGTTGTTAGGACTGTCCTCCGCCCGGCAAAGCCCAACATGCCAACTGGTGGTGACTCACAGGAAATAAAGGGATCATCTCTAGCATTAATCACAAGCATACTGTGACGAGGCTTCTTTTTCACAATCTCTGGCAGAACAACCAATCTGTTCGCTCCCTCCCTTCCTCCCTCCCTCCATCCGTACCACACTTACCTCATAATGAGGAGCTGCCACTCAAACTGCTTCAAGCTGCACTTATTGCAACACTGTGGAGGTTACAGGACGAGCCAGCTCAGCTGGGATTAAAGTCTCAGTTGCATTTGTTGAAACAGACTTTAGAGCAATACAGTGGGCAAATCTGGAGGAAAGAGTTCGGGAACAAAGAGCGCCTGTGCTGCAACACGCTGGATGGGCCAGATGAAATTTAGCTTATGAAT